>NC_092523.1:13393846-13697307 GCF_037038585.1 Patagioenas fasciata | reverse complement strand
ACAGTATCTCAGCTCCAGATGCTAACATAGGGCTGTCTGCTGCGTCAGGAGAAGGCAAAATTATAAAGTTAATATTATAACTCCTTTATAATCCCAAAGTGCAAACTTTCAAATTCAGTTATTTGGAAGTTACAGACTACGCTGTCATTCCTATCAACTGTTCTGGTTAATTCACCAAAAATGCAATCATCTGCTTAGGCCAGCCCAGATCAGATTAGTATTGCCAAGTGACTGTCATACACAGATCCTATATTGCCACACTCATTGAAGTGGATGTAATTCACTGTCATCCTTATGTGTATACAAAGAAAACTCATCTCATTGGATATGACCACTTCCTTATGAAAAAGATAAAAAAGTCTTTCCTTTGTGTTCTTCCTATCTGCAGGTCTTCTCCCCTTCAGTGTTTTAAAATTTATTATTATTGTTGTTATTATTATAGCATGGCCTGTTTTATCTCTTTACACATTATAATTCCATTTTAATTTATCTCACTCCTGTAGTTATATGACTCCGCTAAAACCAATTATCAGTGTAGGGGGTAACAACTTTATCCAAGATTTCTTGATGCCCCATCCTAAGCACTACACTAAGAAGGAAGAGTCATGCACTGCTAAGAGCCACCATTCCGGTTCAGATGGGTTCAGCACCATTTAGCGCACTGTCCTGCCTCCAACTGCAGCCATAGGTGCCAGCTCAGAGACAGCTGAGAACAAAGTGTGCATATGCAGTAGCATTTCTCCTAACTTCTGGCTCAGGGGACTTCATGAGCCTACAGTGACATTCAAAAAGTAAAATACAGAAAATGAAGGATGTTGTAATTTTTTTCTCAATGTATCATTAAAAAGGAACAGTAGCAGAGAGAATAAGGAATTCGGGATAATGGTGAAACACACACTGGTGCAAATCCATTATTCAGTAGTTCAGAAGTTGCAGAACAATGACAGCATGCCTCAAACATTAAGGCTATTTCAGTTGCTGCACTTTTTGTCATTCTTTCTTTGAGATAAATCAAAGGTCTATGTGCATGCTGTAACACTGCTGTTCTTTTCTTCCCCTTTGGCCTGATATAGTCACTGTGATTTGGGAATTTTCACAAAAAGAGTACCCTGCTTGGTTTCAGATGAGGGGAAAAAAAAAAAAATCGATATGCAGGTCATGATGCAATCATGCCCACTGTCCTAGTATATTTACAAACATTACATAAACCAGCTTCAGAAAATAAAACGGAACAAGACCTTGACATCTTTAGAGCAGCCTTCTTAGCAAAACTTTAAGATAAACAGATGTGTACAAGTGCTATTTAAATTCAGCTGGTCTTGAGAGACAGACAAATAACAAAATAAATAAAACTGATTTCACACTAAAGTGTTGCCAACACATGATTCTCCAGTACAGTGGGACTCTAATTGTGAAGTTACCACCAAAAGCAGGACACCTATAGGAACAGTCCACACAAAGCATTAGAGAAGGGCTCTCATAGCAAGGACCATTTGAAACTAAAGACAAAAAACACGATGCAAGGCACCAATGACCGGGACTTTACCTGAACATTTTCACTTTTCCTGCCTTGAAAGAATTTGTATACTTGCCAAGGATATAAAAAAAAAATCTGGACTCATTCACTATACATATGTGATACATAATGAGCAAGCCAAGACTTCTAAGAAGATAGAATTTACTGCCCATGAAGTATAAATCTGATACGTTTAGTAGCCACCTAGGGTGTGCAGTAGCAACGCGGTGCAGTACATCTGCACATTTTTCTGCCTGGGAAATTCCAGACGGAAATACAGCTGCCCCATCACTGCTGGCCTTACAAACTACTCTCTCACAGATCCTCTCTGCATTTTTTTAACTTCAAAATATGAAGGCTGTGAATTTACATTCTTATGACTAAGCCATGCATCACATTTCTGGCAGATCTTGTACTGTAAATAATTTAAACCATAAATCTGATAAAGTGACTTCTGATAGAAGTTATTTTTATAATAACACCTGCAAAATACCTTGTTAGCAAGAGAGAAGCTGAATTCCTAACAGATTACAGAGGGCAATTTGAGTTCATTCACATACTCCTAAGAAAAAAAAAATCTGGGGAAAATTACTTTATTATTACAGTACTTATATCTAGAACACCTATCCAAGTATTAAACATATACCCAAATACACTAAAGGAGCGTCACTCACTGTATGAGTTGAAAAGCATTTCAATGGAGAGCATTTCAAAGTTAATCTGGACAAAGTGGTCTCTTAATAGAAT
This sequence comes from Patagioenas fasciata, assembly GCF_037038585.1. Classification (NCBI taxonomy): domain Eukaryota; kingdom Metazoa; phylum Chordata; class Aves; order Columbiformes; family Columbidae; genus Patagioenas; species Patagioenas fasciata. The sequence continues at coordinate 13,695,044 of NC_092523.1, read as the reverse complement.
TTCAGAAATGCTCAGAGAACAAGCTGAAAATGGGACTGCTTGTCACATAAACATGCTGTCTTTATCTAGGGATAAAAAGCAAAGCTGTTAGAATACTCTAAGTCTTGTCCAGGTGGAAAAATCATCATCTGCAACATCACCTAAGCTGGTACAGATAAAAAAGCTCAGGGATAGACAGACTCAAACTAGCAAAGCCACATCTTGTTAAAGCATATGTCGCCTGTCTACAATACTTCTAACACATGCTAGAACATACTGGATGCATTATCACATTTATTGCCTTGACAACAAAGCTAGAATTAATAGTATAGGGCAGTACTTGTTCCACAGAACTAAAATTCAAGAGGAAGCAGAGAAACTATGAGCTGAATTTTCAGATGCTATCTGAGGTGTTTTTCTGAGATGCAGACAAAAAGCCAAGATTCTTTAAAATTTACTAGTTCACTAGGAGAAAATGATTTTTCACAAGGCCTTCCCAAATGCTGCTCTGTGCCTGCCAAAATAATAATAAAAAAGGAAAAATATGGAAATCCACTTTAAATAAAAAGTGTTTGCAAAAAAAAAAAAAATAAAAAAATCAAAAATAGAACCTTTCTTTTGCCTTTTTTTTTTTCAATCTAAATAGAATGTATTGTAATAATCAAGTCTATTAGTCCCATACAAGTTTTAAAAGAAACATTTTCTTCAGTTATGATCTTGGATACTACATTTAGAAAAGATCTACTGAAAATAACTTATATCAATTTATTACTTGAGACCCTTGCCCCTTATCATTGTTATTTAGGAAAAAAAAAAAAAAATTAAAATCTTATTATTGTTCCACGCTACACCAGTTTTGTTCCATCAGAAAAACCCTAAAGTACCTTGAAAACATTTTATCAGCCAAAAATTTGTGCCACATGATGTGGAGAAAAGAGTGAAAAACTGCAACACTGATGAACTTAAAAGCAATGTTTAAGTTAACAAGAAATAGTCTTACTTTTGGCTTTTAGTCACATTAATTACATTTTGGGAACTGAGCCCTTGCTTTTTACATTTTTAGTGCATGACATAAGAACGATTTTCTTTCTGTCTATAGAGAATTGTAATAAAACCAGTAAGGTGTTTCTAATGGAAATACTCCCGTGAGGATTTGGTTTCTACTACATATACCAAATACGACTTCCACAGCTCCTAATCTCTAAAATTAAGACTTGAGTTCAATAAATAATTTCCTTTTCATTAGTAAAGTGAAAAGTATGAAATTATTTTTATGTCCTCATTAACTTGCTAATGTAAACTGTTTAAAATTCAAGAACATATATAAACCAGCAAATTTACTGCATGCAGTGAATTAATAGGACTGTTGGAGCGAGTTCAAAGAAGGGCAACGAAGCTGGTGAGGGGCCTGGAGCACAAGTGTGATGAGGAGCAGCTGAGGGAACTGGGGCCGTTCGGCCTGGAGGCTGAGGGGAGACCTTAGCGCTGTCTGCAACTACCTGAAAGGAGGTTGTAGCATGGGGGGGTTGACCTCGTCTCCCAAGTAACTATTGAAAGAATGAGAGGAAATGGCCTCGAGTGGCACCAGGGGAGGCTTAGATTGGATATTTGGAAAAATTTCTTCACGGAAAAGGTTGTAAAACATTGAGAGAGGCTGTCCAGGGAAGCGTTGGAGTCACCATCCCTGGAGGTGTTTGAAAGACGTAGATGAGGTGCTTAAGGACATGGTTTAGTGGTGGACTTGGCAATGCCACATTGGACTTGATGATCTTAAATGTCTCTTCCAACATAAACAATTCTATGATTCCATGACTAAGTTTCCCAACTACTCACAGAGTGAGTTGGTTTGGGGTTTTCTTGTGGGTTTTTTGTTAGGTGGGAGAAGGGGGGGGGGGCAGGGGGGTAGTGTTTGTTTGTTTAAAGTCTACTGCTATAACTAGAACTTACAACTGGACTGTACTTGGTGGACACAGCAGGACCTTATCAGACTTGTACAAGTTTATCTGAGGAAAAAAAATTCACAGTCATTATGAATATGAATTATGCTCTTCATGTCTCCAGCTAAGGCTTTCACTCATGCCAAATCATGCTCATTTCTAAACGTGCATATACACCTCTAGCAGGCACAGCACTGGCTTCATATTTGAAACTGAACATAACTTTACCTCTGATGTGTCACCACATGGTCACAGTTAAAAAGCAATGCTACACTATGAAATGCAACTCATGATATAACAAACAGATACTGAAGACTTCCACACTGTCAATTGTGGTGCTGCTTACACAACAGCTACTCGATACTGATGTCGCCAGAATGAACCTTGCAGTGCCAACACCAGGATTTTTAAGACCAGAAAGTTTAATCAAAGCACTGGCACATATCTTTTCAATCTGTCTGACTGCTGTGTATAACCAGTACTATATACAGTTCCATATGAACACAAACACACAATTATGCATCCTGAAGGCTATATGAAAAATTATGTCATTTTTGACTGCAGGTCAAGGTGAGTCCCTACAGAGAAATTGATACATAAAGCTGTTTAAAACCTACTTGAACTCTCATGTTAGGAATAGGGTACTTGTGGGGTTTGTTTGGTTTGGTTTTGGTTTTTTTCCCCAATCTTTTGAATGAAAACCAGAAGCTTATGAAAAATGTCCCTAGAAAATGGGGTTTATAAATAATTACACAAATAGTTGGATTTTTAGAGTAACATAAAATAAAATAATATTCAACACCTTACTAAGCAAGACTGCTTCTGGAAGTCAATAGAAATTTAGTAGTTCTCAAAAAGAAGCCAAGAAAATCCACATATTATTTTATCTTGAGTACATTTCCTTTACTCTTTCTGTGATTATGATATATTGGAATATTATATGTTGTAATTGGTAGATTTTTGTAACTAATGTTTTCTGTAGTTTTGCTGAAGCATCCTTCAAGGTTATAGCCTAAAACAGAAAAAGCAAGAAATTTACTTTACAACTTGATTAAAGGACAAAGAGCTTAATGAAAGGTATGTTGTATGTATTTCAAGTTTATTCCAATCTGACTAGTTAACTAATATTTTCATTAAAAAAAAAAATAAACCACACCCTAAATAATAGCAATAAACTCACAATGAATTCCATGAAAGATTCACCAGCGAATGTTATTTATGTTTTCATTGTTCTTTTGGTTTTAAGCATAGCACTGAGAAGGTGGAAAAATCAGACTACTGCTGTCTGTAGAGTGACTTTATGGTAACCACGAATTAGATTAAACTACAGAACTATATTTAACCTGAGAAGATAGAGTCTCATGTATGTAATCCTGCTTTAGGAGCTTCTAATGAGTTACTGCAGCCTAACCCAGATATGCTGCCAGCAAGTCCCCTGCACTATCATGTCAACAATAATGAGAGTATAATTTCATTGTAAAAATTGCTGCACAGCACAAAGAACTCTCTTTTTAGAGACGTTGATCATCAAGATAATCGGTAATCTAAAAATAAACTTCTGCCTAATTTAACTTTTATTTATAACACAGAGGCTTTATTTTTATTTGTGTTATATTTGCTGTATAGCCATAGTCACAGTGTTACTAAGAGATTCTTGAGGCAGGGAAATAGTCAATGGAATTATGTAAGTAAAGAAATTGATAAGTTCTTTGACACTAGAGCATTCACAGAGAGAGTAGGTGCCTACATTTACAAGAGAATGAATGCATGCAGAAATTACTGAAAGGTGATTTATATGTTAAGTGAATTATCATCACCATGGCCTCTTTCTGCTTTAGAAGTCCACTGACAAGAATGCTCATCCATCTCAGAAATGTCTTCATCTTTTAGGGAGCATCCACTGGAGCATCCTGCATTCAGCCACCTGTCTGGCAGACACATATGGCACTTGGGGACCAGGGGGGCCAGGGTGAGCGTCGGTCACTCGGTAACATCTGCCAACTGATCAAGAGTGGCATTAATGAAATTCTAAAAGGAGTTTAGTTCACTCCTTCATGCTGAAAGACAGCTGTAGTGACAAAAGGTGTACAGAGAAACCAGCACATTAAGATGATAGATGGTAAAAGGAGCAGGGAAAAGGATGCAGCTTTTCAGAACATGCTTTTTGACCCAAGTCACCTACAGTGAACACCTTGCCAAATACAATCATAATACTGTTTGCAATCAAGCAACAGCATGAAATGTAAAACAGCAATGTAAGAAACAAGGACAAGGACCCAACTACAAACCAAAACAAAAATTAAGAATTCATAATTATGATTTGTCATTGCATCACATACTTTGGTACCTGTTGTTTCTAGATTTGACTCTGTTTAAAGAGTTATTAGCATTAAGATCGTCTCAATAAATGATCATCATGAAAAAATTACATGTGCATAAGTAGTTTCAATTTCAGTGTCACTAGTTACATTCTTTATGAATTTCAGTGTCACTAGTTACATTCTTTACACTATGTCTACTTATATTGTGTATAAAAGAAAGGCATCAAAAATGCAGTTTAAAGAGCTGTAGTTTCAAATCATCACATTTTCTCTGGGGCACCAGGATGCCTTTCTCTGTTATATCAGGTCAACAGATTTCAAGATTCCAAGAACAGCAACTATATCAGGAGTGGAGACAGGAGATTCCCAAAGCCAAACAAGGCAATAGACCATAAAGGTAATATCTTGGATTCAAATGGAAATTATTTCCCTGTAAAGCTAAGGCAATAGCCCAGTATTAAGTTCTTCCACTAATTTAGCTCTTCACAAAGGAAACAGTGAGGTGCCTCCTAGAAAAATAGTTTACGTTAATTTTCTTTATTTATCAAAAAGCCATGGTGACAGGGGAAAAATGACCTCTTTTTAGCAAAAGAAAAGAATACAAAGTTTATGGGAAGAAGGAAAAAAAAAGCACATTTGATGACTAGTAATCTGAACCTTTAGCTTGTTTATCTATTACATACAAACAGATCAGAGATTCTATTCTGTGATGGAAATGAGACAGAATGTGAATCCTATTATCATTTTCACCATGTGGTGTACCTCTCAATTACGGCACTGTTTCTGCATCATGAGAATGCAACGTAAACACCGTGTAATGCTACTTGTCTGGGATCCAAACTTTAGTGGTGATTTTTGTTGCCAAGATTTTCCTGCCTGAAGCTACCATCTGAAACATGGAAAGCTGCCCTTTGTGAAAGTGGAAAAGCAACATGAATAGGAAGAAGATAATCATTTTCTGTTTGCCTCCTTATTCAAAAAATCACCTGTTACTTTCAAACACTGTTCTATTTAACTACCATTTTCCTGTTTTAAATTTGAATAATTTAAAGTATCTCGAAAGTTGCAATACTGTACATGGTCTCCACACTATCAGTACTTTCAGTGTTGGTTTGGTTGTTCACACGAAACACATTAATGCAGCTCAGTCTGGGAGAGAGTGAGACGTGAATCCTGTTCCATACCCAGTCACTGGGATCAATTACACAGTCAGGACCAGACGATGAACCCTCTTCACAAGAAACGTTCACTTAAGAGAAAAACAGAGGAGGAAAGTCTAAATACCATTTTTTATAAATGTTGCTATGATAAACTCAAAGACTGATTTTTAGCATCCTTCCCAAGCTGAAGAGAGCCAATCTGTAGTTCCAAGAAGTAAACAATACAATCAGTGGATTAAACTGGCAGTAAATGGTGACTCAGCATATAGATTGAGCCTCAAATTCTTAATAATAAATTTATAACATATTTAATATTTACCAGGGTGGTTACACTGAAGGAAGAGGAAAAAAAAGCCGTGATGCTAACTAAAAGTAAAATCAGAAATTAGAAAATAAGTAGCTTGTTATTAAGAAGAAAAACAAGGTCATTTTTCTTAGTGTAAGGGCAATCCAGAAAAAAATCATTAAACAAAAACACTTTGTCTGTAAATTTAAAGTCATTTATCACCACGTCATCTTCCAATAGAAAGCTGATGTTGAATTCAGAAAGATAAATCCCATGCTTAGTGGCAGTAAAACTTACTATAAAATATGTTTCTTTGGAATTATACAGGTAGATTTGAATCTGAAATTAACATTTATTATTAAAATTAATAATATCAAGACATTATGAATATTAATAAAAGTATATTACACAAATATATGTACAGATAATCCATGCAGATTGAAATGTATATTCTATTTTACAGAGACAGATAATCTCAAGAGAAGAAAAGAAGCAATTAGGTAAAAAGGAAATCTGGAATGAAACAAATATCACAAAGAGTCTGAAGCTCAAGTTACACAGAAGGCTTAGGTGCTTCATCAATAGAGGAGGAAGGAAACTTCAATAACTGAGAAATAATGCTATGAAGGAAAAGGAGGAGGAGCAACTGAGTATGAAGTAATATGCAGATTATTGTATGGAGACAGGAAACATCTGAATATAAATACTACTTATAAAACACAGAATGAGTTTTAGCAGTGTTAAGAAACACATAACTAAGAGCTCCAGATTACATAGAGGTCAACACCATGAACAGGGCATTGTCCTGCTGGTTCAGTATCTCACGTAGAAGGATGACAAATGAATTTATTCCTTTCCTGCCATGTGAATAGGCAGAAGGATAACAAAACCACCCATTTAGAGAACTCAGCTTTCTGCGTTATCAGGAACAGGATAGTTTTGTCTCCTTGACATACTTCCGCAGCAAGTATTCCAAACACAGAAGCAGCACATGAAACTCCTCTGATACTAAAAGATAAAACAAATCCCTGTACAGAGACTATTATTCCCCACACATATACTTAGGAACAAAAGCAGAGTGAAGTTCCAATGCAGTTTCCAGACTGCCTCTTTGTTAGTTGCAGTGATGCAAGTATCAATTCTATACTGTATTGTAGCTCCACTGCAGGAATACCCAAGGCAAAAAGGCATGCAAGTATACAAGTCTGGCCACATCTTGCAGCTTAATGCCCCAATGCAACCCAACATTATTAGAAATGCTATTAAAATTTTATTTTCTTGCAATAAAAAAAATAATTGTTTACATTTCTTTGAACACAAACACCACAACATTTGCCGGTCTACTCCAACTACAAAACCAGAGAAAGAAGTGCAAAATTTAATTGAACTACTTAAGTAATGAAGCTTTGATATTTAATTGATTTGCCTGAATATGTAAATTACTAAAAACCAAAATATTATTTTAACCTGACAGTCCCATGGAGACCACTATTCCTCACTACAATGCAGGCTTATTCTAAGCTGTTTGTTAGCACAAATACAGCTAACAGCCTGAAGAAAAGAAATCACAGATCTAGAGCTGGCTTTGAACTTCAGCTTGCCAGAGTTATAGCTTAAAGCTTCATTTTCAGATCTGCATAGGTACTAACCAACCCAGTTTGAAGCCGAGACAACAGCACCAAGAGCTGACAGTCTTCAGTGCCACTCTACAGTTGTATATGCCTGTATTTCCCGTAACTCATTTCCCACATTCCTCTTGGGCTCAGCTATTCATTAGTCTATATGGATTTAAACACCATTTAAGTCTTCAGCGACATGACTGGCACCATTTCTGCAACACCCTGCTCATGTAAGTCAAACAACCCTACATAATATCATCCTGCATTGCACTAGCTGACCAAAGTATCACAGTATATATTGCTCCAACGTGATCTAGAAGCTTTGATACATCACAGAAGATGATGCTTGGATATGCCAGGAAATTGCCTCAAGTTGCTCCAGGGAAGGTTTAAATCAGTTATTAGGAAAAATTTCTTCACTGAGAGGGTTATCAAGCACTGGAACAGGTTGCCCAGGGAAGTGGTTGAGTCACCATCCCTGGAGGCATTTAAAAGACATGCAGATGAGGTACTTAGGGACATGGTTTAGTGGTGGACCTGGCAGTGCTATGTTTACAGCTGGACTAAATGATCTTAAATGTCTTTTCCAACCTAAGTGATTCTATTATTCTATGCTTTAAAAATCTCTGAAGAGATGAAAACTCCATAATGGATGGGATGAAGTCTCTGTAAACGGATGTCAAGCTAGAGAGGATCTGTTCTTCTACAGCTGACTCTAATTCGAAGGGAACAGAAGAGGCACTAGAAGAGACCTTGCTGGCAAGGAGAGAGGGGAAGGAACTAACCAGAGGATGTGCAGTCAGAGAAGTGTGAGTGCGTGTGCAGGGCCATGTTTCAAAGAGAAACAGTTTTGCTGTCAACAAAACACATCTCAGCTGAGCATACTGAAAATATTTACCTGAAAAAAGAGGAAACATATCAGGAACTACTACTACTTCACAGTTTTGCACAGAGGGGAAATTGTCAATAGTCTGTGAAGGCTTGTCCAGGAATTTCAACACATGCGTTACAAGCCATGTCTCTGCTCTTGACATTTTGTTTAAACATCCTGCAATACAATTTTATGTGCTACCCCAGAGAAGTCACAAGACAGCAAAGTCCAGCTTATTTCAGGTCTCCAAGTTGCTATAAAGTTAAAATCCATATGGAAAAGAGGTCTGTGGTTTTGTTCAATGGATTCAGAACACAATCAGGTGGACTCCCATCCTCCACAAAATGTAAATTAGAATGAAACATTTATAATTTCTGTAACAGCAGCTTGTACAAAGAAAAAATGTGAGATTTTATTTTCCTGGAGTGACATATGTGCTGTCTGCATAGCAAGTTACAGTGAGGACAGCAATGGTCATGATCATGTTCCAATGGTGTCTGCATGCAGTACCTCCATCTAGCACATGACACGCAGTGTTTCCACCAAACACCTTGGGGCCAAGAACAGTTTCACAAGCCTATCAGAAATTAACAAGAAAGTTCTCAAAACATGAAGAAAGACAATCTAATATGTTATTTGGAGAAAGTTAAAACCTATTTGCTTAAAACAGGTAAAAACCTTAGCACCTAACACACAACATCTGAGGATTTCCACACTGAGACTCATGAAGAAGACTCTATGCTTAGTTGACAACCAAAATATCAGCATTATTCTTTGCTGCTTATGTGCTCCATGCAACATGTAAGCTGCAGGTACACACATTTCTGATGGGGTCACTCAAAGACCAGCCTCAACACCTACTTCCTTCATTGGTACAGTAGCCAGGAGCACCACCTTTGAAACTGATTGCAGCCTTGCACCAAAAGCGGGCTTTCCAATACTGAACTGGAGGTTCACAGACCTGGTAGTGAAAACTACAGGTTCACTAAACCATCACTCATGGGGCAATAGTAACTGCCGTCTTTATTGCCATAGCCACCTCACTGGGATATTCCAGCATTGCGAGAATCAGGAAAATGTTGCATGTATACATTGTAAGAATTCTCCTGCTTCAAATGCACAGCCATCTCTTGGCACCCAAAATCTACTAGGCACTGCAGTGCAGTGAGCATACACTGCCTGTCCTGCACCCAAAATGTCAGTCTATCAAGAATCTACAGCAATTCTCAATAGTGGAAAAAATCACATAGCCAGTAACTCTGCTCTGCCAAGCTAGCGTACAGGAGTTCCCTCTGTGAACTGTCAACACCTCCAAGGTTCAGAAACAAGCATAGAATTGCCTTCTACACATATTACCCCCTTCTAGAGAACTTCATGCAGGCCTGAGGTCTGCCACCAAACAGAACAAACAGAGGGCACACGCAGATTCAAGTCAAACATGTTGGTGGATTGAGAATATTGCTCACCAGAAACACTGAAGCTTACTGACAAAATGCTAAGAAATAAGTTCTAGAGCAGTTCAAATGAGAAGGGCTTCGCTCTTGAACCTGAATTGACAACAAAACTAAGCACAAGCAACCAAGTCCTAGCAAACACAGGGATGGATCACTTGAAGTTTTGTGACATTAGTGTTCCCAGGCAGATTTAATGAGTCTCAGAACTACCATACACCTTAACAGAATTTATTCATGTTCTAATTCACTAATGTCCTGAGTTACCTTTATATCAGGGAGAAGGTCTGTGCATCTCTTCAATTGCTAAAGTTTTGGACTGTGGTCCCAAGATCATATTTGTCTATCAAAACACATACAAGCACTCACATTCCCACTTCTCAGGGCAAGATTCACCATTGTGCTGTGGGCCATTCTAAAAGCTGAAAAAAATCCTAGTTTTTAGACTTTACTTCGGATTAAAGAAGGATATATATATGTATTCAACCCCCCCCTAAAACTGTACCAGCTCTTACCATGTACGGAGGTAAGGCTGTTGGTCATGGTCACAATAAATTTAACTACTACAGCCAACCTGTCCACCTAGACTATTTGTTATTTACATCCAGTGTAAATCCAGAACACGTGCAATAAAGTTGATGGATGGATGTATGGATGATGGACCCATGTTATGCGGACTGTAGCTGAGATCAGAATCAAACTAGTCAATAACAATAGGGTTCAATAACAATAACAAGAGGATTCTTATTTTTTTATCTAAAAGCAACAACCATTGCAGGAGAGAACCCACAACATGTGTATCTCCTGTGAGGTGCTGTGTATCTCAGGCAATATAAAACAAAACAGAAAAGAAATAGTCTGTGTAATTCAAGAGCTCATCAAAAATATGAGTTTCCCATTGCACAGCACCATTATGAAAGAAGAAATCTAAGCCTTAAATTAACAATTCCTTCCCCATACTAAAAAAAAAAAAAAAGTAGAAAATGACATGGCTTAAACTGTGCAGAACATCCATTCCTCCATCATGAAAAAGCAAATAGCAAGATAAGAACACGTAGCATTTTGCCATCAACAAACTGCCTACATAAACACCCACTCTTTCTTATTTTTTCTGTAGCATACTCTTTTAACTCATCTCCTTCTGCATCTTTCTCACAATTATTGACTTACCTACTTTCTGCAGAGATTCTTCAGGCTTGTTTTCACAAGAAAACTGACCATGGAAATAGTTATTCTCTTACAGTCATTTTAATTTTCCCCTCTCGCACTGTATTTATATACCAATAAAATAATTTCCCTGAGAAACAGAGAGGTTATTCCAGAGTATCTGAAATCTGAAATAACTAGAGCAGGAGGATTATTCTGCGGATCTAAGCTTCATGCTGTGATAGATTCACGCATTGGGTCCCACCTCCCGGGAAGGAGCTGGCAATTACTGCATTCCAGTGCAGGCCCATGGATTTTTTCCAGCTCCCTTACTCCACATGCCAGTTACAGCTGATTGTGGCAGCTGAACCACTATTGCAGGTTTGCATCAGATGCACAAGAGCTAGACACACTAGATGTGAAAAAGCAAACCTGGGGTACATTTTTTTTTCTGCAGATAAGAATCATTGTTCTTGGCAATAATGATATTTATGGTTCTGCTTTTCAACATCCGACAGGATTTTAGATTTGCAGATCTAAATCTGCAAGAAATACACAGTATGTATTACCTACAGTGATATGGGGACATGCCCTTAAAAATTTTTAGATATTCTTTTGCTTTGTGTGAGGCATCAGCAATTCATTAGAAACCTATGTTGCTTTTGTGCTCTTTGAAGGATTAGCTTCTCTCACTGCCTGGACAGTATAGATATCAAGTACACTAAGTACTCTGATTAGAGCTGAAACACTGTTTAAATCAGAGATATCTCCAATACATCACCTCATACAGTACAACCTGGCATTATTATGAAATTATACTATAGTGCTAGTGTGCAGGTATCATCTGTTTCATCTAGTTCATCAGATATACTGTCTCCACAAACATATTTATTTCTATGTTAATCCTTGAAGTATTTTCTGAGTGCACATTTGTGAACACACACAAAAACTCTCTGCATTTACTGTTTTTTACTCTTAGAAACCACTGCTTTGTTATCTAATAGCTAGATTCCTAGTAGCTAGCTAAATAGACTAAATCTAGCTCAGATATATCTAACCATGGCTGTGATCATGTTTCCCCACTGTGTTGCAGAAATAACCATCTATCTTATAGCCTAGAAGTCATCAAAATCTTCAAAACCCAACATATACACAAAGAATTTGTTATTAACACAAAGGCACGGTTGGTACCACTAGCTGAATTCAGGAAAGCTTTGTTTGTTTGTTTGTTTGTTTCCCTGCAAGAGGTAGTAGTAGCCCTGACTTCTCAGCTGGTAGAATGTAGAATCTACAATATCCTTAGAACTGTCATGCATTATGGCAATCCTTTCAAAACAAACCAAAGAAACCAACCAAACCAAACAAAACATTCATAATGAGATATAATGAGATGTCAGGAATAAAAGAAATGGCAAAAATATATGCATTTTTCAAGGTAACTCATAGCAGAGAATACAAGTTAATGCCATTCAACAGTGAAACTCATTTAAAAATACAAAAAGATTCATCTAACCTTCCCATTCAAATATATATATCTTGAGTTCTTGAGCAGGAGGTTCATCTTTGAGAGTTCAACCTTTCTTACAAAAGCAGTTTGAAATTGGTCAACAAATACAAATATTAGTCATAGGGGACTAAGAGACAGCAGAAGCATTTAAGCCTCATTTCCACAGGAAGCCAGGCTACAGCAAATGTAATTAAAGTTTTTAGTAAGAGTTTGCCATTTTACTAAAAGACTCAGAATTACTAGAACAGACACTGAGTGTTGGGGCACAGCATCCCACCCTCCCTCCCCACATGGTAGTGGCCAGCGCCTCATGCAAAAGCTAATAGGATTATTATCTTCTAGTAGGATTATGCTGCACAGAGAAGCTGAAGTCTGCCTTTTTGAGAAATAAGTCCATCATCCTTATTGGTCAGCTGAATTATTTTCTTTTGCCATGGCACAGATAGGTTTTCATTCTGATCTTTCTTAAAATGGGTAGTCTAAAAGAACATCAATACAAGAAGCTGGGATAAAATGCACTTACAAATCTTTTTCTTTTTTTTTTTTTTCTCCTGGTTTAAGAAATAGAGAGTCCAGGAAGGAAAATGAGGGGAAAAAGTACTGGATTCTTCCTTAATAAATAAAGGTCTGCTACACTAAATTAGCAAGAGTATAATTGTACTATAGTCTATACCTAACAACATAATGAATGATGAGACATGATCTGTTCTATAGGAAATACCAAGGTGTGACTCAGAGTAGATCAACATAAGGTAAATACATTGTGAAAGTGATGCTTTACACCTTGATAGGAAAAAAAGTTGTGTTTTGGGGGTTTCATCTCCCATTTCTAAGTAATTTAGAGAAGCAACACATCACAATGCACTCTCCATCCTGGTAGAGACCACAGTGTGTTTACATCCAGATAGCATAGGAAGAACTATCTGAAGGAATTACTCCAAAATCATAGAAATACTTGCAGCTTAGACACTTAGAATAACTGTCTCATGAAGTATAAAATTTGCTGCAGAAACATGTCCTGCCTGATTAGACTCAGTATACAAGTGCATCACATTGCCACAAGTATTTATAAAGGTGGAGAACAAGCTTTTTCAAAGAGTTAGTAGTCAACAAGAAAACAAGGCTTGTCCCTTTGGATGCAGTTCAAATGCAAGCCAGTAATAACAAGTACAAAATATTTGTCAATTTCTTAACATAAGTAGAACCATTATGGTGTAGTAAATAAACAGTTACTAGGTGCTGGACACTCCTCTAGATAGAAAACAGAAAAATAAAATCAAATCTCAGCCTCATAATCACCAACATTTTGCAAAGTCGTATTAAAATTGGTCTACATTAGATAGATAAGATATTCTTCATTCTGATCATTAAAGACATAAGAAGAATCCAAGGAAGATGGCTCCACAGTGGGTCACTCTTATTCTCACTATAAAATACTAATAACAATAATATACTTCAATTTCAATTACACCAACATGCCACTTGGCTCACTTCATCTTAAAATAAATAGAATTTGAGTGCATTATACCCACAGGGAAAAAAAAATATCACTTCCTCACCTGCACAGTGAAGTCAAAGCAACGAGATAAGCAGACAGTGCCCATAATGATGGTTGACAACCATGGTTACCTTAGCTAAAGGGATACCATTTATCGAGGTTACACCCAGGAAGCCATGCCTTTCATCTGCAGCACATGCTTAACCTTGCTGCTAAATCAAAAGTGAAAGTGCCAAATACAGCGGGGTGGCACTAATGACACTTCCGTACTGAATGGAAAGGTAACAGCTCCCATAAGAGCAACTAAAAACGTTCAACACTGATGTCTCATCAAAGACAACTGAAATGGAGGATAACTGTCAGTTATCCAAGAGGATGAAAGTAAGTCAAAATGGCACCAAAAAAATTAAAAAAAAAAGCCCATACTTTCTGAAACAGCTCCCCTTTTCCTTGCTTTCAAGATGAGGTGCTAGAGAATGGGTAAAATACTGTTAAGGTGGACCGAAAACAAGAAGAAAACAGCAGAAAACATCAGAGTTACGAGAGACATCTTGGTCCTCCTACAGTTGTGGCTATGTCCGGCATTTAGCAGGGAACAAATAAGCAACACAGAAACAAATACATATTGAGCTGATAATATAAATAGTTTCCTTCTTAATTTTACACTGATTACAGAACACCAGCTCATAGACTAAATATATAGTTTTTTTAAAAAACATCTGCAAGAAACAAAACAAGTAATATTTACATCCAAGTTCTCTCGTCATTGTCAAAATAAAATGGAGATGCTCTTCAACCATCTTCCACTAAAAACAAAGCAAAACCAAAGCAAAGCAAACCAATGTAGACTGTGCTTTTTGAGGACATAACCAATATATAACCATGTATTCACCCTTTCTAAACATCTCATGATTTCAGTGATTTTTGCTTAACTTTCAGACTTTCACCTTTAGAAACTGGTTTCAGTTAATCAGGTTTATTCCCCATGTCACCAGGACAGCACTAAAACAACTACACGTGTGTATATCCTTATATATCCATCTGCTGTCTGACTTAAACTAACAGCTGCAAATGGAAGCTGCAGGTGGGAGCTTCCCAAATACATTTGGTTCTTCCTTTGCATTTACAAATTTGTTTGATAGCATATATGGTAAAGAAAGAATGCATCAACTTCAAAGATAGTTAGAGAATGAAGTGACAGATCTATGAGCCTGGCATTGGGCTGAGGGGAAAAGAAGTAGTCCTCATCTGTCATAGCACAGAGCAGAAGTTTCTCTTAAGCTGCCATTCTTATTAGATTAAAGCAGAGATGGAATATTGCAAGTAAGGAAGTAATCAATTTGAAGTTTTAGTGGTCTCAAAGAAAGGTCTACAAAAGCATTCCATGTGCTTTAAAACAAACAAAAAAAAAAAACAACAACCAAACCACAAACTATTATTTATAATAATGTGAATAAAAGTATCACTGAAAAAGAATTAATTAAAATTGAGCTTAAACTACTATGGTTCCATTTTCATAGACTCATAGAGTTTCAGCTGGAAGGGACCTTGAAAAGTCATCTTGTCCACCCGCCCTGAAGTGGGCAGGGACATCTTCAACTGGATCAAGTTTCCCCATTGAGAATGAATCTATACCATTTTTCTTGAACTACTGTAGATATTTTCCCTATTACTGAAGTTAGGGCTAATAAAGTTTTATATTACAAAAAATTTTACCAAAAATTAAAAAGAAGATACAAAATTTGCATATGGGATAAGCCTTCCCAAAACGAAAATAAAAGCACTTTTTTTAGAAAGTGAGTTGTCCAAGTTGTTTTATTTCCACATGTGAATAAACTATGAAACAACAACTATGAAACTGATTTTCTTGAGTAATGTAGAGTAACGTTGGAATAAGTACCATAAATCAGCAACTCTTCTAAACATGGACCTTTTTTTAATGGAAAATGAAAGACATGGAATGGGTTTGTTCATATCAGTACATAGAGCTGCAATTAAGGCTGCATATTGTCCCTTCAAAATGAAGCAAAATACAGTTAATGAAAGTTGAGAGAAAAGGAAAAAAAGTCAGGACTACAGACAAGAACATGAGGAAGGATTTAATGGTTTGTTTTCTTGATAGCAGAGCAACTTTAGGTCAAAATTAATAAATGAATAGATAAATTGAAATGTAATAATCTTCTATACAAAGAAGCAATCCAGTCTCACCTTCTTCACTATTTTATGTTTCCAACATATATTTCTGTCAACTCCAGCTGGCCTTACATTGTCCAGAAATGTGCCTCAGGCCCATTTATTTCCTCAATGTACTTGCCACTCCTGTATCTCCTGTTTTTTATCAGTGTAATCAAAATGTTCAACAGAAAAAAAAAAGTGTAAGTGAAAATAACTATAAACATTTGAACAGATAATATTTAAAAGCAGAAACTGACAGCAGACCTCAGATAAACTGTGGTGGTGCTGGAGGAAACCTCAAATGCACATTAGCAGGGACAAAAATAAAGTAATTATAGGAAACAAAAAGCAGACTTGAATGAGAAGGACCGCTAAGAGAAAAAGCGTGATGAGGAAACTATTCTATCACTGTGTATTGAGATTAACAATTTAACATAGCACACCTCTTCAAATGCAAGACTTATTTTTACTTCAGGATCAAACCATGGCCTCTTTTAAGCGTATTTCCAACACTTAGGTTCCCACAACAGCAATCTTAGACACTAAAGGCACCTATATAAATAAGTGGAGAGTGAGCATTACTCCAAACACTAAAAACAAAACAAAACAAACCCAACAGCACTTTATCTGCATGCAAAACAAACATGTTGGGCAAATCTCTATACTAATGGCTTCTTAAAAACACTAATCTCTTCAGTAGCAGGCTTAAGCTCCAAGGCTTCACTGAAGGAGTCCTAGGGGGCAGCCTCCTTAAACATGTAGAGGATCCTCCCTGACATTAGTCCCTCCACCTCTTCTAGAGCATCCAAGATTCTTGGTCCTTCTCTTGAAAACTCCAACATAGGGACTGAATTCACATTAGCATTCACACGACATGCACCCCTCCAAAAAACAAAAACCCCAAATTCAAAAAGACCTCACGCTACCTCAGGTGCAAGAAAGAAGGTCATCACAGTGGACCAAGAAATACAAACCAGAAACAGCAGAGACTGAAAGCAAATGCTTTAAGTCCTACAGAATACCACAGCTCCTGTGTTACAATAACTAATTCTAGCATTAGTAATAGTAAAGCATGCATATTTTCAATGCAGAACAAAAGCACCATCTCAAAAGATAATGAGGCAGAATTTAAAGTCTTCATAAAAGCCTTCCTGCCTAAATGCACCATGAATTACTGTGTCTTTACAATCAGAAAACACTTATTTTCAGCAGGCTTTGGAAAACCAATACAAAGCGTATTCACCCCAGTCAGATAAAACCTGCAACAGAAACTGGCATCTCAGAGATGAAACACACAAGACCCTAATAAGCATTACAGAATCCCCTTCCTGCATGAGTACATATGCACATCATGCTTACTGTCAGCGAGGCCAATCATGTAAGAAAAGATATTACTGTCTATATATGATGGGTCCTAAGCATAGAGCAAAAGGGAGCAAAAGAAACCTTGAAATTAATTGGGACTCACTCTCTTCCCCCTTACCAAATTTGTTAGAATTTCCTTCTAATAAACCTGTGCATTTTTAAATAAAATAATCAATGCCATCTGTTTAAATTAACATCATTTCTTTGGATTGTTCGATTAAACAGTGTACGACACACAAGTCATCTATCAGGCTAGTAATATATGACTGATAATCCGTAAATAGCTAACAAAAATAATTATTGCTTGTTTGTTAAACCTGTGATCACTCCGCCCTCTCTCTAAATGCAAATCTGCAGTGACTTACAGGCCTGACGGCTTCTTTAAGGGCTGAGGTAAAGAACTTTTTCTCAAAATCTCACACATTCACTTAATGGGAAGCTAATAAACAAAAATTACACTTCATGCAGATATTCCTCTCATCCAGCCCCCCCCTCCCAAGAGTGATCTGTTCTGTAGTGTTGCCATAGAAAATGGAAAGGAAGCCTCCAATTAGGGAAGAGGTCACTCTTAAGCAGAGTTATTATGTAAATATCAGCCAGCCAGTACCCTGAAAAGGAAAAAAAGAAAAAAAAAAAAAGAAAAAAAAAAAGCCTCATCCTGCAAGCCCTCCAAGGGCAGGCCTCAGCTTTGCTCTTGGAAAATCCATACCAGCAGGACACGGCTTGCAAGAGCAGGTCTAAGCCCCGCAGGTTCTGCCAGTGACACCCGCCTTAACCCCAGGTAAAGCCCAGGAGGAGGGAAGGGCGACGGGGCCCCGGCCGGGGGACCGGGATGCGCCGCACCGTTATCCCACCCTCCCGCAGGTACCGGCGGCTGCAGGACCGGCCGCGGGGAGGCCGGCAAGGATGGGTGAGTTCGGGTGGGGTCGAAGGGTTCGTGCCCCCCGCAGCCGTGCGATCCGGAGCTCTCCCTTCCACACCGCGGCCGCGCCCCGGCTCGTTGATGGCTGCTGGGGAGTTGCGGGAGGACCAGGGCAGGCGGGGAACCCGGCCCAGTTGGCCCCCTCGGTGGGCAGGAGCCGCCTCTCCCCGCCTGCGGACAGGCTGCGCCGAGCCCCGCCAAAGACCGGCCGCCCTTTCCAAGGCTTCCTCGCACAGAGGGGCGAGCGCAGACGACAACGGCCTCGCCCCACCCTGGGCTGCACTTTTTCCCCTCGGGCGCCTCACACCATCAAAGTCTCCGAACCCGGCAGCATCCTCCATCCATCCATCCATCCTCCCTTCCTCCCCCACCCTCTCCTCCGCGCCGCCCCCGCGTCACCCGCTCGTGCCTCCCGCCGCCGCTACTCACCCACGCCGTAACCGGCAACCGCGACAGCGCCCCGCCAAGCCCTTGCCCCGATTCTTCCTGGGAGGGACCGGCTGGCGCGATGCGGACGAAGCGCCGACGCACCGCCAGCAGCCGCACCTCGCTGCCGGCGCCGGGCTCCCTCCCCAGCTGTCACCGGCGGCCCGCCCCCGCGACGCGGCGGCCCCGAGCGCTCCCGCAGCCCCGCCCCGAGCGGGCGGGAACCCCCGCGGCCGCCGCGGAGAACCCAGAGCGGCGGGCGCTGCGACCTCAACCTCGGCAGGTGGCCCGGAGCCCCGCTCCTGCTCCGAGAACCGCCCTCCCGCGCCGATGTAAGCGGAGTGCCCAGAAGTTACGGCCGCTCCAGTGGTCTATGTGTAACAACCCCCTTACTCGGCTTGCGACCTCGGTAGAGGTGGACCCGTGCGCGTTAAGAATAGAGTGCTGAGAAGGATTTATCAATTTGATTTTTTTATCTTACGCTGTACCATGGAACACAAGAATTGGACGCGGAGTTGTCAGATTAACTCAACTGTTAGCACCCGCTATCTGTGTCAGACGGCTGTAAACCCTAATACCATTTAAAACTTCATCATTTTGTTAGAATGGAACAGAATAGCTGCATGAGGCTCTCGGGCCTGGGCTTTGCTTGCAGGTTTCAAACCACACTGCCTCTTCTGCCCTGCCATACATTGGCTTTTAACGTGCCTGTACTAAAACGGAGTTGGCAACTATATTTCTGTTGATCCAGATTCACTAGAAAAGCATTTCAGATAGTTAAATACAAAGACCTCAGGGAGTTGGAATGGTCATGATAATTAGCTTAATGTTATGTTGATGGCTAATGCAGTATTTGTGTAATGGGCCCGGTATCAAAGAGAAAATAAGCAATATTGACGTTGTACTTGTTGTTTTGTTTTGTTGGTTTGGGGTTTTGATCGTTTTTTTTGAGTAGTTGCTGCTGGGGTACTAAGTTTATACTTAGTTTCAGAAGACAAGATGGATATGGGAAAAAAGCTAGATAGATTTGAAAGAAGAACCACAAACAAGAAACGTTCATCAGTCTTGAAACATGCTCAAAGAAGTAGGTTTGTGAGTTTCACCAGAAATAACGGCTGGGGGCTGCAACAGTGACAGAAATTTGATAACGGGACACTTCAGTCTAGCAGATAAAACCATACTATTGATGGCCAAACTGAATGCTTCAAATCCAATTTTGAAGTGGCACACATAGTTTAACAGTAAAGCTAAATAAACAGTCAGAACAGCCTTTTCAGACCAAAAGGGAACATGCATTTCTGGGCAGTGTGAAGCAGCATTTAAACAAATCTCTTTCCCAAGGGAGATATTTCAAAGAGGAGCTGAAAGAATTCTTGTAAGCCTGAAAGTTTTTCCTTCATATAAGAAATGCTGGTTTTGATTTTAAAATCAATAAGAATTGAATGTCCCAGTCAGTGTTAATTATTCCATATAGTTTATTTGTTGCATTTTTCAAGACAATTTCAGGTATAAATGTTTGATGTATATGCTCTTAATAAATGTTAACGCATTTATTAGTGGCTCTGTTCCAAGTCCAGATTAATGAAACCATAATAAGCAGCTTTGTACGCTTTAGCCACTATCTAACTGTTTTTTACAGGAACACGAATTTTGAGCCTTAGTTCTGGCCCTGGTCAGAGAGAGAGAGGAAATTCAAGCGCTTAAATAATATATGCATGACCTTATATTAGTGTTGTGTCCTGTGCAAGGACACAGTGTTGTGTTCTGAAGAAAGGCATGATGTTCTGTATAGGATTTGCGTATAACGGGCTGGCGCATAGGGTTGGTACATGCAAATAATGTTCTGAGATTATTAAATAATTTTTGCTTGAAAGTACTTAAAATAAATAAGAAGATGAAATGTATAACTTAGCTAGCACTTTGTTTCTCAGTATTTTTCATTAATAAAAGTGTTAGAGCTTTTTTAAATTTACATAAACTAAGGTTTAATGTAAAAGTATGGTTAGGTGACCATGTTCTCGTCTGCACAAAGTCAAAAAGATCAGCCTCCTGTCAGACGTGGCTCTATAAAGTGCTGTTCCCTTTAGCTGGAGAGCAACCTTCACTTCATGAACCCTGGAGAGTGTGCAGTTCGATAGCCACAGGAGCTGAGGGACCCTTTGCACTGTCTGTGCTGCACAGATGTACTGTAAAGATGTTCTCATCTGCAAAGAACCAGTGCTACCAATGAACATGGAATATCCAAGAGCCTAGCATAATGAGTGAAAGATTTTAAATCTGATCAGTTTCCTTCTTTGTTTGTTTGTTTATATCAGCATTGTATCTTACTGGAAGAAAATGACTGGGTGCTCCAATACTTGCCCAAGTTCACACAGGAATTCTGTGGGTCACCCAGAAATTAATCCTGATATATCCTGGTAATTGTGGTGTTCCTGATAATGTGGGAGGCTGCTGAAAAACACACACAGAGTGCGCAGTAGCGAAATACAGAAGACTTCTGCAAAAGAAAAGAAACGTTTTGCCCAGTTAGGGGCTGATATATTGTTACTGTTTATTTGGCTATTGCATTACCAGCTTTCTAGCTCTGCTTTTAGTGATTAGTAAAGCAGACTGAAATATTGAATCTGAAAAATGCTACGTGAGACATCAGCAAGAAAATACCAAGCGCTGTTCTGAATCCCTCAAAATCAATGCAAATTCTTCATTTACTTCGGGAGGAATGGAATTGAGACTTAGAACTGATACTTTAAAAATGCATTTAAAATTTGTTGCTAATTTACAGCTATGTAGTTCAGAATTATAAGCATTTCAACTTTATTTTACTCAGGCTAAAGTAACTATATTCAGTAGAAAGCAAAATAGAATTCCAAGAACAGGCTATAATTGAAAGGTTAATCCATTTTTAATATTGATGTACTCATTGTTAAGACTTTTAAGCATGCGGACTAGCAGATGGATGTCAGAATCCTTGTTCTAAATTTGCCCTAACTTTTTAATCAGAATCAAAATCCCTTGTAAACAGTGGTGATCCTCCTGCTCAGTTAAAACTGAAGGCGTGAGAAGTTTTTAAAACTTCAGCTCTGAATAATTGTAATGCTTTCAGCTCTTGCATTCTTTTATGAAAAAAAAAAATCCTATAGCACTTTTGAAACTAATTTACACACAGAGGAGGAGATTATCTGCTGCTGTAAATGTAAAAGGATTGCATTGATCATCTTTTGTTATTGTTGTTGTTAGTATTGTTCTTGATATGATTATTATTATTACTATTATTATTTAGAAATCAGAAATACACATCTAAGGACAGATATATTTTTTTTACACAGTATGGTTTTTCCTATTGAAATGCAGCCATCTGCAGGCAACTATGTAATAGTGCGTAGCAACACTACCACAATTATGTATAATATATGGCCATATTTAAAACTTCTCACTGATCAGCACTGATTAATATTAATGTTAACACTGCTCAGGACAGGAAAGAAAAAATGAACTACTCTTATGGGGAACTTTAAGTAGACTGACTGTAATTAACCACTTTAAAGGATTTGGGCATGATCTTTTATGCGAATGACTTTTCTAGAAAAGTTGGATTCAAGACATTCATTTCAGAAAGCATGGGAGATTCAGAGTCATTGAAATGGAATGAGGTTTGTTCTTCTAAGTTATTGCAGCATTGTGAAACTTGCAGTGGAGTTTCATTTAAAACAGTAATGTTTTCATATTCATTTAAAATGTTTTTTAAATCCCATTTATTCAGATGCAAGGTTGCTGGGAAGAGCTGACCTGATTTTCTACAGTAGGTGAGATGTGTTTTGGTCAGAGAGCTGACCTGCTAAGTGTCTGCAGATGAGTTACCTGGGCTCCCACTCTCCACTGCAGGTAAATCTCTGTCAAGGCCACCTTGGCCCCAGAGCAGAGGTACTACTTACAAACCCCTAGAGAATGTCTTGCTGTGCAGTCATGTATAAAATTGATAGTGGCGTTAACATGCACAAAAAAAATCACCCACCATACTGTTGAATTTCAAAAGACAGAATTCGTATCTGCTGAACCAAAAGGGAATCTGGTGCTGGTGTCTGCAGCTCATAAGGTGGAACTGTAACTGGTGGGGGACACTGTTCAGTTTGACCAAAGCCAAAGCCACTACACCTGCCTGCAGCATCGTGCAAGTTAAATCCTTTCTATAACACGTATTTTGTCAGAAGCAAATCTTCTTTTACAAGTGTTAGAAACACTGATATGACAGGTTGTGGTATATTTTCTTGGAGATGTTCTTCCCTCTCTTAAACCCTATTAATGGGTTCTGCCTTAGATGGGTGTCGGTAGAATATCCAGGAATAGCATGTGTTACAAACATGTGCTTCTGATAGGGAATGCTTACGAAAGGAATCAGACTGCAATTAAAGAGTTGAAAGACGTTCTCCTCAAAATGTAATTTTAACAATCATGAGTTACATTTCTGTTTTGCACTGAGTGGATCATACAATATTCCTTTCTTTTGTGTATGGGCATGTGGCTGTATGGATATGTATGCACTTTTAGTATATTTTTGCACCTGGTTTTGAGAAGTCACTTTTTCCTTGGTAGAGGGGGAGAGTCTTCGGGGAATATACATACAGAAATTAGGATTTATTATAGGCTTTATATACAACAGACTTGGTTAAAAGCTGCTTTGTTGTGCAGTAACATATCAAATTAAAAATGACAAAATAAATAGATGAAGTTAATGACTATGCTGTGGAAGATGGGAATAAAGCATTTGACTCGTGCTAAAACAACGGGGAAACCTGAAGATTTACAGTATATTAACCCATGTTTGGTTGAAGATACTGTTACAGAAGTAGGCACTAGGGCTTTGGATGGCAATTGATTTCTAGTGCTACCTGCATAGTTCTCTGTAATGCATATGTTGAGATGATTAGCTGTAATAAAGAGAGGCTAGGGATTAAACGGTAAAAATAACTGCCATTATACTTCTTAGAAGGAATTCTCTGAGGATGTGAGCCTGTAGTTCACTGACGCCTGTTTTAGTACATAATTCAGCTATTCAGAGCTTTGTTGAAAAAGGCTGTGAAACACAGGTGTTAAAACCAGGAAAATTTGGTGGACCTTTTTTCTCTTCATGATTCTTATTGTTTCTTTTTAAGGATGAGCCATTTGATGGCCACTTTCTAAAGACAAGATCTTATATATTATCAACATATACAATATTATAATATGTTTGGCTACTCTAGGTTGTAGCATTCACGTAATAGAAACTTGAAGTGCAAAGGATAAAAGAAAACATACGTTATTAATCATCCAGATAATACCAGCATTTAATCATATTGAATATTTTAGTACTTCTACAGCAGTTTATGTGGTTACAAAGTAGATATGCTTTTGTTGTATCTATGTATTCAAAACTGCAGACAGTCAGGACTAAATACTAGGTTATGCATCATTTCAAAGGATAGCAGCTAGCTGAAAATGTTCATTAAGAAATACCACAGCTTCTGTTATGCACGCTGATGTAAATCTTCAATCAGTTTAGAAAAACAAGAAATATTTTACTTCTGTTTTGCAGATAACTGCAAGGTCTTTATTCTGGTGCATACTGAGGTATTCCCTCAGATGTACCTTTCTTATAGAATGAAAGAAAAAAAAATGTTAGCTGTCATGAAGATCATCTTTGTGAAGAAAGGATGATGGGGAAATGAACATATAGCCTGATAAATCCCTTCCCTTTTCCCTATTAAAAGAGAAGAGGATCCAAGTATTTGTGTATCTTTGGAACTAGGGTATAATTGAGCACAGGAGATGTGCCAGGTCTGCTGTTTCTCGCTAGAAAGCAGCTCTCTCTAACAACAGAGTAGGACTTTCAATCTTGAATGTGGTCTTTTCTTTAGAGGCAGAAATTGGGTAGGATCAGCTGCTAACCAAATGAGAAGACACTGGAATCAGTGAGTTATACCCTATGGAAGACGAAATGGGCACTTCATTACTCATCCCAGCGATGCTCTAGCATGATATTTGTCAGTGAAGATATCGAAATTGCTCCTGCATTACCATATTCTTTTAAATGCTCAAAGGCAAAATAACCAAAGTTTTCCTAGCTATCTGTAGATTTCTTTGTGGAGCTGTACCTTTCCTGCCCACTCCCAATGCATCAAAGTTGCTCAAAGTGAGGTTAAGATAACTAAAGGACATTTAAATTAAGAATTAAATTGGTCCTTTTTGTTGTTGTTGTTTAATCCAGTGCCCCATGAGTTTCTTGAAGGTTTATTTCTTCTTCCCACTCTGCTGTTGAAAGTTTTGTTTTGAAACCAGATGTCATCCTGAACATGTGTAAACAGCAGATCTCTTATTGTATGAAGATTAATTAACACAATAATTCATATATGTATGTCAACATAAGTAAAAAAAGACAGATGTATTGTGGGCTTTTAAATTGCTAATTGTGAATATTGCCAACCATCATGTTAGCTAAGCAATGTCTTGAGCAAGCAAAGTATTAGGCTGATCAGATATCCAAATTTAGCTCTTACTAAAATAAACAAGACTGGCTGATCAGTGGTCTCAGCTGTGTCCAGCAGAAAAACCTTTTTAGGTTAACTTAGTGAAATTAGCAGAAGTAGCAAATAATAATTGAATAATCTAAATATCATACGTTTTAAAAGTGCTGTATTGCAAAATTCATATGGAATTGAACATATATCAACATTCTGAAGCTTCTCAAGCCTTGTTTAAAAGAAGAGAGATTCATAAAGCAAATACCCTTTGTGGTAAGATGAGAAACTATTTACATTTGAAGAATAAAGGAATGTTGATAAAAATCTCAGAGATGGATGAAATTTTGATAGATCATCTGAACTATCTTGTTCTCCATGGCATTGTTCCTAATACCTGGATATTCCTTATAGAAGTTTCTGTTGCCTCCTCTTAAAAATGCTCTGATGATGATTGTACAGATGGTCTGTTTCAGTGTTCTTGTAAAGTTTTAATGTCTACTTTTCTGTGAGTTATGCTACCTGTTCTCTCTTGAGCACTAAAAGCATTCTCTTTGGAGAAGATTTTGCATATTTTGAAGTACCTTCTTTGCTAAGGTTGAAAGACTAATTTTTCCACCTTTTTCCTAAATTCCATCTAGGTTTTTGAGCCACCACTGTTCTCCTCTAGACTTTGTCCAGGTGATTCACTTTTTCTCCAAGTATAAACCTGGGTTTTGAAGTGTGGCAGCTGTGGCCTTACAATCCTGTGTAGTGAAAGGATTATCTCCTGTATGCCTCACATGCCATGATGGCACTTGCCTTTATCTGAAATAGAATGACATTCTTGATTTGCCATTTTTTTAATGTAATCCCCAAGGTACTGTATAGAATGACATTCTTGATTTGCCATTTTTTAATGTAATCCCCAATGTACTGCTACCTAGACAGTTATTCTTTGTCCTGTGTTGATTTCTTGATCTATCCTACTGTTGACCCATCCTAGATCATAGATTAGCTGTATAAAATGTAACATCCTGTATTTGTTCCTATTAAATTCCATCTTGTACTTGTTTCTGCCATCTATTGCAATCATTGTAATGGTAAAATAAGTGAAGAACTGTAGCAGATTGTCTTTGAAAGTGAAGAGTCATTTAGTTTAATTTTTTGTGGATGAATTCCAGCAGAGAGGTGAATCCTGCACTAGGATGGGGGAAGAAATAGTAGAGGATTGGGTTTGAATCTCTTCCAGTCCTGCGTTTGTGTGATCATGTAGTGATTTTTTCAGTAGTTTCCTTTGCGGTTAACAAAATCAGCAGGGAACTGACTGAAGCTCGGTAGTGAGCTGTGTGAAATGTACTTTGTTTGTTGTAAGCTATGTTGCTAAATTCTAATTCCATTGAGGAAGATATAATAGGTAATCTCCTTCCACGAAAAGTACATCTGACTCTTGCACTCAATACAGAATATAATGGTATCTTCTGATTAATATATTGGGAAAACCAAGGAAATGCAAACAGGGAACTGCAGATACTATCATATGTTGAAAAAGTGCTAGTATTCCTTTTATTTTTAGGAAAGTCAGAAGTACATAATTTATTTGTTCACCAGGAGCACTGTTTCTTGGAAGTGTATCTCAGAAATGTATCTTTTGTTATACCTGTGACTGATGCAAGTGCATTAAAACAATGGAGAGGAACAGAGGTGCATTAGCAGTGGAGATGAATAAATGGCACATGTTAAACGCCAGATAGCCAATATTACCTTGATGAGATTTTGTAAGCATTTACTTAAATATACATAGACCTAAGAAAAAGGATATAAGGAATACAAAGGTAAGAGGTTCAATATTAGGAGAGACCGCAATTACATTTCCCTTTGCAACCTACTCCTGTCTTTTTAGGTATATATGCTGTGGGTTTTACCCTTATTTGCATCCTATTTTCTTTGTCTTTGGATATTTTAAGTTTTTTGTGAAGGAATCACTGTTCTACATATCCGTTTGGCTTTGGGTTTTTTTTAGGAGGAGGGAGGTACAAAAAATCTGAAGTCACTACTGTAGTCCTTAATGTTTAATTCTGTACTCTTAGTATGAATAATTAAATAGGGACAGATGTAAGTATGAGTAAGTGCTTAACTACAAACATTAGGTTAATTTCTAGATGGTTTTTTGCTAGTGTTTAATATGCTGCAAATTTTGAAATGTTTCATCATACCTGGAGTGTTTGTGTGTCCGCAAGCTTGGATGGCCTTTTCTCCAATCATAATACTTCACCTAATAAACTCCCCCTAAATCTTCGCTGTATTTAACAATTCATAAGGTCCTTCAGAAAGGCTGTTAATGAGCTCTTGCATATAGAGAAACAGAGCAATAGAAAATGGCAAATGTGAGGCCTGAGGCAAGGCAGCAATTCAGTCCTGGTACCAGTCTCCCCAAAAAACTCAGTGCCTTTTCTTGTATGAGAAGAGCTGATGTGGCTCATTGAGCTCACTGCTCTGTCCTGCTTAAGTGGAATATGGATTTCCTGGCTGCTTTTCTTTACTCCGGTAGATTGATTTTTCATTTGCACTGTTCTCTGTTTATATGTCTCAGCTACAAATCTTCACCATATATTCAGGTAACTGTCAGGGTTTCCTTCCTCCTGGAGAAAGCATTTCACTCAAGATCTTTATGGCTTCTGATGACCCACCTTCTGTTCTTAGCCTATTCCAACCCTAGTTAGAGTATGTTTGAGCTCAGTTTAGAAGTGTTGCGTGCAAATCTGAGCAGATAAGAATACAACCCTGGTCCTTTCATTATGAAGAAAGAGACATCACTACAGAACAAAGCAGCTCAGACTGAAATTCTCAAGTAACTCCCTTCAATATTGACACAGAAAACTCCAAAGGGAAAAGAGGGGGATGAATGGTGTATCTCTAGAAACAAAGTTCCTTTATAACAGAGCTATGGGGGCTAGAAGTTAAACACAGCTTATCTTCTTTCATCCCCTGAGAGTGTCTGAGGCTGGAAAGTAACAGTATAAAGAGATGTCTGTAAATTTATGAAGTCAACCTGCAATGGGAGTTACCAAGCACAGACACCTGTATTAAATGCACTTGCAGAATCCTAGCACATAAAAAAATTGTTTCTTATCTGTAGAATCAGGATAAGCCAATAGTCTTAAAAGCATTACCCGTGTAGTTGTTTCTGTTGTTTCTGTTTGGTGCAGTCTCTCTGTAAACCTTGGTGGCAATTTTCCCCTTTCAGCAAATACTCTGTCTGAATTACTTGTTACTTGGCAGATAGTAGCTTCTAGCTTACCAAATACTTTTGGTCTTTAACATTCTCTTTCTTTTTTTTTTTTTTCTTTTTTTTCCATCTAGGCAGGGAATGCAACAATGACCTATTTTGTTGGACATATAAATGGTGAGGGGTGGGGTTGGTTTTGGGCTTTGTGTTTTATTTTTGGGGTTTTTTTCAGGTCTTTTCATAGACCAAGGGCACCCTATAGGAAAGCAGTACTCCGTAGAACTTCTCTTATAACATTTTAGTGATTTTTTTTTTCCTTTATGCAGGCTAAGGTGCCTAACTTGGCAGTGCATTTCATGCAATGACATGCATTATATCTATACTGTAGATCACAATTATTGTGTCCATCAAGTAGCTGGCATTTAGACCCCGTTGCTTTCAGTAGGTTCAATGAAGATTCACCAAATAGATCGGTAACTGGGGGGGGAAAAAAAAAAAAAAAAAAAGAGTTGAGAAACTTCCAGAGGGAACACCCTGTGTTTCAGTTTGTGCACATTGCCTCCTGGGCACCACTGAGAAGAGTCCGCCTTCTTTACATCCTTCCATCAGGTATTTATAAGCATTGATAAGATACCACTGAATCTTCTGTTCTCCAGGCTGAACCGCTTCAGTTCTTTCAGCTTCTCCTCATATCAAACATGTTCTGGTCACATCTTTTTGACTCTTCACTGGAGAACCCAAAGTTGGACCCAGCACTCCAGATGTGGCCTCACCAGTGCTGAGTAGAGGGGAAGGATCATCTCCCTCCACCTACCGGCAACACTTCTCCCAGTGCAGCCCAGGGTACCACAAACCACCTTTGCCTCAGCAGCTCATTGCTGGCTCGTGGGCGTATTGTGCACCACAGCCCCCAGGCCTCATTGTGCAAAGCTGCTTTTCATCCGGTTGGCCCCTGCTCTGTACTGGTTGGTGTGGGCTACTGGACCCCAGCATTTACTGGTTAGTGTGGTTATTCCTTCCCAAGTGCAAGACTTGATTCTACTTTCATAACATTTCAGTTTTTAGCTTTGCTTATTATTGCTATAATTTGTTTTAATCCTGGTACATTTATAAATAGGTCTAGGTATGCTATCAAGATTCCTTTAAAACATACAGGTTTATTTCTGTTCAGTGTTAAAAGAACCCATGGTATTACAATAATGATTCTTCTCCAGCACTGCTGGATATATACAAAATCTCCAGTGTTGGCCTTTATCTCTTCAAAACCAGAAAATTGTAACTGTATGAGTAGAAATGTAAAAAATAAATGATTAAAGGAAGGATTAAAAAAAATGGCATGCATGAAAAGAACAGAAGAGAAATAAAACTGTAATGCATGCCTTTTCAGATTCCAGGCTTCTTTAGTGTAGATTAAGTGTCTTTGCAGGTGTTTTATACAACTTTGGAGTGTGGGCTATCAAAACTGCTGTGTAACTTTCTATTCTGTTGCTAAATCTATCTGGTAATAGTAGGATTAGAAAGCTTTTGGACATGCATATTAAAAACTGTGTGAAAGGCAAATTTTGGCTTATAAAACAGAATGTGTAACCATGAATCTCTACAGCTGTAGAGAGGATCTATAGGTGTGAAGATGCGCTTTAACTTAGTATATGAGAAATAATTTGACTAAACATAGCCCTGCTATTTGGGAGGAAAAGAAAATGAAATATTAGAAGATGGATTGAGGGGTAGGGATTAAAAAGCATCTGTAGTACCGGGAAGCTTGCTAATTCCATAGGCAATAGCTCTTTCTGTATCACACTCCATCTGTAAGCAGGAAGTTGCTGGGGAAGGCTGTTCCTTAGTGGTTGCCGTCCATGAGGGCTCCTGCTCCCGTGATCTCCACCTTTTGCTGATCACATTGTTCTCACAGTGTCCGCCCTCCGGCCTAATTTGCTGGGAGTGCATGTTCCAGTGGCGAAGCGTTCCTCTGTATTGCTCTTTGTTTCTTATTGCTCAATTAAATCTGTTTCCATTTCAACCTATGAGTCTTTCCTCCTTTCCCTTTCCCTCCTCCTGGGGAAGGAAAAGGCCAGAGAGACCAGTTGTTATACTGTTTTAGCCACCACCCAGGGTTAAACAGTAACACCCAGTTACCAATGTAACACTTTTCATAGAAACAAAGAACTAATAATGGATTTTTGCATTTGCTGGATGATGGTTTTCAAGTCTGAACTACTGTGAAAGAAACAAATTAATATTAATTTTCTTGTACTGTCATTTATCTCCTCAAGCTAAGCAGCTTTTATTCAGTTTTAGGAATCAACATCTTATGGCTCTCAAGTTATTTAGAAATTCTTTTTAAAGAGTGAAATTTCAGACACATGTCTTAATGCTTCTTCAGTTTCATCTGCAAATACTGAATGATAATATGCCATTTTTCTGCAATGATTCTTCTCTTTTATTATGACCAAAGTTATAGCCACAAATCAAATTTAAGATGACAAAAGCCTTTAAGACCTTTTAAGACTTCTAAGAGCCTTCCTGTGAATTAATGACAGGCTGTTCAGAACAAGGAGAAAAGAAACTTAATGTCTTTTAATAGACTTCACTTATCTGATGTCTTTCTAAATTATCAGAAATATTCTCTCAGGTTGATTGGTTTTTCAAAGTGCAGTTGTTCAGGAGCATGATCTCAAATAGCGTATGTCCATGAAGGTGATTTCCCTTTCCTGCTTTCACAGTTGGACCCAAGATGCAGTCTATAGTGAATCAGTTATGATTTGCCTCACCAAACCTACAGTTTTCTTTCTTCTGGGGCAACTAAATTGCCAAGCAGTTATCAAATATTCTACTATCACAGGGCAATGTTAACTAAACAATTGTAAGAAGCTGTGTTCTGAAACAATAAAACACAGATATCTTTCTTACCAGTTGTCTCCCCATCTTCTGTTCTAGGAGGGTCTACGAAGCTCCCTGCCAGTTCTTCCTGCAGGCTTCTCTCTCTGGATTTCTCATCCCACCAAATATTGCTTGATCCCTACTAACTAATTTTGATCAGGAAATACCATTTCTGAAGAAATGGAGTAATTTTTAAAATATTCATGGCTCTTTCATATGCTTGTTGCCTTTTAAGCAGCTAAAATGTCTCTGTTTATAAAACTACTCAGTTCTTTCCAACTCCCAAATGTTTAAACAGTTTTTATTTGAGCCTGCAGGCTGATATCTGCCTGTCATTTGTTTGTTCACAATGTTTCTTTATGAGACTCTTGGTCTGAAACTGTTGCTGAATCCTCCTTTTCTTTACCCAGCCCCAACTTAAGCCAGTTTAACACATTAATACTGGAAAACTTAACATCTTGACAAGGCCAGGACATGTAGCATTCATATAGAGCAGGATCCACAGCCATATGTCACACTGACTGTTTGCATGCACACAAGGATGAACACAGCAGGGGTGTGCTGCCATCCTGAATATACCACCTCTCAGGTTCTAGGACATTTTGCAGATGTATGACTGTTATTTATCTCTTTTCCAAAGTCTTGCATTATTTTCCTCTTCCAAGGGTTTTACTGCACAACATTTTGTTGTACATTTCTAATCAAAACACCCAGAAAATTAACATATGGGGTAAAGTAAATCATAAGGGTCTATGGCTGTCTTAGACTCACCTAAGACTTACCTAAGCTTTATTTAACCGAGACTTTCAACCTAATTCTAGCAATAACGCAGGAATTCAGTCACATAAAGAGGAAAGAAGTGCATGAAACTCAAAGAGGATAAGTGCACGGATGAGAAGGTATGACAAAAATATTCCTATTGGAAATACCAGTTCACCTGGGGAAAAAAAAAAAAAACAACAGTCCGAGTCACAAATCCTTAATAAGAAACAGTAATACTAGAATGACCCAGAGCATACAGTAGAACAACTATGACCTCACAATACAGTAAGGAAAAAAGAAGTATTTATTGTGTACAGTGTGCCAAACCAAAGAATTTGCTGGTATCTGACTCAGCACTAATGGTGTGAGTATTTCCTGCACCCTGGGCAGCCCAAAATTCTGGTAAACCAAATACTGATGCATGAAGAACTGACTACAAAGAAAAAAAAAAATAGAATTAAGTTTTGCATGGAATTAGGATGAATGGGGCAAGAAATACATCCCAGAAATTACTAAAGAAAAGTATGAGAAAGATCAGTGCATCTCCACATAGTTTGTGCTACTGACACTCCGTCACTGGTGGCACTCAACAAAAGCAGCCTCCTGCTTTTTAGGCACCATTCCTGAAGAAGGATTGTAGTAGAAAAAATACTTTATTTGCATTAGAATACATCACTGAATAGTGTGAAAGAAAGGTAAAATTCAGGTATGTATGTAGTATTTCACTATGTCCTCTATGTCTTGTAGATGCCAACTATCAAATTACTATATCTAGATAAGGACATATATAAGAGTGCAGGACAGCGTGTTCTTGAGAGTGCGGTTGCACAGACTTTTTCTGTCTCTCTCTTTTTTTTTTTAATTTTTCCCACTGTGAAAAGTAATTTAGAGTTCTTCATCACCTTTTATTTCTGTTGAAGGATTTAATGTATAAAATTGTGCAGCTTTAGTGAAGAAAAATTTTGTCACAAGGAACAATGGTATCATTAAAAGGGAACAGCTGCTATTTATGACCTGTACCTGATCTGGTATACTGTGGGTTCTATTGACCCTCATCCAAAATTTGGCTGAAGATGTTTTTCTACACTTATTCTTAACTGTTTCGCATTCTAAAAAGTATTCCCAAAAAAAGGGAGGAAAAAAAGAAAGAAGTATTCTGTAAGTAAATTAAAAACATTAATGCAGCACCTCAGATTGGACAGCATTAGATCGATGATAATAAATGCCTGACTTCAGCAACTTGGGGATATTTATTATCACTACAAAGTTTGTTATTTGTTTGTTCATCTGTTTATCATTATGAGAAGCTCTATTTCAGTGAATTAGTTACATCATTATTAGGCGTATCTAGTGAAGCCTATTTATGCCTATTTAGTTGAGAATGTGCCTTAGATATCTAACTGTGGTTTTGTGTATGATGGTTTGAAGTTGTAGTGATCTTCTGCAGCTGTAATTTTCCTGTACTTGAATGATTCTTTCCACTCAAACAGAATGTCTTAATATCATTAGATTATTCCAGAATGTAGAAGGCAGTAAAGTTTCTACTTCTGCACACAACATTGCCTATTGAAATAATATTTTAGACTTCTTTTTTTTTTTTTTCAAGTGAACCAAAAAAGAAGGGAACACATAACAGATGTTCTTTTTAAAAAACAACTTTTGCCACTTTTTTATCTTAGGTATTTGTGTTCAAAGGCTTTTCTTCCAACAACCTATTAGAAGCACATGAAAACTAAAACTGGTATTAAATTGCACATTCAGTATAATTTTTCAGGTGTATGGATTTTTCATATATACTCAGATAAAACTAGCAGTTATGTTTCATAAGCTCCTACAATAAAGGCAGTAACTTGAAATCACCTTACATTGTCCTTAACCTGAACCAAATGGAATATCCTATTTCAAACAATGCTATAAATTATTTTTCTATGCAATTTCAACTTCTATACAACTATGGTAGAAGAAAATAATGCTTGTGTTACTGTCATATTGTCCTACATCATAGGTCTTCCTTCATGCCAAGTTTAAGCATTTTGGAATAAAGTGAAAATGGGCAGTTTATGTGATCACACATGTTACAATAGGTTTAAAATTCAGAATGGACATGAAAGGATTCTGACCAGTTCTGGTTTCTGCGGTTACAGTGAAACGGTTTGGAAATACTTATGAAATGTTATGTATGTACACCTCTACATGGGGGAGCAGGAAAAATTAATTTACTGGCACAGGATTTGTGGCAATTTTTACATGATGGGTTTACTGCCAGAACATAGAGTTCTGCTGATTGAAAATGTGAAAAAGAACTCTGTGTAAAGTATATAGGATGTCTCCACCTCTTTTCTTAGGACTTGACTGACTGGATGCTGTCCTCTTCATTCCTTGTGAAGATCATCTTGGGGCACTCAAATCTTGTCAGGTGTTATCATAGAGAACTCAAGAAAACAACTGAGTGACTTGCATGCCTGTGTGTGACAAGACACTGAAGAGTCAGGTAACTGTTGTTTTGAGATGCCACGATGGTTATATCTTATGGTTTTCTCAGACATGCCCTCTTTTTCTTCCTGGTAACTTTTCTAAGAGAAATTTGAGTATTTTTCTCACTGGTCAAGGACTTCTTACAAGCTGTCAGACCAATAACCAGGCTGCAATAAATCTGGAAGCCCAGAGCATGTGGATCTCGTACTACTGGTTTAAGCAGGTGCACAGGTCTGCAGGTGGAGTTTGTCACGTGTTGTACGGTGACTGTTGACCATGCACAGCAAGTCCACCACTCCTGGCAAATGGGAGCCTTACAGTGCTTTCTCCTCCAGCAATACGGGATCAGAATACAGCAGTTGCACATCACTTACAGAAATACATCTAGATTAGAAGTCTAAAAAGAGCACTGAATTTGTAGATAAAGGTGTGAATTTGATCAGTCTAACTTCAAGCTAAAATTGTGAGACCTCTGTGAGGTTTAAGCTCCCACTAGTAAATTAGCATTTCACACCGTCTGTTCTTTGTGGTTTCATCAAAAGGAAAATTTAATTGATTTCAGTTTCAAAGGAACCAAGTGGAACATGTATTTATATTGAAACAGATTTTAAGAAACTAACAATGGATATTGCCCAGCACTCTGCAGTCTGTTCCCAAAGACAAATTATTTTTTTAAGTGCTTGTCACTTGGGACTTCAGGAAAGTCACATTTTCTATCACCTTCACTTTATTATACATCACAATTTTTCCTCCTCTGATTAGTACAATACATAACGTACATCTCTACCAACTACAATATAGCAAATGCTAAAAGAATGAAGAGTGTTATTGCCACCTGGTGGAAGCC
The DNA here is from genome assembly GCF_037038585.1 of Patagioenas fasciata. Taxonomy (NCBI): domain Eukaryota; kingdom Metazoa; phylum Chordata; class Aves; order Columbiformes; family Columbidae; genus Patagioenas; species Patagioenas fasciata. Next base: position 13,659,718 of record NC_092523.1, on the reverse strand, counting down.
TTGTATGTATAACTTAGTAATTACAGACAGCATTGTGAAGATGTTGAAGTGTCTCAAGCTGACCAACACCATCCTGTGAGAGAATACGGACTAACTGCATTCGGCACCATGATAATAAGTAAGTTATTGCAATTGCTATGGCAAAACAGCATTATTAAAGAGTTGCAACCTGACCTTACACCCCTTTTCATGTCAGGTAAAGTCACTGTCAAAGTTGGTAGATTCCACTGTTTGTGATGTTAATCAACAGAACTGGAGTACTGACATGCAAAAACAAAATCTGAACAAGTATAGTGAAATATATAACAAAAAAGTGACATATAATAGAAAAGTTATATGTAAAAGGTTTAGGAAAGATAAAAGGTGACTGGACAAAGAACAGAGGTTTAAATCTGCATTTCAAATTGTCTGAACCCTTTCTCTTTATTATTGTATGCAATTGACAATGAATAATTTGAACTTTGCAAATAATAATTGTGAAATTCTCTATCCGATAATTCCTTAACACTTCACTGTCTTTTCTGTCAAAGTGCTTATATTCAAAGCTTTGAAATATGTGGCCAGTTTTTTAGGCAGGAAGCAGTGAGATTTGGAGACAGCAATGTTGACGCAAATATGATTTGAAATGTTTAATGACTAACTAAAAACCTGAAAGCCACAACATGAGAGAATTTGATCTGACCTGTAAGATGAACAGCATAGATTTCCTGTCAGAAATTTAGTTTTCAATGTGAGTTTTGCACATTTTAAAAAAACTTCATTAGGTTCTACACAATCTCTTTTACAGAGTCCATCACATTAGACATCAATTAAAGTGAGATGTAGCAACTCAGTCTTTCAGAGAGCAACTTATACATAACAACATGCCTATGTTTGCTGCTGTGTAGTAGATGGAATCCTGGAAAGATCTGAAGGTAGTTTATAGAAAACTTTTTGTAGTATCCTTTGCAAATTCTTATTGCTTTATGTTTCAAGCCATGTAAACTTGTCTGTTTGGCAAAGAAATGGCCGTTTCTGTTCATTCAAAATGGCCAGAGATTACTTCCTCCTGAAATATGGGAAGATGGTTATAGCATAAATTCAAGGATTGAATTAACTAATTCCAAAGCTAAATCTCCTTTAACCATTACTTTCCAGATTTAACACTGTCAACCATCACAATTTTTTCTTGCTATAATGATGTGCTCCTGCAATTTGGGAGGAACTGAACAGAAAAATCTTGGCTTTAGAGATTTTTTTTTTTTTCAATCCATTCAAGTTGTTCTGCAAAAGAGAGAAGGGAAGTGGTTACTCCAATATGCTTAGGTGATAAAAATGTATATAATATATCCAGGGGTTAATTCATAATTATATTGGGGTCAGGATTTGGAGAACCTGTACATTTTACAGCAGGCCTTGCAGAAAACCTGGCATCACTGCCTTCTGATCTGTGTCTCTCATGCAAAGTCCAGTACAAGGATGTACTTCAGAAAGCAAAAGCAACCTCTGGCACTTGGGAGCACTGGAAATTACCTGAATCACGCATGGGGGTTTTGATAAAGAAATATCTAAACAAAATTACAGAGAAATCATGAAAGATTTTAAAATTCTTTATTTATTTAGTATTGTCTGAGGGAATGTTTTTGGTTTATAGTTTCCTGTTAATGCCTTGCAAGCTTGTTTAATCCATAAAGCAGTCTGTCATATAGTCAAACAGATGGTACACATATGTGTCCCCTTAAACAGGTATCAGTATGAACACATACAAAGTTCTACATGCATCACCTTGGGTGGCACTGATCTGTTTCATTCATTCACACTAGAGGTCACTGTGAGCAAAAGATTATGTTCAAGTTGCAAAGGAAAGAACATCAATGGATCAATTCACAGGACGAAATTCATGTCACTTTGCAACTTGAAAGGTTGGTGCAAACTCATCTTCATTAACTACATTGTTTGAGGGGGACCATGGTACTTCCTAATGCAACCTCATGTACTTACAAACTATTTATAAACTTGAGAGTAAGAAGTTGCTTCTGTCAAGAAATTCTCAGTGCTTAAATATATCCAGTTTAATTTTTGACAAAACTTCATGTCTGGCAACACCAAACTGATTCAAAGTAAGACTTCCAGACTTTGTTGATACTTGTTGCTGTTTTTCCATGTATTAGCATTTTAAGTAATATTCCTCCCATCTAGGAAACGTGCCCTGTTCTCTCTAGACTGCAGCAGAACAGGACAAGTACAACCTTGATTCAGGTGCAGCTTTAGTTAGGCAGCCAAGTCCCATTTACATCGTGGATTAGCAATAAAAACGGTAGCTGGCTGAGAGTGAAGTTTTGAAAAGAATCAAGAACATTCAAAGAAGCGAAAGAGGGGCACAATTCCCTTCACCTGCTCCAGGGAACATATCCAACCCAGGACTCCTCTTCCAACAGCTGCTGTATCCAACCTCCGCAGCTTTGCTTAATTATCATCAGTGTCAATCTGGTTGTACCTGTGCCTGTTTTCAAAATCTTTTCCTCTTTCAGAGTGTATATCCATGATTAGAAAAGATAGCCGAGAATTAAGTGCAAACTGAACATCCGACGCCACAGAAGTCACCTACAGTGTTGGTGTTCATGAAAAGGAAAATGTTGACCCTTTCCTCACAGCTGAGAGAGCTTAGGGGAGAATTACAGTGTTGCTTTTTATATAAAGCAATGAAGATGAATACTGTTCACCTGCTGCCATCCAAAGAGTATTGGGCACAAGGACAGTGGAATAAAGAGAGGTTAAAGGAGCAGTGGACAGGGAAAGATGCTCACCATTACCATATATACTTTAGCACACGAAAAAGCCACTCTAACCCTGAAGTGACAGAGGCGTATCTAATACATAGATCTTGGGAAAAGAGTCTTCATTGCCAATCTTCACAAAACTCCCCAATTCCTATTTTTCCATGCTTATTGTGCCCACTTTCTTGTATTTTTATTTGTTTCCTCCCACCTTTGCCTTTTATTAAGTCTTTCTCCTTCATGTCCATCCCAAATGGCACAAACATCTTAGCTGTTGACACCATATTATTGATGCTCCAAATTCTATGTCCATCGTCTCAGTGTGCTTAATGTATTAAGCTCTTTCTGACAGAAAATACCCACTGCTTTAGATTTACAAACCACCTTCAAAAAAAAAAATTAAAAAAAAAAAAAAAATTAAAAAAAAAAAAAATCTGTTTTCAGCTTGGTCCTTAGTCTGCCACAATGGTATCCAGCTGCTTGTGAGGTCTGCTGGAGCTTTTATTGCACTAATTTTATGCTGATGTAATGCTTCCATCAATTAAATGATAATGGTAAAATGGGTGTAACAGAGTAAACAACAAAACCTATTATTTTGAAATAACAGCTGTTCTCTTAATTGGTAAGGTGGGGCAAAAAAAAAGAGATGACCTTTGAGACAGCTTTTAGTACAGGTTTTTTAGCATCACTCAGACATTTTCATTTCCATAATGTACTTCCTTTCATAACTATTCAAGATGCACATGGCACTTCTCCATGAACTTCTCAGCTTTTCTCACTCTTATAACCAGAGCACTGCTGACAATATTTTTGCTGGGATTAACATATTACAGAAACACCCAGAGTAATTACATCAAATCTGTTTCTGAATGCAGGAGGGACTGAAGAAATTTACTCTTATTCAGAGCTGTTGTGACAAACACCAAGTTGAAGGCTGTTTGTTGGAATGATTCATACTTCATGCAGGTCTGTTTTCCTGGAGGATCACTGCTTTCTCTCTCTTCATTTTAAGAACAGTATGATTAAATAGTTTTTCCTCTGGACTGTTGAGAAACCACTTGTATGCCAGCAATATTACAAATGTGATTTCATTTCAATAATATGATAGGTAACTCAGTTGGGATTGATTTAGTAACAAAATGTTGTATTTAAATGTTGTTAAATCTTGTTTTCTGATGTTTTGAATTAAATTTTCTAAGAGACAGACTTTTCTTAAAACCTTTCAATACTACACACATGCCTAGATGCTGAAATAGAAATTTCACACGAGAATGTGAAAATGTCACTTTGTATCCCATGCAGTTTAACAGAGGTGACACATGAGTTGCTCAGATCATTAGATATCCCTGTTGAGGTATAGTTCTTGAACTCATTGATGATTATATGGAAAAGCAGTTAATTTCAACCTCTACCTCAGTACTGCACCAGAGATGTTCAGGCAATCTGCTGCTACATTTTATCCTATCTTAAGTAAACAATGTTTACAGAAACCAGCTAAAGTCAACAAACTCCACTCGGTAAACTTATGAAATATTTGTAAAAGGATTATTGATTCTCGAATACAAAAAGAAATTGGCTGAACTGCAACCTTTTTTATTTTGCTCTTGTTGAAATAAGATTTTTTTTTAATCTGGGCTGGCAGGAATCTAATGCAGTTCAACAACGAGAAGGGCAAGTCCTGCACCAGGGAGGAACAACCCCAGGCACCAAGATGTGCTGGGGCCCACCCAGTTGGAAAGCAGCTCGGCAGAAAAGGACATGGGGGTCCTGGTGAACACTGCATTAAACATGAGCCAGTAATGTGGCCTTGTTGGAAAGAAGGGTAAGAGAATGCTGGGCTGTGTTAGAAGTGTTGCCAGCAGGTGAAGGGAGATGATCCTTCCCCTCCACTCTGCACTGGTGAGGCCACAGCTGGGTCCAGTTCTGGCCTCTCCAGTACAAGACAGACATGAACAGACTGAAGAGGGTCCAGCACAGGGCCATAAAGATGATGAAGGGACTGGAGCATCTCTCCTATGAGGAAAGAGCTGGGGCTGTTCAACCTGGAGAAGAAAAGGCTCAGGGGGTGTATAAATAGCTGAAGGGAGGGTGCACAGAGGATGGAGCCAGGCTCTTTCCAGTGATGCCCAGTGACAGGACCAGAGGCAACGGCCACATACAGGAGCCTCCATCTGAACACCAGGAAAAGCTTTTATACTGTGAGGGTGTCCAAGCAGTGGCATGGGTTGCCCACAGAAGTTGTGGAGTCTCTATCCTCAGAGGTACTCAAAAGCCATCTAGATGTGGTCCTGGGCAACCAGCTGTAGGTGGCCCTGCATGAGAAGGGGGTTGGAGCAGACGACCTCCAGAGGCCACTTCCAACCTCCACTATTCTATTGATTCTATGAGTCATAGTACATAAATTAAAAAAGGTGTTGTGACAAATTGTTACAGTACTTCCATGTTTCTTTGTAGCTGTAACGATTAGCAACTGTGATAATGCCAAATGGGTACTAATCATTTATGATAAAGTGTAAGCCAAAGTGAAATTCGTGGAGTTGAAAATGGAAGTTGCCATCATGTTTGAGCTTGGTTTACTCTCAGTAATATTATATGTATGTATATAATGTGTACGTGACAATCCACTTACTGCAAAGGTTCAGTTGTCCTTATGTAAGGACCTGATCGAGTTCAGCAATGGCACTAACGTGCGTCTTCAATTTAAGAACGGCCATAAGCAGCCACAGAATATATTTTACATCGAGTCTCTCTCTATTAAGCAGGTTAGTAGTCAGCGGGGCAGCTTTACCCTTGAACCGAGCTACTCTGGAACAGCTCACGCCGTGTGCGACTGTGCCTTGGGTTGGACAGGAGCGGGCACGAGCAGGGGAGACTTCATTTTACACTTGTAACTTTTCCAGCTACCGCCCTCATTTCCACCTGTTCCCTGAGCAAGTTACATCCGTTAAGCACACCCACTAAATATCAAATCAATTGTATAGAGTAATATCTTGAAGCAAACGCGAATAGCAGGGGGAGCAGATTGCAGCAGCAGTTTGTCATATCTGAGTTAAGTCATACTGTCAGTCTAAAGAAACAACTACACAGATAACACAAAGCAGGCATTGTATGTTCCTGATATAGGCATATTAGACTCAGACTTCAAGCGATCTTCCCAAAATAACTGTTTTTCTCCAAATTTTATTTTAATTTGAAGTAAACAGAATATTAACTTCACGTTTGTTGAAACTTATTTTAGGTGAAAGGAAGAATTTCGTCATGACTTCTAAGGCAAGATAATAGTAAGGATACTCAGGACCCTATTTTTGTTTGGGGATTAAAAAAACCCCACCCATGCAGCAACATCAAGTAGGATCTGACATTTTAAAAATGAAACATATAGTAGCTCCCCATGATCTGCTGCAAACTTGGAACTTGTGAAAAATCAACCTAACTGACTAAATTACTCACATGAATGGCCAAAGTTTAAATTTAAATCTCCTGAGTTTGTGAGGTTGGGTGTTTTTTTAGTTTTAAATTAGAAGTTATTCACAGTACCCTGTAGGGACCTTGGCTTACTTATTTTAAAGTCGCACAAAAATAAAAACAAATTTATTGCTTCGAAGTTTACTACCAACACAACACTTGCAGGTAAGTTTCCCAGCCCAGGAGCTTTGCGTGTACTCGACAGAAGTACAGGAGTATGTAGTAGCAAGTAGGAGGGCTGTTAGGAATAACTGGTTACTCGGTTACTACCCTTTTTTTCCCCTCTCTGGAGGAACGCCAGATGTCGGCCAGGCCCGGGAAGCGGTGCCGCGCACAGGAGACACTTGGCTAGAGCTGGCCCAAGCTGTCCCTTCTGGTCCCAAAGGTCCCAAAGCACGAGTTAAGGCCCTGCTCCCGAAGAGCTCTGCCGCACGTCGGACGGCAGCTCGGGGCCGATGCCGCGATAGCTGTCAGGCGCCTCCCCCGGCACTCGGGCACCGCTCAGCGCTGGCTGCCCGGCGGTGCCCACCGCCCGGCCCAGCCCCGCAGCCCCTGGCCCGCCAGCAGCCGCCTCGCAGGGCCGCCGCACGGACCCTCTCCCGAGGGCTGGCACCGCCCCCGCGAACCCGCGCTGCCATTTTGGAGTTGCCCAAGCCCGCCCCAGCCGCCTCCATTAAGATACCCTCTCCCATCCCCCACCGGCAGGCAGCCGGCCGCCGCCCGCTACCGCAGCGCGGGAAGGGCCGCACATGCACACAAGGCGCGGCCTCCACCGCCCCGGCAGCGCCCGCTCCCCATACCGCTCCCCGCCCGCCGGCCGGCCGGCCGCCCAGCCCGCCCCCCGCGGCGCGGCGCGGCGCGACCCGCCCCGTCTCCTCCTCCTCCTCCTCCTCCTCCTCCCGCCGGCCCCCCGGCAGCGGCCGAGGCCTCCCGGGAGCGGAGGGCGGTGAGTGGCAGCGGCGCTGTCCCCTCAGTGGGGAGGGGACCGCGGCGGGTGGGCGGGCTGGGGCCGGCCCACAGGGCTGCGGGCTCCCGGCGGGACGCCACTTGTCACCCAGCTGCCCGCGGAACCACGGAGAAAGTTGTTGCCGGGAGTGTGCGCTGGTGATTTCGCCCTGCTGGGCTCGGTGAGCGTTTGGGGCGGGGACCCCGGGCAGGACGGCCCGAGCTGCCGGCCTCCCATCCCCCGCCGGGCTCCGGCTGCGCGCTGGGGCTTCCCGGCCTTTCGGGGCGGCGGTTCCCACCCGGGCTCCTCTAGCCTCACGGGGAACGAGGCCGAGCAAACTCCGGCTCTCCCGTCCCGTCCTGCCCGTCGGGGGCGGCGGGGCGGCCGTACGTGCAGAGTCACCGCTGGAGCGCGGCTCGGCCGGGCGGGCGTCCCGGGGCGGCGGAGTCCCGGCGTCTGAGCAACCCGGGCTCCTGAAAGGCTTACCCTGCCCCCCGTCCCCGGCTTTTCAATAAATTCCGAAGTCCAATCTAAGGGTCAGCTTCCCTTCACTTCTGATCTTGCACTAGGGAAACTTAGTGGTGCCCTTTGTAGGATAAGTGCAGAGCGACTTTTGGGACGGGAGGTAAGTGCTTTCTTGTTCATCGCATGTGTACCGGCGGAATGCCTTTGTTGTCTGGCTCCCATTTCTGCGAGAGCTCCGCTTCCCCAGAGCCGGAGTCTCCCGCTGCGGCGCATCCTCCGCCCGCCGCCCGGGCTGCAGCCCTAGCGCCTCCTCGTCCTGCTCGGCTCCCTTTCAAAGCGCTAAGGTCAAGTTGAAAAACAGATGCAAAGTAACTTTTGCGATTTTACAGTGGTTAAAAATACTCGTGCTGGTTTACTGGGAAAGTATTTTAATCTCTGTATTTTCCTAGGACTGCTTGAAGGTTGAACTGGACTGTGTTGGTTTATTTATAACTTGATGTAGAAACATAATACAGAAATGCATTTACTTAGTAAAATATTTTCTGGTTTAAGGAAGCTTAACTTTGGCAAGCAAGTTGCCTAAATTACAAATAATATTTTATGGTGGTAATATTGCTGGTACTTTTAGCATCCTTTAAGTTGTTGGCTGAGTTAGGTAGTGTATCTGTGGTTTTGACTATACTACCATCATTTTTACAAGGACATCTTCAGGTCAATAGTCTGAACATACAAAATTAAAAAGTATGGTTTGTAGCCAGACACCTTCCACAGTGTTCCTTGTAAATTGTTTAACTTCAGGGAAGTTACTCCTAAGCAGCAAGAGTTACTCTGGGTTATACTGCATAGTATATGCACACCTTGCTACTTTTTGTCTTGCAAAAGCTAAGCTGCCAGTAAGCACTTACTGAAAGTTCACCGATTAAGGAGCTCTTTACATCATTTAGGGAAGTGCTTACAGTGTAAGTTAAAAGGCCTTCTCCCATAAGCAATTAAAAGGCCTTTCCCTACCTGCCTTAGTGTTTTGGTTTTTTTGGTTGGTTGTTTTGGGGTGGGGGTGTTAATAACTATTATTTATATAAAATTGAACAGTAGTAAATAAAGTCAGCTTAGTTTAGATCGTGTGTATTTCAAATGGAGACATCTATAAAGAGGTGGTGTCCCCCTCCTCTTTTCCAGTTGGCAGAGTTCTACATCTTCTTCTTTGCCTTCTTACCTTTCTTGTCTTTCTCTGTTAGCCAGTTAGGCAGTGACTGTGAACCAGGCTCTTGATATGAAATGTATTTTTCTATCATTATAGACCTGTCAGTACTGTTCCATAAGAAGTTAGGGGTTAGTCTTTATTTCTTGCATGAGTAAGTAGAACATTAGATTCAAAGAAGTTATTTATATGCAGTACTTCAAGGATTGATTAGTTAATTTTAGCATTTATCTACACTTGAGAGTCAATTCTTATTTAGTTAGGAAGAAAGGCAGTTGCTATTCTGGCACAATGCTATATATGGTCAGTCTTATTCAACAATAGCTGCTCATGCTTGGAATTATTGAAGAGTGTATAAATACATCTTGAAGTTACTGTCAGCCTTCTTGCCCTTTTCTAGGCTTTTGTTCAATGATTTATACAAATATATTTGGACTTAAAACTTTAACTCAGGTTTTATTTTTTAACCCTATCTAATAATTAATCATTATTCTTTTCTTTTGCAGCTAAAATGAATTCAGATCCTCATCCCCCCTCCAGTCCCTCTCAGCCCCAGCTGCATCTTGGAAGGTCCCAGCTAAACGCTGCTGCTGTGGATGATAGTGAGAACAATCAGAAATCTCGACCATCCTCAGGAGATACTGCAACTTCTTCAGTTCCTGGCTACTCCCATAGCAGGGAGAAAGCTGAAAAAAATGGTAAGTGTGAAAGGAATTTTCATGCAAAATTGGCTTATGTTAAACATTGGGAGATTATTGTGTGTGTATGTATTCTAAGCTCTTTTTCAAGAGACACTGTAAAGTCAAAAATAAATTTTTCCAATTTCTTTTAACCTGTTGATGTGGAAGAGACTTTTCTTCTGCAGCTTACTTTATGCATATTTTTGAGGGTTTTTTTCCATCCAATTTTTCTTATGTGCACAGAGCACCAGGAAAGAAGTTTGTTTGAAAAATTGACAGGAAGAATTAAATGTAATTTAACATAATGTTAAGGTTTTGATTTAATTTCTTTACTTGGCTAGATCTCATGCTACCTAGAGCTTTAATATGGATTCTACTGTGGATGAATAGGTACTACTGTAATGAAGACTGAGGGAATAACAAACTGATACATGAAACCAGAGCAACAGCAGTGAAGTTAAGATCAGCAAGCAGATAAGAAGTTGGAGTAAGAATCATGATACATTTTGAAAGGCGGAGTGATGGTCCCCTCCCCCTAGTCTGAACCCATTATGTTTCAGAGACTGTGAAAACTGATGGAATGAGATATCTCGTGTAAAAGGTAGAAAGCAAAATACCTGGCTCCTGTATGCAGCTGCTGAGTTCCAGTTTTAAATTCAGTTTGTAATCTAACACTTATGCAAGAGGGTCTTGTGTTTGAGGTCTTGCAAAATTACTGTTCTTTGACTTTCTTTAAAATTGGACTTTTGATTCTGAAACCACGTATGTGCATGCCCTTACATTCATAAATATGAGTCACTCTGTGGAAGGTAATAAGAAGAGTTTAAAATTGTTAAATGTGTGAAAAACTACATGGCATGTATGAGATGCAGCTGAGCTCTGCACATAGTTCAGGCCAGTGTTCAGCTGTGTTAGCACATCTACTGTTTATATCTAATTCAAAATTGACTGTTGGAACCTTCTGGGTTCTTTGTTATTAAAAGGCACATTCCAGATAGAGGGGAATTTTTTTGATACCTGAATTTACAACATGCGTCCGTGTATCATTACCAAATTTGTCATCTCACCCACCCATAAAAGAATTTGGAGGCAATGGAAAATTGAGACTTCTAGCATTAATTACATGATTATTAATTTAGAATGAGTGTTAACAGGTATGCTTTCTTCCTTCAGTCTCCAGTTTTAGTATGCTTCAGCAGGGAAAGAACAGCAACAACATGAGGAATACAGTATGGAGTTATCTTAGACTTTGTTATAATATGATTTGAAAGAGGAAAACATAGGCTTCTGTTGTTGGTGCCTACATTCATGCAAGATGCTGAAGATGAATACAAACTATTGATCTAGTGGTGTTCTACACAGATTCTGTCAGGAATTCTTCTTCAGCAAGTTTGGAGATACTCTGTATAAATATTGGACTTTTCAAATTGTATCAAGTTCTGTTTTAGTTCTCTTTCCAGGCTTGTGTATTTACTAATGATTCCTATGCAGTTTTGTATCATAGACGCTTTTGTTTGTGCCCCTATAAAAGTGGACTTTTAGGCTTTGTATTTCTCCAATTCAGTTGTGACTCATTCCTGATTACTCTAAATCTCTTCCCTTGAAAATCTTCTGAGTGCCTGGTGCCACTGTCATTGCCATTTCCATCCCTATCTTCATAATTATCTTGAAAGGCAGTTTTATCTCAAGCCTGTCTACCACATGCCCATTTGCCCTTCCTGCAAAGAAGGTTGCTGGTATCCTGGCCTGCATTAGTATTGCCAAAAAGTGGAGGGAGATGATCCTTCCCCTCTACTCTGCACTGGTGAGGCCACACCTGGAGTGCTGGGTCCAGTTCTGGGTTCCCCAGTACAAGATAGACATGGACAGGCTGGAGAGAGTCCAGCAAAGGACAAGATGAAGAAGGGAAGGGAGCACCTCTCCTCCAAGTAAAGGGTGAGAGAGCTGGGGCTGTTCAGCCTGGGGAAGACAAGACTCGGGGGGTCTTTTCAATGTCTATAAATACCTGAAGGGAAGGTACACAGAGGATGGAGCCAGGCTCTTTTCAGTGGTGCTCAGGGACAGGACCAGAGGCAATGGGCACAGGCAGAAACACAGGAGGTTCCCTCTGAACATCAGGAAACAGTTTTTCTTGTTTGGTTGGTTTTGTGTGGTCGGGGTTTTTTTGGTGTTTTTTTGTTTGTTTGTTTGTTTGTTTTTTGTGGTTTGTTTGTTTGTTTTGGTTTTTTGTGTTTGTTTTTGTTGTTGTTTTTTTTTTTACTGTGAGGGTCACCTAGCTCTGGTGCAGGTTGCCCAGAGGCACTGTGGAGTCTCCATCCTTGAAGGTACTCAAAAGCCATCAGGAAGTCGTCCTGGGCACACAGCTGTAGGTGGCCATGTGTGAGCAGGGGGGTTGGAGCAGACAACCTTCAGAGGTCTCTTCCGACTTCAGCCATTTGGTGATTCTTGAAATATTCTTGCCAATGTATCTGTATTTGTGATCTGTGCTTTTTCTTCCAATCTCTACTTACATATGCTGTGTTTAAGGCTGTAGCATCAACATTAATGTTAAGTAATTTACTTCTTGGAAACACTCATCTCCTACTTATGCAGCATTATCCATATCTTGCAGTGTAATCCAGCAAATTAATGAATGCCCTGGCTCTGACTCAGTAAAGCACTTAAGCACACACACACATCCTCAGCTGCACAGGTACTTCATTTGAATTCCTGTACTAGGCTTTTTTTTTTTTTGTCAGCAGTTTTTCAACCTATCTTCTGCTAATCAATCATTAGGTAGTATTCTTATTATTTCTTACATAATTCATTTCACAATAGGAGGTCACAGTGCTCTGAGAATTTGTTGTGCAAATCAAATCTGAATTTAATGAAAAAACAATGTTCCGTTGTTGATCTTGAGATGATTTGTAGGTATCGGTTTTGTTGCTTTAAAGCAGGGTATTCAGATTTCTACCCAAAGCTGTTGCATTCTCTAGAAAACGTCTTCCTGTATACATTGCTGGATTTTATGTATGTGATAGGAATTGAATGAATATCAATATATCAACTCTGTTTAAAAATGAAACAAACAAAAAGAAAACCCAAACAAACAACAACAAAAAAGTCATTACTCTTTCATGGATATTCCTGGACAGGAAGTTTATTAGTGAGCAAAGTGTATACGCTACTAATTAGAGCTTATGAAATTTTAAAACCATTGAGTCACCAGTATCCTTGTAAGCAAATTACAGGAGAGTTGCCAGTGACTTAAATTAAAAAGTTCTGCCATGATGCTAGTCGTCTGTGCCAAGAGGAACATGGTGTATAGCAATGAAGACCAGTGGCTGCTTGCTAGTGGAGTTTGTTAAAACATACTAAGACTCAAGTCCCCCAAAGATGCCTTTTTCTCCTCCATGGTGCACAGCCCCCTCAGTTTCTGTCCAGCTGATACAGACCCCTTTTTGGCATCTCTGTTTGATCCACTCTGTGCATCCTCCTTCCTTCAGATACTGCCCTAAAGCGATGCGAGAAGAAATAGCTCACATGAGAGCTCTGGAGGTCCCAGCACTGAACTCTCAAAATAGGCTTAAAAATATCGTTCTTTCTGGTGGAGTCATCTCCTCTGTGTACAGAGAGCAGAGCACCTTCAACATGTTCACTTATGTAGCATGTATATGAATACTGCTTCTGTTGATGTAATAGTTTTGGAAGAGATGCACGAATGCACATGCCAAGAAAGTGGTCTGTATTGCTGTCTTAGAAGGTGGCTTTCTGTGGCCCACTTTTAATTCAGATGAAAAAGAGATCAGAGTTGAAACATCTCACAATACAATAGTGATCAAATACTTACCTGGGATGTGGATTCAAGTAAGTGCTTCAATTCGGTTATAATGGTAACTTGAATGGTACTGAGTCTCACCCCAGGTAAATATTTATTGTGCTGCAGGTTATCTGTAGCTGTTACCATTTCTCATAATGCTTGAGTACCTTCAAGCATGAAAAGCGTCTTTACTAAAAATTCACTGTCTGCCAGTCAGCAGATAAAAGAGGACATCCTAGCATAACAGAGAAATCAGGAGACAGTGTAAAGGTGATAATTTTTCATATGTGGATGAAACAGTTTTGTGGTGGTTTGTGGTTTTGGATGTTTTTTTTTGTTTGTTTGGGGTTTTTTTAGGGTGTTGTTTTTTGTTGTTGTTGTTGTTAGGTTTTTTTGGTGTTTGTTTTTAATATTGTTCATGTACATTTGCTAGCCAATATGGTTGGAGAGGAGGAATCAGGTAGGAATTCAAATGTGAGGGTTTGGGAAGTTTTGAGAGCATTGCAAAGCTAAGTTGCAGTGCTTGAAGAAACGTCTCTGGTTAAGGAACTAATTTTTGTTTTGTCTGTGTTTTTGCTGTTAAAGAAATATGCACAAATCTCTTGTTCTAGGATTGAGAACATATGGGGAAGGTATTTGTACTGAAAGCTTTGCAGACAGGAATCAATTTCTTATGTTTTGTTTGTAGACGTGCAGAGTTCTGCTTGTACTTAAGGCTATGAGACTTCTTTATATTTCTTGGAAGAGAACTCTTTTATAAATTGCATTACTTAGATTTTATAAATAGTACAGAAATATTCCAAACAGTTTATAGCACATTGTAACAATGCACAACAGTGTGTCTCCAATGCCTTGCTAAATGATAGCTAACAAATAGGGAACCTCTCTAATTTACAAATATTTTCTGAGTGTTAGCCTCTTCCACTTAAGGTTACAAAGAACTTTTGCTTCAAAGCTCTATTTTAGCACTTCTGTGTCTTCATTTTCTGGCAATTTGCTTCTACAGAGTAGCTCTTGAGGTAAAGTGAAATGCTTGTGTAAAGCCTGAAGAAATCTCAGAAAAATCTTTGATTGTTAGAAGGGGAGGATTATGCCTTGAAGTATTAATTGCTTAACAATTTATCTGTCAGTTTATTAATGCCACTTCAAACTTTACCTGTAATTACTCAGGCTCCTGGAAAGCTCATTTGCCAAGCATTGCTGTGGGGGAGAAAGGATTCTATCCAAACAAAAGTTAATGACTGTATTTTCAGATAAAATTCTGGGACATAGTCATAGCACAGAACAATGGGAATTGGCTTTTTCAGATCTGCTGCTATTGTTGTCAATCACCTGCTGGTGCTTTTACTGTATGTGGGAGTAGGATTGGACAGTCATTTGTTTCTGGAAAGATCCTCTATCTTTGTCTCTTTCACCGTTTGAAATACATAAATGTTTTCTTTGGTTGATAGCAAAGAGATTGTTACTGACAATGATTTTTACCTTCACACAATCAGATGAAGGAAAATGCCCTAGCTCAATATTCCTTTGTTATTTTTCAGGTGGATCAATTTCCTGACCCATGTTTGTTTATGATAGCAAGTCCCAGGGTGTTAGAGGGATAGAAATGAACAGCCAAAGAATAGATGAATATGAGCTCAATTCACATTAGTAAATCATGTAATGAAATAGGACTAGCTCTGTAAATCGTTCCTATTATACACATTTAAAAATGTAATCTAGTGGTTGGGATTCAGTCTTTCAATTTAGTCTTCCCCAAAAGGAATCCAATATGCATGTTCCACTGTGCACACAAAATGAATTAAATGGGAACAGTTGGAAAGTTAAAAGTACCTTCTGTAACTGAACCAACTCTCAAATATAATGTATCTTCATTCATCGGCAGCAAGAACTGCTAATTTCTGCAGATATTTTGCAGTGGCTTTGGAGGAAAACATTTGGAAGCACTTAATGTCTGTACATTCATCTTCAAATAAAACTGCAACAAATCCATGTTACACTGCAACAATCAAGGAGAGACTCGAAAGTGTTGTGCTGTTAGAGGGCCACCTTCATTGCAAAAGTTAGAAGGTGAGACTGGACACAAACTGCTTGCTAACCAAGGCTGTAAAGCACTGTGGACTTGCAAAACAGTTGGGGTGGGTCTTTTTTAAGGGCTACTCTGCTTGGCAGTAAACTAATGAACTGCTGGCGTGTCTGTCTGGTGCAGAGCCTAAACTGGAGAATTGCTGAAATGCCATTGAGTGTTGTGCAGGTTGTTGTGATAACTTCAGGTCTTCACCTACAAAAATATGTGGACTTGATGAGGTTTATGGTGTAAACGTTCTCCCTTTTTTTTCTTGCGGGTTGCATTTTTCTTTTTTTTAATTTTGTTTTGGTGAGGAGGGTTAATAATTATGACTTTCAACTGAGAAATGACAGAAAGCTTATTTATTTTTAATGCTACAGTTTTAGAACATGTTAGACTTATCCCAACTTATCAATGAAGGTCTTAGTCGGAGATACCTGCATAGAAAAAGCAGCAGGTCTGTCTCATTAGTTGTGTGTAAAATTTTTTAATGACTTTACATTATCATTGTACAATAATAGCTATACTAGAAAGAAATACATTTTAAGAATAGTTTTCCATCCACTTTTATAGTCTCTATAATATCATTGCTCTTAGTCTTCCACCTACATCTTGTGTGGGTTTTTTTTTCCTTATTGCTCTCCTGACAATTTGCCTTCATTTTGTGGAGGTGCAGAAGTTGTTTCCTTTTCCATTTAATGCTATTTGATGACTTGCAATTGTGGTGTGACTCAGACTGTTATCATATCTACAAATGCATTTCTGCTTCCAGAGAAAGCAGAGTCCTAGATTTCAAGACCTCTGCAAACAACTGTTATTCCCTTATCTCCAATCCAAGTTATCAACTTTAAAAATAGAATGCTGGGCAATGTATGCTAATTAAATATTTTCAATTGTTCTTGGGGCAAGTATGACCATCCTAAGATCTCAACAAGAAAGTGGAAGTACATAGAAGAAAAACATGCAGTGTGTTCTTAATTGTACTAAGCCCTTACTTTGCAGGTAAGGTAAGATTGCAGGAGGCTTCTAAATGGACGAGAGGATTCAACAGTCATGGATGAGCAAATAAAAATCTAAGGTTAATAAAAACATTTATCAAAACCATGAAGTTTGTTGTACAAAATATTTCTTCCTCTCCAGTCAGTTCCTCTGTTTGTGTCATTAGATTCTGTACGTACAAATCATGTTTATGACGTGATGCTTAATGCCTGCTTTTAAGTGGAACATCAGTCTTTCCAGAAACTTTACTCCTACATAGGTACTGCACACAATACCACTGAACTTTTGGAGCTTGTGGAAAGTGAGTAGGAGGATTTCTCCCGAGACAAACTGGCTCCACTGAGCACTTAAAGCTCAGCAGTACAATCCAGTGACACACAAAAGCTATTAGAACCTTAATTTTTGTTACAAAATGTACAGATCAACTTTTTTTTGAAAGCACATTGATAATAGACAATCTACCTGTGGATGAACAGTTTAAAGCTCTTTTTTACTGAAAGAAAGTCAGACATCTTTCACTTTGTAGATATGCTTACATAGCATCTTCTAGCAAACAAAAGGATTTAGTTTTCTCACTAATATGAATGTGCACTGTTGCCTGAAAATTTTGAATTTGTTGGATTTTGATAAACTTATCAGATCTGTGCTTACAGAAGGAACTTTTCTTGAGGGGGGGGAGAGAAAAAATCCCGTGTAACACTATCAGAATTACCACCATCTACTTCCAAGAGGGACTGGAGGTGTTATATAGGGTGTGACTCCAAAATTAATACCTTCTAGGAAGATTTTGAACAAAATGTGTTCTGCTGTTTCTATTTTGCTTGATATCCCTGGGCAGACATGTCTGTAAGCTTTCATTTTCCTACTTTTTCCTTGAACAAATATATCTGTATTATTTACTTTGTAGGTGTGTGCATTCTTGTTACTTACTTCCTAATGTTATAAAATCTTCAGATTTCAACATAGTAAAATTTTCTTTATAGTAGCAAGTGAGCTATTGCTGACAATCTGCAAGAAAACTATGTTCCTTGGCTAGCATATTTAGAATGGAATCATTTAGGTTGAAAGAGACCCTCAAGATCAAGTCCAACCATAACCTAACTCTAGCACTAAACCATGTCCATAGGAACATCGTCTAAACCCCTTATAAACTCCTCCAGGGATGGTGATGCCACCACTTCCATGGGCAGCCTGTTCCAGTGTCTGACAGCCCTTTCTGGGAAGAATTTTTTTCCTGATATCGAATCTGAACCTCACCTTGTGCAACTGGAGGCCATTTCCTCTTGTCTTACCATTTACTACTTGGGAGAAGAGACCAACACCGCCCATGTTACAACCTCCTTTCAGGCAGTTGCAGACAGCGATAAGGTCTCCCCTCAGCCTCCTTTTCTCCAGGCTGAACAGCCCCAGCTCCCTCAGCTGCTCCTCATCACACTTGTGTTCAGACACCTCACCAGCTTTGTTGCCCTTATTCTATATGTGAATTTCTTAAAGCAAATTAATTCTGTCTTCAAACATAAATTAACTGCTTCACTTTGGTGATGGGCTGTTATTTCTGATGCTTCAGTCATGCTTTGTTTGGTTTTGTTCGGGTTTTTTTGGTTTTTTGTTTTTTTTTTCAGTAGCATAAAAAGATTATTAAAGTCCTTCATAGTTTTGAACTGTGTAGCAAGACCCTTACTGCCTTCATAGGAAGGTATAACAGGTTCTCTTTCTGACTGTAACCCTGGCAAAGGGGACTCTTGGAGGGATAGAGAACAAGACTGGTGAAAGCTGAGGAGTAGGAGACAGAATTCCTGAGGATCCTGTTCTATTGACCAGAACCAAAAGACACTAATGCTTCAAAGCAGTCTGCAATACAAAGTGGGTTGTCCTTTGCAGCTGGATACTTGGCATTAGGGAGCCAAATGCTTATTATCTTTTAGTTAATTTTAGCTTTATTCTACAGAATGCATTGAGATCCAGCAGACACAGAACACATTTTGGGGCCCTTAAATACAAACTGAGGATGAAAAATGAATGTTAAAAAATGACTGGCTTCCAGAAAGCTGACTTTCTTTGTGGATGTCTATGGTAGTAATTAAGGTGATATGCATCCTTTCTGTGCACCTCCCTAATTTTCTTTGGGACAGGATTTATAGCATGTTCTTGAACTGTTACTAGCTGTTTCTTTTCTAAGCTAAACCAGTGCTGTGTCAGATAGCTACAACCTAAACTCTAGGCACAGAGTGCAGTTATAACTCTAGAGCTTACTGATAGTAGAACAGTACTTAGGCACTTTTGTAATCTTGAATGTGGGATATGTTGCACTTCAGAGGCAAGTTTTTGTGGAAGTCTCCAGATGTAAAAGATAAAATAAGAGTCCAGTTTCAAGTTCATCATCATGAAGGTCCTGGAAGAGGCTTTTTCAAATACAGTAACTAATCCAGTCTCTGTCTTTTCTGTGTCATGTCTTTCTCCATTTGCACATTTGTACAACTTACCTTGTAGGACACATCAGGAAGGGTGGAGTTAAGCAGCAAATGTGCATTATTCATGCTAGTATCCCCTCAAAGTAAAAGCAAGTAATTCTCTGTGTTATTCAGATGATAATTCCTTTCAGATTCAATTACAGTAAGGCCTTGATATAGCAGTGATGTATGCCTGAAGCTTCAAGTAAGAACAGTACTGTGCAGTGTGACAAAGATCAGTTCTGACATCACTACACGGTATGTGGAGTATTTGTTCATCTGTGGGAGAAGATGTAATGTTGAAGATGACATTCTTCCCTCCCTGCTCCCACCCCAGTGATTTAGCTGCTGGAAGGACCTGTGGATGAATGCTTCTTCCTTACTACTCTTGTCAGTTGATACTATGGAACTGAGGGAGATGGGTGACATCCTGTGGCTTCTTGTAAGTAAAAAACCCACTTAATTTAAGTAGAGAGCTTACTGGATAAAGCTAGTGAAAACATGAAGTACAGTTTTTCTCCCTCTCAATGCCATCCAGCTTTTTCTTTTCTCCTGCCTGAACAAACACTGGAGCGTTACAGTTTGTGAACTTCGTACCAAGGATCACGGAAGTTGCTGTCACTGCTCAGTATTAATACTGGAGAACCTGAAAGGTGACAAGACCTTTTCAGGTTCAAGATTCTCTTGCTATGAGAATCCTCTATGCTATTATTTACAGCATGCCTGTTAGAGACACAGAGCTTTTTCTAAATGCGGTGCTAGTGCGGTCCTCATTTGACTTTATTTGTATTTTACTGATATGTTAAAGGTGTTTGATGGCAGCTGTTTACTTCTTAGAATGTTCTTCTTTAGCACTTTGTAGCCCAGAGACTTCCTTGCTCAGTGTGGGATCTTTGGTAGTGCTTTCTGGTTTGTTTTTCTTTCTTCTGCTCTCAGTTTGTCCAGTTGCTATTTAAACTCATAAATATTTGCCATTGGCCAAATACTTTAAAACAGTTGATACCCTTTGGTTTTTTTTTTTTTGTTTGGCAAGACACTGAAAGTCTCTCTGGTTACTTTCTCTGTTTTGCAAATTCTTCATACATCTAGTGTCATTCTTTTCAGTTTCCTCTCCAGGTTAAAAAGCCCTGGTAACGGTGTCTTGCTAGCACTGAGCCTTTTTTTTTCTTCCTAAAACGGCATGTTACAACTCCAAGGTTTTATTCTGAGTGGTAATAGTTCAGAGCTTGTCACTTGTATACAATGATAAGGTGTCATCTTGTTTTGCATTTGCTGCATTTCATCTGGCCTTTTGTCACTTAATCAATCATGAAATCCTTCTGCGGGTTTTGTTTGAGTTCGGTGTTTTTGTGGTTTTTTTTCAGTAATCGCTTTTGAGGTGCTGGGGTTTTTTTTGGCCTGAATAACACAGAATCATCAATAGACTTTGTCATCTTCATGTTAGCCTCTCCCCCCCCCCCTTTTTTTTTTCATTGACATATAAATGCGTTGAATAATATTGACCTTATTGTATATCCATGCATGTATAAACTGATAATCTTTCCTCTAGGAGAAAGTAACTTGTGTATTTCTATTCTTTGTCTTTTATTTCTTAATCTCTTACCCACATAACAGCCTACATTCTAATTTGTTTAGAAGCCTTTCTCCCTGCCTTTGGATATAGAAATAAGAGCTGAATCTGCCTGTCCTCCAGCCCTTTGACTCCTTCAAGGCTGTCTAATATCAAGGCTTTTTACCCAGTGTATCTTTTTTTGCCCCCTCTGCAGGCTTAGGAGTTGTTTGTTCCATTTCTTCCATGTATTTTCCTTCTATGGCTATCACACTTAATGGTCTTAGTGGTCTCTGTTATCACAGATCTCTCTGGTATCGTACTTGCAGATTTCCATTTCTCAGTTTTAAGTCAGTGGCTACACGCTGCATTATATATAGTTCAACAGAATATTTGGATAAACAACTAAGAGAATCTACAGTTTTCAACACAACTAAAAGAAATCATAGCATCTTTTTAAAAGAAGATGTTTGAGACTGCTGCACAGGAACTTCTCAATGATATTCCCAGGTACGGAGAAAAAAATCCCACCATGTTTTAGGAGATCTGTTGTACTGCAGCCTTCTTTTTTTCAAATACTCAGCTGCCCTTGAACTGTCTATAGGCCCCATAATCTGCTAAGCTTGCTGATGATTGTGTGCTTGAAAAAGGCATAAAATGTAGTAACAAATTCTACTTTGGGTTGTTTGCCAGACCTTTTTATCTTCATCTATCACCGTATATGTTTTAAATTCATTGTTTTGGGGTTTTTTTCTATTTTTCTTTAGTTTGGCATGTCCTTCGCTTTACAAGGATGCAGGCTTATTTCTAGAGAACTTTCTTTCTCCTTTTCCAGTCTGGCTTTGCTTTTAGATACCACTGTAGCAGATTTTTTTCTTCTGACACTCATATCTGAGTACTAAATCTAATGTGCTGTTAGAGTGGCTCACTAACCTCCTAAACTGGGTTCTGTACATTGCTCAATTAGAAGCAAGAATTCTGTTCTGTATTTCGGTTTCTCTGATGAGTTCATTAAGTCACTTATTAAATGTATCTAAAATATTATCTTGATATCATTCTTGAATGCAATACTTTCTGGGAGGTAGTTTAGGTCATTATTGCTGTTTTCTGGCCTTTTTGCTGCTTTTACTTTTCTCCGTATGTCTTGGTTGTGTTTATTCAAACGAGAGATCAAGGGATCTGCATTTAAAAACCCTTCTTTTAAAAACCCTGAAATTTGCAAACTCGTTTGTGAGATTAATTACTGATCATTGCTTGACCCACTTTGCTGAGCTACCCTGATAGCAATTTACATCTACAGCAACTGTCAAATCTTCTCATGAAATGATAAAAATATGTATTTACTTTTCTAGGTATGTGGTGAGGCTGGACGTGTTACCCATGACTAGGACTGAACGTATCAGATGTATTGTGCATGTGTTTAACTCTCCGTGACTATTTTCAGTCACCTCAGGAACACTTGCTGTACTAACAAAATGGGAAGGCCAATCTGGAAATCTTGTGTATTGTGTCATCTCAGATCCTTTATTCTCCACTACACATGGGTTTTTTCCTCATCCTCCTGCCATGTCCCTGTCACTTTTTTTTTCTGAGCCCAAATGAATGCTTGTAGTCGTGATCATGTAAAGTGTGTATGCCATACAGGTTTTCTTTATACACTTAGCGTGGGTGTTGCTTAATGCATTAATCTTTTGCTCAGTAGAGTTTGCATGCAGCTTTAATATTCACTTGTAAAACCTGTAATTTATTTTAAACTTATATATTTCAAATTAATACTTTGTCTTCGTTATTGCTACCTGTCTGAGAAACTGCTTTCAGTTTTCCTTCTAACCTGTTCTCATTAGGTTTTCACTGTTCAAAGCACTTGGAAGTTCCAGGCTTGCGTTTGTGTAAAAAAAAAAAAAAGTATTGCACATGCTAACATGACTGTCTTGTGGCCGACCCCTAATAACTGTGTGAACAAGAATGGTTTGGATTGGAAGGGACCTTAAACATCATCTAGTTCCACCCCCCCTGCCATGGGCAGGGACACCTTCCGCTAAACCAGGTGCTCAAAGCACCATCCAACCTGGCCTTGAACACTTCCAGGGATGGGGCATCCACAGCTTCTCTGGGCAGCCTGTTCCAGTGCCTCACCACCCTCATGGGGAAGTATTCCTTCCTATATCTAATCTAAATCTACCTTCTTTCAGTTTAAAGCCATTACCCCTTGTCCTTTCACTACATGCCCTTGTATTAATGAAAAGTCCCTCTCCAGCTTTCCTGTAGGTCCCCTTTAGGTGTTGAAAGGCTGCTATAAGGTCTCCCCAAGTGTCTTCTCCAGGCTGAGCAACCCCAGCTCTCTCAGCCTGTCTTCATACGAGAGCTGTTCCAGCCCTCTTATCATCTTCCTGGCCTCCTCTGGACTTGCTCCAACAGGTCAAATCTTAAGCTTGAAAGGCATAAGAGATTGAGGTAATTTAAAATACCAATCTTTGGCTTTGATACTCTTTGCTCGTGGTCTTTCTCCTCTTATTTTATTTGGAGAATTCAGGTGCTGTGGCTGGTGACCTTACAAGAACGAGCTGTGCGCACCTGAGCAGCGGATGATTATAGCAGGCGAGGTGCTAAAACTCCCTTGTTCTGGGTAAATCCACTTTGCTGAGAGCTTTCATGTGTTTGAGCTGGTAGGAAAGTAAATCAACAAGCATTTTTATTATTCAGAATGCATTCTATTGACTCTTTCTGCATGAAATAACTTTAATGGATTTGTTTCAAATTTCCACTGAAGCCTATATCAGCAAAGCTGGAATCTTACTTTATGTAATCAATCCGTGAAGTAATATGTAGAGTTTCAGAAAGTAAATAGTAGTCTTTAGTTTTCATCAGCTTGTCTACAGCCTACCTATGTAAACAGCTGTGTTTAGACTTCTGTATTCTGAGCATTTTTCTGGAGTTGCAAAACATACTTTTTTCTAGTAAACAGAAATGACTAGTAATGTTTTGATGGCATCTTTGAAGTCTATCAGCTAATAATGCGCAGCTTTAGTTTGCTCTTGCAAATGCTGTATATGACTGTGAAATGCATATAGACCTTTATCAATTTAAGTGTATTGAGTCTTTTTAGATAATTATTTAAATAAAATCGGGTTGAAGTGACAGCTTTAACCTGTCAAATGAAAAACCTGCATTTCAAAAGTGGATATTTCTGTAGCCCATCAGAGGTTTAAGTGCTTTCTGTAGTATGAGGACATAAGCGCAGCAGACTCAAAAATGCATCTGCTTCATCCTTTGCAGATCACAAATCTTTGTTTCCCACTCTTTTTTTAAGTTGAACTGAGAAAATTAAAGGATACCATATTGTTTAATGTGTTAAGCCTGAGACTTAATCACACAGAATAATAAAAACATAAAAATTTTATTCATAATGTCATTGTTCCAATATCCCCCTGAAGAATTTGTGTTGAGTGACCTGTCTCTGTGAAGGCAAAATTAACTAAATTGGGAATTGAGCTGATGAACTAAGGTTTATGCAGGGTCTTGGTGGCAAGATAGGAACTACAGCCAAAATGAAGTACTAACCATGCTTCCATGTTCCTGTCCTGTCTTAATTTGTTTCTTATTATGAATGCTATGTGCCACCTAAAACTTGTGTGGTTTCACTTGCTTGCCTTCATTTGAATGACTGTGATGCTTGTGAATCTTGAATGATAGACTTCATTGGCTTATATAAATGCGCCTGACACACAACAGCTAGTGAAGTCTATTTTAATTGCCATAAAAGATACATGAAGTATTGCAAGGTGAATGTTCCTCTCTCTGGACATTTTTATATTCAAGACAGAGTAAAATTTGACATTAAAAAGACACGGATTTTTAGAAAAGCTGGAAAATAAAAGCTTTTGCTGACAGCATTTCCATTGAAGCACTCTTATGTGGGAGGAATACACATCAAGCCCTTTTCTGACTAAAAACATGCTTGAGAACAAGGAGGGTAAGTTATAGATCAACACTTTTTATGGTATTTGTATGGTGGGTGTGTTTACTCCTGCATAGTATTTGTTTCAGCGCTGAGCTGAATTGAAATAAGGTGTGTATTGTCCATCCTTGTTCTAAACACACTTTAACTGTGTTTTGGACCTTTTACCTTCAGAGACTGACCTAAATATTTCATGAGAAAGTAAGTTGATGTGGCAACCATGAAACTTGAGTTGTTCATGCTTTATCCTCTTGCTTATCCTTTAAGCAAAGGAAAAATATTGCTAGCTATGGGAACACTATGATACTAAGCTATTCTAAATTTGGTCTCCAAAACACGCCACAACCTGCTCTTCTGCCCTTGCCCTACAACTACAGAAGCAACCTACAGACATAATTTTAATTAACTATCTTTTATTTATAGGTCACATGTGAGAGTACATAGAAGTGATAACCAGGTGGGAGGGATTGGACAGCAGGTTGAAAATAACAGCAGGAAGGGTTTCTGTGGCAGTCAGCTCAGTTAGCACAAACATTTCAACAAGTTTGCCCGCAGTACGAGCACATTTTCTTTTCTTTTCTCAGTGAAGAGGGTGGTAGTTGGAACATAAGGCTGCACATGCAAGTTTTGCTTTTTTTTCTTTTTGTAACATCTTTGCAAAGAACATTATTTACATGTTAATCTGCAATGTGATTACAATAAAGTAACTTTATCCTGATGTTGAAGAAATGCAATGGGAATGCTCTACAGCTTTCTATTATAATAAGTGTTCTTGTCTAACACATTAATCTGGGCAAGAGATGGAAGGGTTCAGAGCCACACCATGTGTGGCAAGTGGAGCAGGAGAGAAAGGAAGCCACTTCGTGCATATAAGCTGCCAGATAATCACTCTTCTTATTAGGGCTGATATCAGTTTAGCAAACTGCTTTTTATAGTTTGCCTTTTTTGTGGGGGTGTCTAAATTCCATTTAATTATCAAACACTGATTTCTGAATGGTGCTTCCTGTTTTGGTTTATCCAGAGCATCATCAAAATATTTGTGGTGATCTGTTCTCAACATGTAGAAAACCCTTGAACACACACATACACACACACACACACACACACACACACACACACACACACACACACAAAAAATCCATAGCCAAGACTGCTGCAGAAATTTTGATGCAAAGTAAGTTAGTGAATGTGAAAGCACAGGAAGAAACAGAAAAGAACTGCCTTACCCAACTTTTTTTCATTTGACTGGGGTAGATGGATGAATATTATGTTTATTTAAACAATATGCTTTTTCCTGTAACTTCTTGTTTATTGTAAGCAGAGAGCCCCTGAGTTATGTCTGTTGGTGTGAGTGGTGCCATCTGGAAAACAGGCTTCTGACTTGTTTAGAGTTCAGTCCTGTTGCTTATATCTCCGAGCAAGGAGATTAAGTGGTTAATTTTGCAGGGATTCTGTTTGCCTATTTTACAATAATATTTTTACAGCTTTCTGAAAAGACCGAGTACTAAATGAAAATTATTTTTCATTATGTGCCTTGTTTAGCCAGACAACATGCTATAATCTGGCATTAGTATTTTTCCAAGTGGAGCTTGGCAGACAAAACTGTGGCTTGATGAAGGAGAAAACTTATTTCATGGCTCACTCTTGTTAAAATACATCCATTTTAATGAAAGCCTTGGCTTATAGCCTGTTCTTGTTTGGAAATAGTCCCAGTACCAGGGATGTTAAAGGATGTAAGTAGCCCTGTTCTTCAGGAGTTGGAATTAGGTCTGTTTCTCTTTCCTCCTACCTTTTGAAAAAGAGCTGGTACTAAATAGCACCTCTGCTAGCAGGGATGCTTACCAGCTTCTCACGTTATTGTTGCCCACATTAGCTTCAGGCTGAAATCTATAACTTCGAGTGGACACCAGAAAGCTTCTCTCTGTCGATTTTCCACATTTGGAAACTTTGCTTCCTCACCGTACTTTCTCAAGCTGTCTGTGCCCTCTGTACATCACTACCAGGTATTGCAGTGTGTTTGGTGACCTTGATGGGGTAATTTGGTACATGTGGGTCAACGTTTGGTGCTTACTGTTGAGTTTGGATCTTCCTTTCTAACCAGAGGTTGGCTGTTAAAACTGTTATTCTGAATCAGTGGTCTGTTGCCTTTTCTTACACTTACCCAACAAATTAAAAGTTGTATTGATTTTTCTCTTTAAAATTCCTCCAAACTAATTTATGAGAAACCTTCTAATAAAAAGTAGCAGTTCTGGTCTTTGTCAGCTTTTCCATTTAACTTATTTTTCATCCATCAAGTAGCCTGCAGCATGACATTATTTACAAACACTGGATGTCTTATGATTGACTGGTGAAGCAATATGATGCTTTTGAATAAGAAAATTGAAAAAAAAGTCCGTGTGTTTACAATAGATATGAAAGGAGGTGCGAGTGAGGTTTACAAAGTATAATCATTGTTAGTTTCTCTGTGCTCCAATCACTAAGGAGCTGAGCTTTCAAATATACTGCACATATTTTAAAGGCTGGTTAATTTTTCAAAGCTCTTGAAAAGATTTCGCTACTAAACAAAGAGGCTGGCAGGTGAAAGGCTGAAGTGCTATCAACAATAAAAATAGGAATAGTACAAAAGCTGATCCATGCTACATGTTTCACATGTGCTTATATTTATCGTAAGGAATACTCCTCTATTGAGAAATGGATCCTTTGGAAGTAGGGTCCAGCGTAGGGCAACAAAGATGATTAAGGGAGTGGAGCATCTCCCTTATGAAGAAAGGCTGAGGGAGCTGGGGCTCTTTAGTTTGGAGAAGAGGAGACTGAGGGGTGACCTTATTAATGTTTATAAATATATAAAGGGTGAGTGCCACGAGGATGGAGTGAGGCTCTTCTCAGTGGCAAACAATGATAGGACAAGGGGCAATGGGATCAAGCTGGAACACAAGAGGTTCCACTTAAATTTGAGAAAGAACTTCTTCTCAGTGAGGGTAACAGACACTGGAACAGGCTACCCAGGGAGGTTGTGGAGTCTCCTTCCCTGGAGACATTCAAAGCCCGCCTGGACACATTCCTGTGCGACCTCACCTAGGCGTTCCTGCTCCAGCAGGGGCATTGGACTAGATGATCTTTTGAGGTCCCTTCCAATCCCAAACATACTGTGATACTGTGATACTGTGATAGATGAGAAACTGTAAGCTGTATGTGTCGTCCTGTGACAGGTACCACATAACAAGCAATGGTAAATATGCTGAAGTACAACACTGAGAGGGAGTGTAAATACTGTAATGAGTTAATTTCCACTGTACTTGCTAAACAGTCATGTTGGATTTTTTTAGATATAATCCTTTAATTCTTCAACCACATATAGCAATGATTTAGAAAATACTGTCAAACATTGCTAGTAAACAATTTTCTTTACCAAATTAATTTATAGAGGGCATGAAGGAAGACCCTGAAGTGCTCTTTGAGGAACTGCTTGAGAGGGCCAAAGCTGGAGAACCAAAAGCGCAGACTGAGGTAATTTTACATGTTCTTTGACCAGTCTTGTTTGATCTTAATTCCAAATATAGCAGTGCTTGCTGTAGAGCTATTATACTATCTCTTTAGTTGAACTGTATCTGTTTTGCACTTAAACTGTTCAAAGAAAGGTGATGCCAGATGGTTTTTCTGCCTTGAGAAGTGCTGTTTGCTTGGGCGTGTTACTGGTTTCAGGTCAGACTCTTGAGTAAGGCTTTGGGCTTTGGCATTCCATTGTCTGGCATACTGGTCTAGTATAAATAGCTTAATATTGTTTAGAAGGGTTTTAATTTGTGTTTAACTTGGTTGGTGTTTTACTTGAGCATTCTTTCCCAGCTTCAGTTTTGATGGCAAAAGGGCGGGGTTATGGTCTCCTACATGGTGGTTTGGGTTGTTCCCCATGGATGACCACTCTGTTTGCAAAAAGAAAAAAGGTGAGAGTGGGAAAGAAATCCTTTTAAAGCTGGTAAAAAAAAAATATATGGCAATACCAGGCTGGCTACCGGGCTGGCTTCCCACTCTATCTCAATTTGTTTGAGGGGCAGAGTGTCCTTGAAGTTGTAACCGGAGACAGTAATAAATTCCTCAACCTTGAAACAGCTGGTGGCTTTGCAGAGGATAAAGCTTTAGCCTTGAGGGAATCACTCCTATAAAATCCACATTTTGGCTCTATTCCTCCACACAAAAGAAAGCAAACTCCAGAAACGTGCTTTCAGGACATAACTTCCAGTTGACTAAGAAATACCTAGTGTAATCTAAGCCTATGATGTGTGCATATATATGTATATAAATAATAATTTCTTATCCTTCTCAATTCATTCCAACTTCACTCCCTTCCTTTAGCTCTTTAACTGTGAACACTTTCTATTCCCACGCTATAATAGAATTATTGTTGTGGAGAGATCCAGCCTACAATTTTGCTTCAGTATGCACTCAGGATGAATTGACTGCCTGAAAAAGAACCCCCAAATACAGTCTTTTCTATGCTATCAAATTACTTGTGACTTTTGGAGAGGGAATTAACTCTTAGTTTTACAACTGTGAAAAAAAGAAAATTATTCTCTATTGTTGCATATGTCGCTTTAGAATCAGTTAGGAAAAAAATCTATTTCTTACCTCTATAGGAGAATGAATGACAATCTGAGACAGCAGTGTTATGCTGCTTGCTAATAATTGTGAAGTAAAACACAAGAAATCACTCAGTTCAATGGCTTGTAGTTACTAGTCTGAGTTTATTCAAAAATAACCCTGCAATGACTGTGGAAATAAATGCACTCTGAGTGGCTGTCAACCTGTATTACTGTAGCTTTATGTAGTTTCTTTATTGAGGAATAACTGTACAGTAGTTACGTAAATGAGACACCCACAGCTGGAATTCTGTCACGGAGAGGAGGCAACTCTGTGTCCCTAACCAGAGGATCTCTGCAGGGGAACTGCTCCAGGTAACCGCCTCGCTTAGCAAAGCCCACAGGTGAGAGCAGCCTTTGGAGAAGTTCAGCATGAACATCTGTGTTAAGTCGTCACCAGCTATGATTTCACATCATAGTTTTAGCTCATGGGAGAGAGAATCCCAGACTGCTAAAATGACAAATCTGAGGCTAATACCTTGTCCTGTCAGTTCTTCCTTCTTTGATTGCCGCAAGCCAGAGCTTTGCAGCAATCTTCAGGTGGTTCATGCAGGAGCTTTGCTATAACAGGGAGAGGTGGCTGTTACATGAGGCTTGTTCGGAGGGAGCGGATAGACCTTCCAGTAGTATCTCCTGTTTGTTATGAGACTTGGAGATGTTTGGGTTTTTGTTTTTAGGGGTTTTTTTTGGCTACCAAAACTTGTAACATATACAAAGGCTTGTAATTTCATAATCAAAATAAAGGGAAAATATTTTCTGGTTGCTCAGATTTTGAGGGTGGGTTCTGTATGTATTTTTGGAGGGGTAGATGATTAAATCTTAATGCTGAACTTAAAACAACAAAAACAACCACCACCAAAAACAAACAAGCAAAACAACAAACAACAAAAACAAATGCCAAACAATTAAAAACAAACCACAGGCATGCCAAAAACCGCTTATATCATAAAACAGGTGTTGTGCTGTCATTTTGCTTGTGCAGTTGCCTTGTGCAGTATGACTCATTCTAAACTCTGCAATATGAGGTGCTATGTCCAAGAGAGCCTTATAAACTTAAGAGCTGCATCAGTAAGTGCTTCTACGCTTGAAGCTTTGCTCAAAATCTCAAACAGCTGTTCTTGTCAGAGGGTGTTATTTTCCATGTAACTTGTTCAAGCAATTCCTTTTTGAAATAAATAGCTGAAGGTACATCTGCAGTTAGGGTGATGAACTACCAGGCAATTGCTGAAATCTTTCATTTTTCTTCCATCTCATATACTCTCTTCTTGGTTTGTCACTGTACCTGTGCACTGCCTGTTGGACTCTGGCATGACTGTAATCAATGTTTAGTTCTGACTTGGATTATTTAAGCCTTTTTTTTTGTTATTTTTGTATGGTTTTGGACAGCTTTGCTGTGGGTGCTATGGGTTTAATCACTATGATGTCAACCCAATAACTATCTATGTAGTAGTTGTTGGAGCACTCACTCAGGTGTATGAAACCAGTTGAAAGGCTGCAGACTTAACCTTTACTGGAAGAAAAAGATCTTTTTGATATATCACTGTGTTTAATCTACATGGGAATAATGTGAATTATTAACCTTTCAAAGGTATTTCTTTAGTCGCCTTTAGTGGTCATACCAAAGGCAAAGTTTCAGAGAAACTGTTGAGCAGGTTTTTTTCAGCGGGTAACACTGTGGACTCATGGAACTGTACTCTTAAGGTATTGTATTAATTACTCCTAGAACGTAACTGAATTAACAGAAGGGAGAGAAGGAGTGCAGTGAGCCAAGCAAAAGCATTTCCCAGATTCTCCAGGTGTGCAGATAAAATGTCCAGTAGCTTTGGCCACTTTCTGCCATTTAATGTTTTGTTGACTTGTGGTATGATAAGCAGAAGTGTTTCATGCTATTGCATAAGTATATTTACTAGTGTATTATATATTTAATTTTTATAGAAGGAAGAAAAAAGGTGGTGTTTTTTTCTTATCTGTAAAACAGTAATAGGCAACTACTTGATAATTTATGTGATCCTGAATATGAGAGTTTTTTACAGGCTATTTCACTGAATTTCCTGGATGCTTAAGCAGTATTATTCTGTTCACTAACTAATAATGAGTTACCTTTGACCTTCAGTGGCTGAACTGCTGTGGGTCAGGGATTTCATTGCTGAAGCCTCCTTCCACATCGAGGCCCTTTGTCAATAACTTCATCTGAATTTCTGAATGTCACTGGGCACCAGGTTATTACGCTTAATTTTTGTGTTTCTAAAATGTCACTAGCAGTGTTGTCTGACCATTCCTGTAGGAGGAAAATAATTCAAGAAATCTTTTAACACTGGCAGCTTTACCTGATCCTGCTGGACACCCAAAGACTCACGGCAATTAATTCATTGACCTGGCTAAATGTGTCGTGATCCGTTCTTGCTTCCAGTTCTAGAGACTGATCTTTCCCTGCAGAAGATCAACTTACAGCTATGTTCTTTAGTGCTATGAGCAACTGTTTTGACCTTTTGTTATTCTAGCTGAGTTCCAGGGAGTGGCAGGCAAGAAACAGAGACAGGGTATATTTCAGTAATTGAAGGAATTCTGTTCCCTACTTGTTCTAGGTGGGGAAACACTTCTTAAGATTAGCAGAAGAGGAGGATGAGGAACTTAACAACTGTAGTGCAGTTGACTGGTTCATCCTTGCTGCTAAGCAAGGACGAAGAGAAGCCGTCAAACTGTTGCGTAGATGCCTGGCAGACAGAAGAGGTATGGGTTCCCTTGGGACTTTTTGCTTGCACTTCCCACTTGATCTGAAATAATGCTGTATTCATTTTAACACTGAAAAGAGGGGTTAAAATATGATAGGAATGTTAATGGCAAAATTATGTGAGTAGTTGCTGACAGTCTGTTCAGATAGATAATTTTAAAAGCATTGATTACTGATACTGCTCATAAAAGCATTTATATTAATTATTTTCCTGAATTCCTTCATGGAATTCATGCTTGTTTTTCCCCTTCCCACCTTTCCTCGAAGCTTCTTTTCTTTGACCGTGAAGGTCATACATAACCACACACCACCTACATATCCACTGTTGTTTCATTCTTTTGCCCCTCTCCGACCTCTAGCCTAATTAGTCTTTTTCACTATCTCCTCCCACTTTAAGATTCACATCTTCCTTCATTCTATTTCTCACACTTGGAATGGTCTCCTATCGTCTGCCAACTGTCTGAACTCTGATTTATAGGGAAAAAACAAACAAACAAACAAACCTTTTAAACTTTTTGTTAAATTCTTTCTGCCTTTTATATGTCGCCCACGCATATCTGCACCACCTTTTACCTGAACTGCTGTACTTAAAAATTTGAAGCAAGACATAACAATACTGCATGTCTTGCACAGTCTTTGAAGTACAGTTTAAGTTTTAGCCAAGCAATTAGATTTTTATAAGTAATGGGCACAGAAGGGCATTCGAGTAATTTACTTAGGTAGTCAAGATGTGAATGAAACTTGAGAAGTTTCAGACTCAACTGAGAAAAATAAATTGTGGGCAAATCTGTCATTTCTGCTTGGATGTGGGATAATAGTTTGTAATGTATTTTTCTTTTCTTGAGGCATCACTTCTGAGAATGAGCAAGAAGTGAAAAAGTTGTCATCTGAGACTGACTTGGAGAGAGCTGTGAGGAAAGCTGCCTTAGTCATGTACTGGAAATTAAACCCAAAAAAGAAGAAGCAGTTAGCAGTTTCTGAACTGCTGGAAAATGTTGGGCAAGTTGACAATGAAGGTTTGTTTATGAACTGATTTATGGTATTAATAAAATACAGACTTAAAGGCACGAGGTAACAGTAAAATTGTATGATCTACCTAAGAAAAAGTGTTCATGACTCCATCTCTCTTTTAATAGCTGTGTTCTCTGGACCAGTAAAATTAGGTCACAACAGCCTGACAACTCTTGGTCTAGGTTGTGATTCAGTTCAGCTCTCATTCGAGTGACCAAATATTAAAAATATCTTGATTCGACACTCACTATCCTTGGAAAATAAATCTTTCATGGTTTTGCTGTGTTTGATATTTTTTTTTCCTTTGCAGTCATTCTGATTATGTTTTACTAGATATTTCAATTTACAAACTCAGTCTTCAAGACATCTCGTTCACTCTGCCCTTACAACGGTATATGTTAGCTATACCAATGCTGTTCCCTATTCTAAAACAGTAATAGGAATATAGAGAGCTATATAGCCACTTCTTACCTGTTTATATGTATGTTTTTCTTTTCCTGAATTTGAGGAAATTGAGATTTTTCTGAAATTCAGAAATTTCAGATTCTGATTCAGAAATTCAATCAGCTCCAGATATTGTCGCTTGAAGAGTGTTCTGGTTATTGTTTGATCACTTTAACTGACTGCTTTGACTTTCCATAAACTTCTGTTACTGAACCAGATGGTGAGAAGCAACCTGGCCCTGTCCCCAAATCGGTGCAGAAGCAGAGACGAATGCTGGAGCGATTAGTGAGCAGTGAATGTGAGTGCATGCTCCTGCTTTCCACCTTTACCTGTGGTTTTGGTTTCTGTGATGTTTTTCTAAGCAATTTCGTGCTGCCACAGTAAGAATGTATAGTAAGTTTTCATTGTTATAAACTGCTAGTGCTAGTTTATTATATGTACCATGTAAATCCATGTGTGAACTCACAGAAGGCATCACCATTACAGTCAACTTGTCAGTGATTAGTATACTAAGAGGAGTTTGCATGTCATTTGTTATTTTTATATTCTTGCCCTTTCATCACTTACAAGTCTGTTTTTAGTTCTAAACTATAGTAAGCTTTCTGATTACAATAAGATAATTAATTATGCAACCATTTAATGCCAGCCAGTCCCCCATTCTATTCGCCTTGCTTCTGTTTGCCATTCCCTTATAATTAATGTTTGTCTTTTCATATTTGTTCAAGAATTGATTTAGGAAGGATGCATCAAGATATTTCTTTCATAACTTAGGAGGAGATTCGTTCATGTAGTGGGGAGAATTAACTCACACAGGGTCAGATTTGTAGACCAAATCTTTGAGTTTTGTGAGGTATGGTGGAGTGACGGGTTCTCACTAGCCTTGCATACCTAAGAAATGCTTCTATGCTGTTGGGCCTTCAGGAGGAAAGTCAAACTGTAAAATTAAGAAAATGAATTAGAAACAATGCAGCCTGTGTAGTTTTTCAAGAATCTTACCTATCATAAGCTTTGATTAGTCATTGTCAGGAAAATCTCACATTCTTGAAACACAGTAAGTCATATGGGGCATTTGACTAGATGACCTTTAAAGGTCCCTTTCAACCCAAATCCCAAATTATTCTATGAATCTATGATATTAAATACTTCTAGATCAGTTCTTGAAGAGCACTTTTAAATGTCGCAAACCACATCACTTACTAATACGTCTATGGTTGAGATTATGTTTAACTGAAGTGTCATATGTGGATTAGTGAGCCACATCTGGGGGTTTGCACTTTAAATTCCTTGAAATATTAGATTTACATTTCATTAGGCCAGTTTGGCCTTCAAGGATTGTGTTCACTACATGGGTCACTTCTGAAACTAACATTCCTAAGAAG
This sequence comes from Patagioenas fasciata, assembly GCF_037038585.1. NCBI lineage: Eukaryota > Metazoa > Chordata > Aves > Columbiformes > Columbidae > Patagioenas > Patagioenas fasciata. The sequence continues at coordinate 13,625,186 of NC_092523.1, read as the reverse complement.
AGTGGAGTGTTCAGTTTTACATTGACTTTCAAAGAAGTAAAAGAGGAAGAGGGACGTGTGCCTGTGTACAGGACTGAGGGAGTAGGTGATAGAGAAATAGTATTTTGGAGACCAGGCTTCTGGTCTTATCAAAACTTCTATGAGAGCAGGTCAGCTGCTCTTGTTACTTGTCAGCCACTTCTGGGAAGCTGGGAGTAGTCCTTCAAGGATATCACTATTATGGTTCATTGTCTGGTCATCACAAGGCAGATCTGTTGGGGTGCATTGGATCTGTGTTTCATTGGTGCTTACTGGATGACACTGGTGTCCTTTCCATCCCTCAGCTGAACTGGCACATGCTGATAGAGCGTGAGCGCAAAGCAAGTAATTTTGTTCTGGATTATTCAGTAATTCAAAGAATGTCAGACAAGGAACTGGCAAATTTTTTTAAGGCCTAAATGGCAGATAAAATAACAGGAGAGTAAATGAACCTATATGTAAGTGTAGGCAGAAATTGATGTGCATATTTTTCTTTTTCTACGGCAGATGGGGGAGGCAGGGGAATTTGTCATAACCAAATTGAAGAAAAAAATCTATGAATAATAAAGTAGAATCTACAACATACGCTTTTTATATCAATTTAAGAGACACTTGGGTGACAAAATACTAATAACGTTTAAAAACGAGAAGTTTTCATCAAACACTTACAGTGGGAGTTAAGCTGTTACCTCTTCTCCAGAGAGCTTTTATCTTTTCACAGATGAGTAAGACAGCTGTTACTCTCCAGCGTTTACTTCTCTAATCTACTGAGTTTCTACATCTATCTTGCCAGCCAGAGGTTCTTCCTTTGGTTTTAATATATTGCCAATACTTGGGAGGTAATTTCTAAGCTAGATTTGTGTTTGCAGAGATCTGATCTGGGCTGTCCTTAATGGGGGTTTAAACAGAAGATTAAAGCTGACATTTTCCATGGACGGTTGTTGTGCGCCTGAGAGTATACATGTCATTCCATTTGATAGGCCATCTATACATAGTAAGTTAATGATTCCTTCCGTCTCAGGATGTCCCTTGGTCCTGTAAAAGTGCCATTAAGGAATTTTTGTGAGGTTCTAACCGTGTTTCCTTGCTGATGCCACGCCAAAAAAAAACTGTGTTACCAGTGTATATTTTTTCCCAATAGGACAATACATTTAGATGACACATTTGTTATCAGGCTTGATCTGAACCACACCAAGACAGCTAAGGAGTCTCACTAATTTTTTTTGTGCAAGTGTTGTCACCTCATAGTCTGTGAATTATAAGAACAGTTAGCAAAAATAAATCTTGTTTCTTGGGAGGCAAGCCAGATGGTATTTTGTGGGACATACAGGTTCGTGGGGGGGTGGAGGCTGGGGGGGGAGTAAAAAGACGAAGGAAAAGGCAACATCCATGTTGTAAGATTACAGCAAAAGACAGATTGTAAGCTGAACTCTTTCAACACCCCTCTTCCTGTAGCAAGTATCTTGACAAGAACCCTTTCTTTTGTTCTGTATCTACAGTGTTTTCAATATCAAATACTGCTATATTTATTTATAATTTATATATAACTTCTACAAATGTAGCATTTTTTAAAATAAAAATTAATAGTCTAAAACCCAATAATCCTCTGATTTTAAATTTACTGGAGCAGTTCAGTTTTCTTTCTCTTTAAAATCTCACACTAGTATTAAGCAGGTCAGCTTTCATATATTTGTATCAGCTGACTAGCTAAACTTAATGTGTAGGAGGTGTGTTACAGATTTTTGTCATTCAAAACTCTTTCATATCTACAGCGATGTCATTTGCTTTAGTGTATGGAAAAATTTGCTGTTAATCGTCCTTTACAAACGACATCAAGCTTGTCTACCATGGAAACTAGCTAATCTATGCTAACGTAAGGAACTGGCTGTGAGAAGAGTTTGAAGCAGTGTATAAATCATCTTCTGTCTTGCAGCACCCCTAGAGTTTTCAGAAGTAACCTCTTGCCTCCTTTCTGCTCACAGGAGTGGATAAGAATCTTCCACAGCAGAGTGATAAATTTTGTCTCTGTGTACAACTGAGCAAAGTATATTTTGTTGCTGGCTTTCTGTTTTAGGTCACAGTTGCTATAGTTTGGGGAAGGCCCTTTGTATAGTCACACAGCGTGTTAAATCAATACATTGTAAGTAATCTGTGTTTAGTCTTGTAGATATGAATAACTGGGCATTTTTCATAATTATATGTCTGAACTCGGAAAAATGACTGTTAAATGCCAAATCAATATTGCTGGCACAAGCAGCTTGTTGTTTCAGCACAGGTCACAGAACAAGTTGCAATGTAAGCCTGTGTTATCACTAGTTCAGTTCTTGAAGCCCAGAGTAGATCTTCTTTAATATCAGGAAAGCACATTAATATTCCGGCTCATAACCAGTACAGTTTTGTAGTGATGCTATTAACTCAAAGTCTTCATTTTATCTTTTAGCTAAAAAATTTATTGCTTTGGATGACTTTGTTGAAATTACAAAGAAGTATGCAAAGGGAATCATCCCATCTAACCTGATTGTGCAGGAGGAGGAAGATGATGAATTGGCAGGGAAGACTCCTGAAGAGTTACCCCTGCGGCTGAAGGTAAAAAGGAAATACTGAACAGATTATGTAGAAGGCCTTTTAACTTACACATTTCAGACAAGACAGAGATGACGTACACTTCATTATTAAAGCTGATGTTTAGTTTATATAGGTCAGTATGAGAATCATTGCTATAATTTTTTTTTATTTGACTTCATATATGTTTACAGTTTCACATATATGAGTTGTATTTAAGAGAAAGGGATCATGGTTTTCTCTGGAAGAAGGCAATCTACCTTTATTACATCTCAGTGAGGATGTAAATGTTCCTATCATAACTACAATATTTTTATTATAGATGTTATTAAATGCTTCATATCTTTCTTGTTTAAACAAGAGCAGGCAGGTGGGAAAAATTATCCATAGCCTTTAGGTGCGAAAAGGTTGTAATGGTAGAACTTGTTAGTGGTTTGCTATACTGATAATTCTGTAGGTAGTGAAAAAAGAAGGGAAAATTAAGGTGCATGTATTCTTTACTGATATAAATTTTGAGCAAGGTAGGGGATCTCTAGCTGCTGACAGATTTTGCTGTAATTGTTGTCATTTTGTTGTCCATTATCATATGGTAGAGGTGAAAAAAGGGGAAGGGGATGAGACGTATCTCTTTCCAGTCTTCTGAATAACTAATATTCTGAAAGAGATGCATTTATGAAGAACAGGAACACCTACTAAATATGCTAATGAATATGCTTATGCCCAAGTCATCATGTGTGTTGTTCCAGTTCATCACGATGCATATACTTGAAGCATTCTTGACCTTTCCCTTGAACTAATTAATACAAAAGCATAAATTCCAGGAAAACAGAAAAAACTATGGTTTTATGGGAAAAGGAGGATTGTTTGCAGCATCTAATGTGCAGATGCAATATTTGAATATGTGTTTGAAAAATCTTGTACCTTTGTCTTGATCCTATGTAAAGCTTGTGGTTGGTCATAGGGAGAGGATTTGATCCAGCAGTGCCTTTGTTCGGTGGCTGTGTTGGAAACTGCCACGTAACATAGGTAGAACTCTAAGGTCCTGGACAGTCACTGTTGTGGAGTTAAAAGAATCCCTAAACACATAGCAACTGTAGTTAAAGATATTCCTGCTGCTTTGAAACCAGATTTTGACAGCTGCATCCCCAGATGCCTTAAAGGTAAACCAAAACTGTAAAGACTTCCTGTAAGTGCGTATGAGTCATATGCACTACTTCCTGTAGTCTATATGCAGTTCAGAATGTATGTATAATCCTTGCAGAACACTGGTAGATTCAAGTGCTTTAAAGCTGCAGTAGCTGCAGTAGTCACAGCTCAAGCGATGACTTAAGACAGTACAGGACTCCAGCCATGTAGTTTATCTTCAGTATGAAGTTAGCAGAGCAGAATATTTGACTGGGAAGCCATTTAATTATATGTGTCAAAGGTAATGAAATACATGTTTCCTGAAATCAAAATCGCCTCTGAGCTTCGTCTGACTGAATTAATCAAAATAGAGGTAATAATATCAGACAAAGTAATCTCATTTTATTGGCAACATTTGTCTGAAATATAAATCTTTCCATCTCAGCTGAGGTTAGGCGACTGACTGCTACTACTTCAGCTAAGAATATCTGTGATATAAGGATACGAAACTGCTCATAAGTAAAATGCTTCTTTCTCTCTTTCCAGGTTGTAAAATATCCACTTCATGCCATTATGGAAATTAAAGAATACCTTATAGATATTGCATCAAAGGCAGGAATGCATTGGCTGTCTACCATTGTTCCAACACACCATATCAATGCTCTCATCTTTTTCTTCATCATCAGTAATCTGACAATTGATTTTTTTGCCTTCATTATTCCATTAGTTATATTCTATTTGTCCTTCATTTCTATGGTGATTTGCACACTGAAAGTTTTTCAGGACAGTAAGGCTTGGGAAAACTTCCGCGCTTTGACTGACTTACTGCTTCGTTTTGAACCAAACCTAGATGTTGAGCAAGCTGAGGTGAACTTTGGATGGAATCACTTAGAGCCATATATTTATTTTTTACTCTCAGTATTCTTTGTCATTTTTAGTTTTCCTATAGCAAGCAAAGACTGTATACCATGCTCAGAGTTAGCTACCATCTCAGTTTTCTTCACAGTGACAAGTTACATGAGTTTAAGCACATGTGCAGAACCTTACACACGAAGAGCATTAATGACCGAGATAGCAGCAGGTTGCTTATCCCTCTTGCAGGTATTACCTGGGAATTTTGGCTACTTGAAATTCCTGGGTAAAACCTTCTTTACTGTTCCTGTAGGCCATTTCTTTGTGATAAATGTAAGCATCCCATGCCTTCTGTTCTTGTACTTGTTCTATCTTTTCTTTAGAATGGCACAACTACGGAACTTTAAAGGCACCTACTGCTACCTGGTCCCATATCTGGTCTGCTTTATGTGGTGTGAGCTCTCTGTGGTCATTCTGCGGGAGTCCTCCGGCATTGGGCTCGTTCGTGCATCAATCGGTTATTTTCTCTTTCTCTTTGCGCTCCCAGTACTGGGTGTGGGCATTGCACTGATGTGTCTTATCCATTTCATTAAGTGGTTTGTGTCTCTGGAGCTCATGAAAATTGTAGTGACTCTGGTTTTGTGTACTGTTCCTTTGCTCTTCCGATGGTGGACAAAAGTTAACGTCTCTGTAGTTGACGTGGTTAAATCCCTCACTCGAAGCTCAATCGTGAAACTCATTCTGGTGTGGATTACAGCTGTAGTGTTGTTCTGTTGGTTCTATGTGTATCGGTCAGAGGGAATGAAAGTTTACAACTCCACCTTGACGTGGAATCAGTACGCTTTCCTCTGCGGACCCCGGTCGTGGAAGGAGACTAACATGGCACGTACTCAGATTTTATGTAGTCACCTGGAAGGACACAGAGTGACGTGGACTGGGCGGTTCAAGTATGTGCGTGTTACGGAAATCGACAACAGTGCAGAATCTGCAATAAACATGCTTCCACTTTTTATTGGTGATTGGATGAGATGTTTGTATGGCGAATCCTACCCTCTTTGTGACCCCAAAAATGTCACCTTGGAGGAGGAAGAATTGTGTCGTCTGAAGTATTTGACAAAGCATAACTGCCACATGAAAATGTTTGATCGGTACAAATTTGAAATAACTGTGGGCATGCCTTTCAGTAGCAAAAATGGAACCAAGTCTATAGAGGAGGATGATATAACCAAAGATATTGTGCTGAAGGCAAGCAATGAGTTTAAAAAAGTGTTGTTGAACTTGAGGCAAGGAAGTATAATTGAATTCAGCACAATTCTGGAGGGTCGTCTTGGCAGTAAATGGCCTGTCTTTGAACTGAAAGCAATCACTTGCTTGAATTGCATGTCTAAACTCTTACCTGCAGGGAGGCATGTGAAAATAGAGCATGACTGGAGGAGCACAGTGCATAAAGCCATTAAATTCGCTTTTGATTTTTTCTTTTTCCCATTCCTGTCAGCTGCATAATGAGCTCTCGTATTGGTTCGGTGGTATCTTCAGTGTACACTGCATTTACACTACCAAAGGTCTGGCCTCTTAAAAGGGAAGAAAAGGAAAAAAAACAGCTTGCTGTAGCAATGCTCAAAATGTATGCTAATGTAGAGCATTGGTTGAGTTTTGTAAGTGTACACAATATATCCTGACTTTAAACCCTGTATGACTGAAGTATTATATACCAGTTTAATAGTATAAATGAATGCAGGGGATTGCTGCTGACTAATTGCATGGAGACTATTTTGTCCAAAATGGGTATGTATTTGCCTGTGGTACAACACTAGATGCATTCACTGGCTCAATGTTGAAAGCACTTTACTCTTTAAATATTCACAACGTGCCCATTTGTATTTTCACAGGTATGATTTAGAATAGGTAGCTGACAACAGCTTATGTTGCATATATTGCTAGTATTTATTTGGTGTTTTCTAGAAAAAAGTGATCTTATAGTCAGTACCTGGTGGTGATATCTGCGTACAGAAGTTATTGTTTCAGTATTTGTCCAGAAGATAGTGACTTCAATTTTTTTTGAAAGGGCACACCATTTCACACCCCAGCAAGGCTGTAAAAAGTCCTTAAGTGTCCATTTTGCATTAAATATTGTGTACAAAATATGCTATTTGTTCTGATTGGTTATGATAATTACACATATGACATTAAGGTATAATTCCTGCTGGTGTTTGGAGGATGAACACCAGAGAGTGAGGCTGGTATTGAAATGGTGCCAGTAACATACAAGCCAAAGCAACTGAAAATAGTACCTAAAAGTCTACAGTGGAAACTGAAATAGTACATTTGTTTAATGATTTGTATTGTGCAAATAAACATAAAATACAAACTTGAATTAAATGGGTACAACATTTGTTCGTTGTGCTTTGATTTTGTGAGCAGTTGTTTATGTTGTGCTAATAACAGCTTTCACTGCAAAACACCGTGTAGAACATTTAAAATTTTGGGGTGTGAGATACTTGTAGTATTACTTCACATTATTTCAAGCTAGCAATGAAATTGGAGTACGCCGGCTGAAGTTCTTGTAGCTCAAAAATCTAGACATGGCCCTTACCCCTGCTTTCATTGTGACTTACTCCTTTTTTAACCATTGCATGACTGTATTTCACAGATGCATCATGCTGTTCATATTTCCCTCACTACATTTCCATTGATGGTGCATTAGACCCTATTTGCCTTTGCGTATCAGTCCTCACTGGAGAACTGGGGCAGGGGGGAGTGTTATCAGTGAAAACTCTTAATACGGAAAGGTTGGGGAATCTTGGGGAAAATGAGGCACGTGGCTGCGCTCCAGCTGTGATCGCCCTCTTAAACATCGCCCTGGGCTGCAGTTGGGAAGGAGCCAAAGGCACCTCCAGACGAGCTGCCAGTTCTGCGGTGGTGAGCCAAGCCCAACGTTACAGAGCAGAAGCCTCCACCATCCAAAGCCATCTGGTCATGTTTGAGCCCATCAGAAAATCTATGAGGTAGGATCATGTCTTCCAGGTGCTTTCTAGTTTGGAAAACTGTCAACCATGTCTCTGTTTCCAACTGAGGAAAAGAAATGGGGTAAGGTAGCAGGTAAATGCAAATTTTGACATGTTTTTGCTTACCTGGTCCCATTTTGGCTGGAAATAAGCCAAACTTAGCCTTTTCACCTCTTGTTAGAACATCCATAGGCTCTTTTCAAATACTTGGACATTCTTCCTGGCTCTGAAATGTAAGCACAAAAGGTACAGATTTTTATTTTCGTTATGTACCTCTAACTGTGAAAGAAACTTCTGTTTGTATGTTTGTCAGGAGAAAAAAAAGGCAACAGTCTTGGTATTCAAATCTAATGTTAAAAATTTTTCTGTTTTTAGCTTTTACTCTTTGTAAGGATGTCAATTTACCAACTTATGGTGATGCAGTTTGAAGAAGTTACTACATATCCTGAAAAGGACAAATTGACTGAAGTTAGATGTGGGAAGTCTTGCAAGAAGGGGGAGAGTATTTTATTGATTTCTTTGGAAGGAGCTGCTTTTTAAGATGAGATGAAAGGGTTAATGCAGGTACCTCAGTTCCATCTATAACATAATATCATTATGAGGCTTAATTCCAACACTTCTGAGACTTGTATTTCAGCCTTTTCTGAGGAAATTACTATGGGATATTGGCATATAACTGTTATTACATTTGCAAACTTATTAGCTAAAATTCTTGAGTTCCTTGAAGGGTGGGAGCTCCCTCAAGGATATTGGTACCAATTTGTCAGATTCCAGGTTACACAATTCCCCTTTATGCACTTACATGAAAAATAACTTGCGAATTAGCTAAATGCTGGGAAAAATAATTCACAAGCTCTGTATGACAGGTTGATGGGAACAGCTGAGTTTGTCACATTGTTCTTTTCCAGCAGAGTGGAAAGTTTTGCATGCTAGCACACTGGAGGCAATTTTCCATACACTTTCAGCTCTTCTGTGTATCTGAAAGGGGAAGAGGAGGTAAATTTGACTTCAAGACCTTTAAATAATGCCCTTTAATGCTAGTTCTCAAATGTTCCTTCTTGATGCTTTTATATTTTTATTGAAAAAGAGGATACATTAACAGTAACATGATGGATAGGTGCTCCATTTCCTTGTTGGTCTGGTGTTCGCTGTTCTGAAACCTTTAGCAAATAAATCTTTTTTTTTTTTTTAAATCGTATCTTCGTTGACAAGCATAAAATCACTAATAATAAGCAATGGCAGTTCCAGGGAAGGTATTTTTGCAGAGGGTGTTTTTATCTGCTTCACATCTTGCAAGCAAACAGAGCACAAAATAACTTTGCTCCACTCATGTGCTTCATTCAGCTCTGTATTCCAAACCAGTCCATCTTCTGACTGGAAAGGAGAGAGACAGAATGTGGCAGCTGCTGTTAATTATTCAATTAAGCCTACATTTATTATTTTCTTACTCAGTTTTGAAGACATGGTGAATTATAAACAGTTCCAAAGATAGGTGCCCTTTCTCTAGGCTGGTAATTCAATCTTTTGCATTAGTATTAATTAACTGAAGAGGAGGATATTGCATGGCTATTGACACATCTAAATTAGGTTCAGCTGTTCTCCTGTAAGCTCCGCTTTAGCATTTAGAATATATGGAATTTAGAGTAAATGTTCATTATTTGAATTTCATCCTCAAAGGAACATGAAAAAGTACTGCTTGTTCTCCAAACTGGTACGTTCTTCTATAAGCACAGAAAAACAACAAAATACATATAGGAATTCTGAATAATTGAAGAGCCCACTCTGGCATGACTAACAGCCTCTTGCAGTAGGCAAGAGTGCAGAGTTTATACTTTGCGTTTTTCCCAATTCTTTCGGAGAAGGAAATCAGTAGATCTGTAGTAACTACATGTGGTTTTGTTTCTAGAACTAATTGGTCTTCTCTTAAACGCCATAAAATAGCTATTATTAATTGTAAATGTGCTTGCAATTTTTTGTAATACAGGGTAATAAGATTGTTACTATTGGGGTAGCTCAGTGCTTTCTTATTATACATTTCTACATAGCCAGTGAACTTGAGCCTTTGACATAAAATAGTATGTGACCTTCCAGAGCACATGTGTCTATCTGCCTTTTGCCTTCTGTTTCCACTGAAAAAGGAAAAGAAGTTTCAAGACTCTGAATGCTTTCTTAATACTTTTGAAACCCGCTACAGCTATTGGGGGTAAGGGTCAGATTCAGTAACAAATGAAATCAGGCTGTGTTCTGATCTCAGCTTCACAGTGGCAATTGTGATAGCAGATAGATAGGAAGGAAGACCAGCTATTCAGTTATTAAGTCAGAAAAATAGCAATCCATGCAGCAAAAATTAGATGGAATTTGCCACCTGGTAAGGAGATATATACCTGCTCTAGCAACTTCTACATACACGCAAATGTTACTTAAATGCAAATAGGATGTCTCAACCAAATCACATTACTGTTTATATGCATTAATTAAGATGGTTCATTTGTTTTCATATTATTGCTCAAAAGATTTAATTAGCTTTTCTGGGAAAAATCATTAGCATCCCGCAATTTCCTCTTATAAATTATACCCTGATGTGGAAAAGATGAGAATCACCTTTCCACCAAAGAGGCATGTTCAGCGCAGAGAATACTTGTGTTCTCATCACCTCTGATAAACTTGAACCTTGGGGTTTGAAGCAGAACGGGAACATAGAACCAAGGATCTTTGCAATGCTACTGAAAAAATGTGTGTATATACAATCACACTTCCCAAAAACAATAGAAACAAAAGAGCGGAAGGTTATTGATTCTTAGCCAAGAAGCAGTTACATGCCCAGCACATGTGTAGGTATATACAGTGAGTGCATACATTTCTTTTGCGTCAGAGCCACCTGACACTTCGGTTTGCCCCCACCCATGTAAGTGTGTTCCTAGAGTTTTCCTGCTGAAGCAGCATATCCTTGGGACTAGACATCAGCTGTCCCCTGCCAACCTTCGCCACGTGGGTGGCTCTTTTAGCTCTAACTCCCCTCTCCCTGTTTCTCAGGTCACCTGTGGGTTGGGATTCGAATTCCTCCTTAACCGTCTCACTTTGCAACAAGGAAAATAAAGCAGTGAAATTCGGGTGTCTTCTGGTACATTCCTACTACTTCTGAAGAATATGCAGGTTTTCCACAGTTGTCTTCAAACTCACCAAAAAATGTAGATGCGCTCACAGGGCAGTGACAGTACTAATAACACAAGTTGACTTGGCAGCCCAGACATTCACAGCCTGACTGCGTTGATGGGTGAAGTCCTGGAGACTGGTAGCACTAAGTGCTTGATCATAGATTGCTTCACTTCACATGAGTTGCAGCAGAATCAGTGTTCCTGTGGTGGTTCTGGATGGATTGTCTGCCCCAACACATTGCCAGTCTGCTGCCTCCTGCTCCCCATGCAGGTCCCCACTATGAAGAGAAAAGAGAGGGCTCTACCGAAAGGTTTGTGCCTGCTTCAGTGTGATGGTGGATGAATTTACCATGGGAGACTGTGTTCAATTAGTTTTGAGCTTTCCCACCTGCTACCAGTAATAAAAATCAGGCCAGGTCACATGCAGGGATGCCTCCTCCAGAGCCACAGTGTGCTGAGCTCTCTGTTGTCCTGGGTCCAGCGCTGGCAGGAGCTCTGCTGGGAAATGAGTCTTTTGATGGCAGAGGGTGAGTGGTATTGTTCCTCTGAAGGTCGAGTCTCAGCACTGAAAAGGCACCTTGTACAACCACAGTGAGGTGACAGCAGCTTCTGCCCTGGATGGCAAAGTGCTTTAATGGTGCTGGGTTGTTCAACGGGATGCCAAACTCCCAGAGAAGGTGGTGTGCTGTACTGCACCACCCAGAGGTCTTCGATCCTGGCCAGGAGCCCTGTTGCTCCTGTGAGCAGAAGGGAGGTCCCAGCATGGACCATTCCTGTCCCCAGGTAGTGCAGGGATGTCGCTCCTGGCAACATTTTTCTGTTGCAGCTTTTGTTCTAATCACACCATCTTTATTAAGGTGTTGGTATCTTTTTGTATGTAGATAATGTGTGACAGGTGAGGGTTTTTTTCAGGGGCCATTTGGAGAGGAAATTCTCAGATGACTTGGGTTTCTCCAACATCACCTGTCGTCTTCTACAGACTGTATAGATGGAGTCGTAATTTAGGATGCTCTGTGGGGCCTGAAATAAGTTAGCAAGAATTCTCCTTTCAGTACTTAACTTTATTGCTTGAGTGGTGTGAATGTTGTAGATTTGTGAAACAGAAGCATCACACCTCCAAAGCTGCTTTAGTCCATGCACAACACAAGTGTGGAAGCTAGAAAGAGTGTGCCTGATAAACACACACATGCTTCGCAGTGAGAAATATCATATAAAAGCAGCGAGAATGGTACAGTGGGTTGCTCTTGGGAAGCTCCTATTTGAAACTGTGACACAAATGTCAGGTAATGTTTTATTGCCAGCTTTTAGGTGCATCCTCTACTCATGAGGTCAGACTGTACAAAGTTCGCTCCACTTGGACAGGAGTGAATTTAAATGCTTACAGTAGATTTTAATAACAACTTGAAGCAGATTTGCACATAACTAGTCATGTGGGTGTATAGTGGTCACAATGCAATCTTAAACTCTAGTATCCAATGTCAGTGGGAAGCGATGTTTTTAACCTCCCTTGCATCCCCTGTGGCTCCAGCCTCAGCACAGGGCGGCAGCTCCGCAGGTGCTGCAGCAGCTGCTGCATTCTCAGTTGAGTTCCTGTGGTGTTGCCAGTGCAGCTGGTTTTATTCCCACTCTTGTTACAGGTGGTATTTCTCTTAACCCTGTCCCTGAATCTTATAATTACATGTCAGTGTACATTTTAGGAAAATAAATTAGTTTTAAGAGGAAGTGCGCTTTATGGGCTAATAACCTAAGATATTGACTTAAAATCCCTTAATTTTATAGGTGAGTTTGTAACTTCATTTTGGTTGGCATTTCATTAGTTACGAGGCTGGTTTAGTCAGTGCTAGTGACATCTGCATTGGCTTTATGGAGGTATCAGTGAATGATGTACAATGATAATTAACAATTCTTGTTTCCATTCTTAATTATTGGCAGAGATTTACTTCTCATCTGCAGTTTGATGCAGGACACCAAAAGCATCGCAGTGCAAGTCATCACCCAGCTGCTTATGAGTTATAGTTCTTCAATATGTTCTTTAAAAAGTCAGAAAATACAGCCCTAGGGAGCCCAGCTAATCTTGTTCCCTCTCGGGCAGTGCCTAGCGAGGAGATACGGTTGATCACCCTCCAGAGAGAGGTTGCTTCCCCCTGTCAGGCCACCTCGCCACAGCCGGTACCACCAGCCTGGCAGCGCTGCGGTTCGTCGCCGGTGCCATCGGAGGGCACTGCCGGCTCACGGCCGGAGGAGCCGCCGAGGAACAAAGGAACCCGGTTCTGGTTTTACTCCATTTCAGAGAGGAAATGCAGTTAGAAAAAATCTTTTATGAAAAATAGATAACCATTTTTAGACCCCAGTTCAACAAATGATTAGCAAAGTCGTCATTGCAGAGCGGATCTGCGATCCAAGACTGTGGAAATGGAGAAAAACGTGGTTTTCTTTGTGATAAAATACTGTGTAGTGATAATCAGTGCATGGCTAACTTGTGACTGTGCAGTCTGACTGCTTGGCAGCTCAGCAGCTTTTGGGGATGGTTCCCATCTCTAAGATCTTTTAACATAAATCTGACAGTGTTGCTCTGCATTATTTGCTTCTGATGTGGCATAAGTAGTAACAACATTCAGTCCTGATGACCCTTCTGGTGGAAACTCTGTTTTCTCCTCTCTTCCTGTGTTAGATAAAATCAAAATAATAATTTTTTAAAAGCTTATCAGAGCTTAAACCTTTTCATTAACTTCGTTGTCTTTCTGTTACCTGAACAAAAAAGAGAGAGAGAGAAAATCTGTGACAGAATTTAATTAAAACTTAGGTAGATTATATGTTTCTTTTAAGGGAAACCACAAGTCTTGATTGAGATGTCCATACACTATAAATTAATGCATAGATTTGGGGAAAGCAGAAAGCTTGTGTCAGGATCATGCACCAGGTAAAGGCTGGTAGGAGAAAACCTGAAAGACTGAATTTTCACCTTTAACAGATCAAATAGAAAGATGACAGCAGGTTGTTACAAAGTTTTTGTTCTATTTTTGAAGATGGCACTATTTTGCTGCAATAATAGCAAGTTTGGCATCAAAAAGGGCCTTGCGCATGTTGCTGTTAACCACAGGAGATGGCAGTGCCTGACAACAGGAGCTGTGTCATGCTAAATTAGAAAGGGCTTGAACCAAGCCCAGAGGCCCCCTTGTATCTCAGAAATGGGTGTGTGTTGATCTCAGTGTGGCCTGTCTTTAGCTGAAATAATTTCCTCACTTTAAAGAGTAAGGCATTTCAACAAAGCATCTCTTTTGTAGTCCCCTCTCCTGTTCCTCCCTCCCTATTTAGTGCTGGTGACAGCAGGGATGTTTCCACGACAACAAGCCATGCTATTGCCTCAGGTGACAAACTATAAATTCAATAAATAATCACTGAAAATACCTTCAAACAATTAATTAGGTGATGGAAATGTTATTTTAATAAGGCTTAGATGCTTTGGAAGTAGTGTACAGATCAAATTCTGATCAAGAATTTGTCTATAATCGAAGCTGAAGCCACCATCTGAAGGATGGATATCACTCCCTGAACATTTTAATAGCTCTCTATTGGTAAAAAATCTTCACATTCAAAACATAGTCAATCAAAAGGTTGCAATGCAAAGCAAGTTTATTTTCTTTTGGTGCTAAATTTTGTTCAAAGCACATACCAGCAGGAAATACGTTCAAGGAATTTACCAACTTCATCACCAACCATAGTCCATCGCTAGCGCACAGCTTGTGTGTGTGTGCTCCTGCAGCAGCGTGAGAGACAGATGATGAGCCCAGCAAATGGTTTTGCAATAAATGGATTTTTCAGTTTTCTCTTTACAGAAGTTGCTTTCCTAGAGTTATAAGTGGATGATTCATAAATCTCTGCTAATGCTGCTTCTAGTAACAGTTCGATTGATCTTTAAACGTTGTTTAAAAAGTGCATCTCTATGGGAGTGTTTCAGTTCTGTAGCCTGAAGTTTCTCTAGCCCAGGGCAGCTCTACTGTCATGTAGCTCAGAGGTGGTCTGTCTTCAAGCACAGATGGATACACTGAGTACATGCACACACACATCACAGTTCTCATACAGCACAAGCATTCTTTGGGACCAGTAGACATCCTGGCAGAATTTCTTTTTTGCTTTAATTATTATATTAAGTTTCTCCGATACAGTGCATCTATGAGGCAAGAGCAAGAAGGACAACAGCTGCCACCTTTCTCCATCCTGTTAAGTCTGTAGGTTACACAAACACCTGCCTTTGCAGTGCCAGTTGTGCACCTACTCCCTTCATCGGCTGGTTATGGATTATGGTTATGGGTTAAAACCTAACTGTCCAAAAAAAAATTCAGTTTGAGGATGAGGGACTCTGCAGTGCTCCTACTGAATGTTCTTCTCAAGCAGCTCCCTTTTGAGGGATTATTCGCAGCCCTTCGTTTTCACAAAATAAAGATGCCCCAATAGCTCCCTTTGTACTATGCTGGGATTCATCCCACTGTTGCAGTGTAAATGAAATATAATGTGCATTAAATACTAGCAAGGCTTCTTTTACAGAAAGTTTTTGAGGCAGAAAATGGTGATTTATCTAAACCAAGTTTTGGAGAAGCCCTGTTGTTTTTGTTATAACTGTCAGGTCAACAATGAAATCCAGGTTTGCTGTCAGCATGGTGAGAAATATCTCACAAGAGCTGTTGTTTGGGGTGTTCACATAATGCAGAGAGAAGCCTGGCTTTGGCCTGTCATCTGGCCCAAGTCTGTGGGACAGCTGGGGGAAAGGTGTATTTGAAGGCTGATCATGGAAGGGAAAAGATTGCATTTCTAATCTGTACAAATAGGGAATAGATGCTGCATGGGGCCATCACAGCCCTGTGCCTATTTTACTCTGAGTTTTCATAGTGGGACTTCTCCATTTCCCCTTGGAAACTCTTAAAGATCTTGTTCTGGCTCCTATGGGAAGAGACCTATATCCAAAACCTCAGGGTTTCTCTGCAAAAAGATGCCTTTTCTCCACTTCATTTTCTGTGAGAGAGCAAATTATGTAGGTATGGGCCATAACCCGACCTGTGTATGCTGGGAAGGGAAAAGATTCACAGGGGGTCACTTTGGCAAGTGGTTGTGAACCTCCTGGTGAATCACTAGAAGGGCTTTGTGTCTCATACGTGACAGTTGCCTCTTTGCGGTGGATTTTTTAATTGAAGGTTTAAATGGTTAAACTGCTTTCTTAATGCATTGGTGGTTGCTAAGATACAATCTCTCAGATTCTGTAAATCTTCCACTTGAAATATAGTATATTGGCAAATGGGGTTTTCCTCTCTGACAGCTCGGGAGAGAGGATTATAGGGCACTTACCGGTACGCGGATGAGTAACTGCTCCTGCAGCCTGCAGAGGCTGCTGCTGGTGGTCCAGTGGTTGGGAGCTGATGGGATTTTAGTGGCTCCTGGCCACTGGATGTGGCCCAAGGAGGAGGCTAAAGGGAGGATGTGGGGAGTCATAGGATGAGGTGGCAAGACTGACAATGCAGGCAGAATGGGAAGGCAGCACAGGGGCAGAGGAGGTGGTTAAGTCTGGGGATGGACCATGCAGAAGGACCAAGGGAAATATTTCTGTTCGCACTTTAGATAGTTTCAGGCTGCACTTCTTCCCGAGCAAGAACCGCCTTCTCTGCTCTTTCATAATGAAGGGTGAAACTCAGGAGAGTCTGGGTTTGGGACTGGTTTGACTGGACCTTGGGAAAAGCTGTGCAAGGAGAGATTTTTAGCAACTCCACAAAGTGATTAGGAAATACCAGATTTAAAAATAATGCTGGATTCCCAGGTGTTCATTGTCAGTATGACAAAATATTATCAATATGTCAAAATAGACAAACTTATAAAAAAGAAGCCTAGCTGATCCCTACTTGTTCACAAAATATGTGGAGGAAGGTGGTATAAAATAGTGCAGCTTATCTCTTATTTGATACTAAAGTAAGTCTTTACCTGCTAAGGTTGCAGAGAATATTGTTAACACGTTGACAGAGTGCAATTGATGCAGCAACTTCTGTCTGGGTTTGCAGATCAATAGCTGTGAGAAACAGAGAGTGCAGCTGTTCAGCTCAGAAAGGTGTTAGAAGAGATGTCAGAGGATGATAATTGAACCAGCAATGTTCTCCTCCCCACCTCTTCCAAGAGACAGTCCAAGATGTGTGCAAATTTAATGAGTTGTCTCCCATATCACAGAGATCACCGTGCCAGTAGCTTTACTATCTGAGGGAAACCTTCGCTTCCTTCTGCATCTTCCCACCAAAGGGAGAAGGAGCCTTGTCCAGGGCACCTGGCAGAGCTGTTGGTGTTCAAGCCTCACGAAGGAGAAATGAAAGTGAGAGCCTGGTGGGGCTCACACTTCGGCAAAAGTTATGGAAAGTGGGGGTCTCACTCTGGTGTCCTGCTTGGGCAGCATTTATTTTGTAGGTGGAGGAGGGAAGAATACCAACATCTTGGCCCCCCACCTCCCCTGCCACGGTGTCTAACACCCTAATTCCAGTTTCAATTACTTATTATTTATCACTTACAGTGAATTTCTCCCCAGAGTTGTTCATTCTATTGCAGAAATGATGATGAAGCCACGGAGGGTGGTGATGGGGTTTCTGGAGTTCTCCAAGGTGAGTACTCTTCTCTCTGGAGCACTTTCAGTTTATTACCAGTTGAAGAATTTGGTCCTGTATTCAAAGTTTATCTGCTTGGGGATCTATTGTGGTATCTTGGCTCTCGAACTGCTGCTTGAGACATGCACTGGTACAATTAGTACTAGTTTTAAAACAAGGAGTGGCTGTCCAGAAAACCACCCCACATCCCTTGATACAGTCACTAGTGTAGGTTTTATTCCTTTTAGAAGCCATGTTATAAAAAGAATATATGGGTTCACCACGATAATTAAAATTAATTTTTAATTGAATTGTTCGTTTAAGGATCTTGTCCTACTCATTGACTGTCTACACCTGGCAAATGGCAAGACAAGTGATTAACTGTACCTTGCCTGGCTGATCTGTATTCATGGCAGCTTTTATAGCTGAGGGAACTGAGGAGTTTGCTCAGTCAGGTGCTTCACATGAAATGCTTTGCATCACGAGCCAGATTTAGGATCTCTAAATGCCTCAAGAGTTGTGCTCAGTTTCACATGAAAAAAGTTTGATCTTCATCCAACTTTAGAGAGGAGGAAAAAAAAAATTACTTCTAAGAAAAGCTTTCTCATGGTGTACTCTGAAAGCAAACCTTTCCAGCACCCATGGCAAACTGTCCTGTACAGAATATCCAGATGGTTTCATGGCTTCACAAAACCAAAGAAACATACCTTGTCCCAATATCTTATAAAACCAGGCCCAAGTTCTTGAATTTCAGCCCACTTTGGTAATCCTGTTGCCATCTGAGGATCTACTTCATGAGCAGGATAAGTGAATTCATGCTTTAATTTTAGACTTAATGCAACTTGCTGAGAAAATTGCAAATGGAAAAGGATTTCTGTTGGGAATGGGAACAAATTGATGATAATAATGTTACCAAAAATTGGACATAGAATGCGAACAATCCTTATACTTGCTCTCTCATCAGGGATTAATAATCACAACCTTGGAAGGCTCCAAAGAACTTAACTCTGCCTGAAAGCAAGATGACTTTCTGGCTGCAAACAGAAGCAGGTGGCTCATGCCAATATCTCCCCAAATCATAAAGGGTTAAATTGCCGTATGGGGCTACTAAATATGCGTGTGAAAATTTCAAAAGCATGAGAGTTGGCCATCTGGCTCCTGCTCCTACTGGGTATTTAAGGATGAAAAGGGAAACTGGAAAAGTAAATAGTGTATTGCTTGATGTGTTGATTTTCAGCTGAGATTTCTCTCTTCAGTGCCTAGTTATATTTGTCCATCTAAATAAGTGGGATTGACTGTGTCTTCCCAAAAAGAGGGGGAAAAAAATTAGCATGTAAGCTCTGGGAGAGCTGTGCAAAGCAACACACTGCCTAATCTAACAGCTGAGGCAAATTTATTCTGGTCTGTATCCAGAAAACCGACTTAGCCTTTCAGCGTCTAACTCGCGTGCGCTGATGCCCAGGCGGTTTCTCACACCTCGGGGCTCTGTGTGGAAGGTGCAGGCAGGGTTTGCTGCCTTACACTGGGATTACAAAGAAGAGCCCAAGCTCTGGGGCAGGCATCATGATCACCGGGGAGGGTCAGGCATGTTTGGGCTGGGACGTGAACGCTTTCCTAGCTTAAAAGTGTGCCAAGCCCGCTTTTTTGTTTTCTTCCCTTTTTTTTTGTTTTCTTTTGTTTTGTTTGCTTGTTTCGTATTTTCTCCTGGGGTGGAGGTAGAAATAGAGTGGTGGGGGTAAAGACAGATGCTGCTCTGCTGGTAGGCCTCTGGTTTGTCACCTGGACCAATGTCTGTCTCATACAGGAGACCAGGCCTGGGCACACCTCAGATGTGCCCTCATGGTTTGATGTGCTGGAAGGTCTCCCAGCCTGGCCAGTGATTACACTAATGACATTTTTTACCCTGTGTGTCCCTTCACATTGCACGTGCCTTTTATTCCATCTGTAGGAGACTGAGACTCAAAGTTCCTAAAGCCTTAAGCGGAGGAAAAAGCTGGTCCAAGTTGTGAACCAGAAGCACATCTCCAGCTCTGCTGGAACTGTGCACACCCTTCCCACATCAGCCCCATCCACAGCACCATGTTCACTTCTCTACCTGCCACAACGCTTCAGGTTCACACAGTAGCTTGCCCTGGAAGTCCCGATCTGTGACTCTTCCTCCTTTGTAAAAGGACCTAAAGATCACTTTCATCTCTAGCTTCAAAATAAGCTGTGCCTTGAAGTCATCTATTTATGCCTTTTTGGTCGTAGTTTTATTGAAAAAGCTGGTATTAACATATTTATATTTTTATTCAACAACAGTTAGCTAATTTGTGCAACACAAAGAATGCAGCCATGAACAACAGCTTTCAAAACAATCAGATTTACCAACTTTACCATCACTTACTCTACACCACTGAAAGCTCAAACTAAAGAGAGAAAGAGAATGGGAAGCGTTCACAATGACGATGTTAACTTTCCATACATTCAAGAAACCGATCCGTAGTAGTGATGAGAAAGACAGAAATGGAATACTGGTCTTTGAAAGGTTTCTATTGATTTCCTCTATAATCACTTCATGGTATTTTGGTTGGGCATTTCATTATTTTTATAAAGCTCCAAAGATATATTTCTTCCTTTAATTTTAACATGGTATTTTTGGTACCCAAAGCCGTAACAGAGTAAGGTACTTCAAATTAAAAACAAAAACTTGTTGTATTAAGAAGATCTGCTTTATAATAAGGTATTTATAGAATCTTACTTGAGAATGTTAAAAGTTAAATATATGCTTTACAGTACTTCTAGCTGTAAATGCCAATATGAGCTAATAGCTTTTTTTTTTTTTGTGAGCTGCAAAGGTTAATGGAGGAGGCCAAAAGTCAAAGACATTGTATGACACCCTTGAAGCAGTAGTTTGGCATTAACAAGTTCGCTATACAATTTACCACATTCTTAAACCTTTTTACAAGGAAAAAAAAAAAAAAGAGAAAAAAAGAAAAGCAATTTTGTTAAATTTCATTAGAATAAATATGTACATATACTGTCCATGCCTGCTACAGCATACAGTATTTTATAAACAAACATTCCTCGTTTCCTTCAAAATTAACCTACACATTTCATACCATATGTGTTTAGTGTGGCTGGAAACTGATGCACATGCGTTTGTGCTTCTACACACAAAATATACAGCACTCATCTAGAAAACTTCAAACATACGGATTTCATGTGTTGTGTTGAGGTGTCATATAAAAGCTATAGGCTTTGTTGGTTTTATTTTAGTTCTTGTAAGCAGATTTTCATTTGCCCTTTCCCTCAAACCAAAATACAAAAGCATGCAGATCCCTTCATCAGAACATTCTCCACTTACCAAGATATCAGTGCATAATGGCTTCAAGACTCTTTCTTTTCTTTCTTTTTTTTTTTTTTCTGAGAAGTTTTAATATGAGCAGATTAACAGGTCATCTGAGTTGCACTCTTTTATTCATGGTTTGAGGAGATATCCTTTGGGATCTTATTTTTTTCTACCAGAGCTATTAGGGATGCAACAGAACTTAAGAGGACTCCTTGCCCACTGCACCCTTCCCACGTAATTCCTGCGTGTGGTACAGCACTTGCATGTACCGTCTTTTTTCCATTTACATCACTATTTATTTGAATAAAGGTATTTATGTTGAAAAAGCTTTTGTTTGGTTTGTAGTTTTTATTCCTCCAGGAATAATTTTGACACCCAGCAGTGGACTCATTTAAATTCACTGAGCAGTGCTGAATCTCACAGCACCTTTCTTTTACAGATCCCGTGGCATCACTTGTATTCCCCCAATGCCAGGATTAAAATAACCGTGCTGCAGTAAATAAATGAGGGACTTTCTGAAGTGTCTAGCAGTGACGTAACTTTATTGCCACTTAATCATTGCCTGCAAGAACAGCACTTCTAGCCAAGTTTTCCATAACCCCAACCCCCAAGTGGTAGGACAGGTTTGTGTGTTAATTGCCAGGCTACATCTGACCAGTCAGTCCGTCTGGAGTGGCAATGCCAAGATTTGTTATAGTCCTCCACATGATGAAGATACTATTTATTGTTTTAAACAGAGCAAAGAGATTTATGGAAAATGAACTTCTGAAAATAAGCTGGCTGAGTAACTATACCAGTCTGTCACTCATTAAGTTGTAGCACAAGGTTAGTAATGTGAATGAATAAATAAATAAATAAGAGGGTGGTGTAAAGAAGGGAATAGGATGGGTGAAACAGGGCAGCTTTTCAGCAGCAGAGATTCTGCTTCCAGTTATAATTGTCATGAGGTCCCTCCACTGTGCCATGTGCTCAAAGGGATATGGCTATTCAGTTGCTCCAACAGGCTTGGCCTAGTTGAAAGACAGGAAAATGTTGCTGAAAAAAAAAAAAATAAAACCAATTGAGGCAAAAAGCTCTAACAATGTGGTAAATGCTGTGGATTGCAAAAGCAAGCAGCGCAGCAGAACAGCGTGGTCCTGCAAACCACTGAGACCCTCGAAAGGATTGATGGGTGTTGAGAAGTCTCAGCCCTCCTCAGGAACACTCCCAAAGTGAATAATTACCCCTGTTGGGGTAAAAGAACCAATACAGACCACAGTACTGGATTTGCAGTCGTGCCTTTTACTCATACAGTTGCAGTGATGGAAAATAGTTGGCTTGCCACCAATAATGATACAGGCTGAGGGATGAAAGGATGCAACCTACAAATCCCACCACAGAAGCCACAATTTTTGTGAAGATAACATTCTTCTACAACTCTCAAGAGGCTGGTTTGTAAATATAGAGGGATATTGATAAATCTAGTGCATTTCTGAGTTCACTTTATCCTGAAATATGTACAGATTGTTTGTCGCTGCTATAGCAATGATGTTCTCAGTTGGGTGCCACGCTGTGTGCAAGATCTTCTTAGTAAAGTCCAAACTGTCAACACTGATGTCATCTTTCCTCCGTTTGCCTCCGACACAGACTCTCCGGGGCTTAAGAATAGCTCGTGGTTTACTGCTCTCTCGGGATGCCTCCAGGGTAACATCCCGCTTGGTATTTCGGTCAAACATTCGAAAAAAGTTGTTATATGCACCTGTCATTATCACACTGTAGAGAGAAAGAGAGAGAGGGAGAGAAAAAACCAAGACAAAATTAAACAGCAGCTTGTGGGATGTTTACCAACATGACTGGACCGGGACAGTTGAGCCTTAACCTAGAGATTACACATCTTCTGGCTTTAGCTGAGAAAGAATGTAAAACAGGATTTTTCCCAATATTCCCCAGAGTGAATAATTTTCTTCCAGCAATGTCTTCCCTTTCTCTATTACGGTATTCAATGAAAATTACAGTTACCCCAAAACTAGCACCCTGAAGCATGCACAAATGTCAGAACCCTGACATCAGAAGACTGACTTCAAAAGGCAATAAAAGTAATATAAAACATAAGTTATTTTTAATTTTTTTTTTTATTTTTAATTACCTTCCAGCTTTTTATTAACTTTTAAGAGTCATATATTTCAGGCTTTTTTCTTTCTCCAGAGCTTTACCTTTTCTGACAGCAAAGATTTAACATGTTTCCAGAAAAAGTCTTTAAAAAAAAAATCCAAGTATTTCAAACCTTGTGACATAATAGCAAGATTTAGTACATAATTACATATTCTAGTGAGTATTTTGAAGAAAGGTCTTTTAAAAGGTTCTGAAAAAAAATCACACTGAGTTTGCACAAGTAAATTTACATCCAGAGTAAACCCTTTTCCCTCCTGAAGCCATAGACCTTGCAAGTCTAGACACAGTTATAATTTGCATGTACGATGTTTCTTAGAAGTAAACACATTGATAAACAGGATTCTGTCATCTCTTGTATGAAGTTTGAATGAAGATTCAAGTCAGGATATATTTCTGGGTCTGGGAGAAAGGAACAGAAAATATACCTCGAGCTGTATAAAAATTACCCCATTAATCAGCTTGTAGTTTGAAATAATGGATTGCCAGTTGCTTCATTCCCCCGGTCCCAAGGGGAGGATATTTTGTCACTAACTTTAATGAATTCAGGATTTCATCCATGGCCCTCAGGTTATTGGATTAGCATAATCATGGGTTTCAGAGCCTTGTTCAAAAGCTGTGAACTTTTTCCATATGCGAAGCCAGAGCCACGCTCTACTCTCCTGTCTCAACCCCAAATAGGATGTTTTTTCTGGATTTCCATTCTGGAAGGGGAATCCACTGCTAACAGTTAGGTCTCCACAGGAGAAGCTGCACAGTTCTAAACCTCAGACAATTAGGAACTACTTTCCTTTCTAGTACAGCCCAACAGAGCATATTTCACATGTTTTGTGTATAATAAACTAACCTCCATCTCAAATGACAGCTACATTTGCTGTTGTTTCCCACTTAGGGGGAATCTGTGTCGAACAGCACACTGGCAGGAAACCATGGCATATGCAACTGTGGGAGAATAAGGACTAAACTACGCTCTCTGTCATACAGATGCTCACTAGCTGATTAGATTAGGAGCTCCTGGATTCAGGAGCTGTCTTACACTACATGCACAGCCTCCAGCCAGTGCTGCCTTGATCTCATTTGAGGCCATTACAAGCTACTGTAATACAAATGAATAACATACTGCAAAATGCACAAATGGGAGCTGCGCAGCTAAACGGCTTTTGTACTACCACTACCGCCTGACAGCAGCTCTGCTCGCTTCAGACCCACCATAGGGTAACTAAAGCGGGTGAGTTGGATCTGTATCCTGTGAATCACCAGCAGGACTGCCAGCTCCATCTTCCTTCCATGTTTGCTGATGGCACACTGGAATTTGATGACAGCTGATTCCACACCAAGCTTTTTCAGCTCCTAAAGCGCTAGAGGAAACTGCTGCAGATCAGAGGGGCATAGCACAGAGACACAGTATGTGCTGCCCTCAGCCACAGCTCACCTACAGCCTACAGCCTGTGGAGAGGCAGCTGCTCCCCTGAGCTCTGCAGGCAGCACACAGCTGGCAGCACCACTGCTTTGCTGCTGGGGATGGGCAAGATGCTCTTGTCCATACAGAGCGGCCACCAGCCCTGGCAGGCACCTGCCTCGCGCAGGAGAAGGCAGGAGCAGTAAGTGCCCACGGGTTGTCTGCAGGGAGGTTTCCCATACCTTCCCCACCTGCAAAAGGCCTGGCACAACCCTGCTTAGCTGCTTAGTAAGGCACAAGTTAACAATCTCACAAGCTAAAAAGTAAAGAAATAAATAAATCAGTGTGACAGCTTGATAAAATGTATCCCAGAAGCTGCAGAAAACCTATTGATCAAGATTAGTGCCCATTTCAGAAATTGAGTCAACAGCACTAAATCTAATGTTTCACTCCTTCCAAATCACTGTGTCTTGTCATTATGGCTCCTGCAGTAATGGTTATTCACAACAGGAGAATGTTGAGGTTATTATTTCATATCTCAGCGCTAACATACACAATTTGTGATGCAAACAGCCCAGCACAGTACTGCATTATTTTTTTTGCCCCCAGGCAAAATTCTGCAACAGGTTCATAATGCCAGGACAGCTTGTGCCATAGGCTGCAGAGCTGTGGTCCCCAGGGGAATGAGGAGCATCCCTCCTGATAGAGGCAGAAACTGTCAGGGGAGCAGTTTTCATACAGGCAGAGCACCCGTGCACCAAACGCACAGAGAGATGTCAAGAGCCTGATTTTAGGAGGTTTTGCTTGCAGTAAAACTGCATTTACAGTCCATTTGCTTTCTAATTTCTTTAACTCTTGCATATTTTTAAAAGTCTGGGGCTTCTTTTTTGTTGTTGGATTTACTGCAGTTATTTTTTTAACATATGTAGATGACTACTTTTCATGCTGGCCCTGGTTTTCTGCAGTTTAATGGCTCAGTAAAAAATAGCATTATGTAAATGAGAAAGTGCCCATTCGTGTTCAAGGTCACAAACACAGATGGATTATAACCTTACCTGCTGCTTAAAATAACAATAAAAGAGAGAGTGAACTAGATCGAAACCTGCAATTTATTCCCATTCAGGATAATATAAAATACAATAATGGAATGTAATGTGGTAGGGAGAATTATATATGTATATATATATATGCAAGAACAAATATTGTAGCTGAGTATAGGAAGAGTCTGTTCTATATTTCCAGACTCATCGCTCTGCACAGCAGTGTTATTATGAGTGCTTGCACAACACCCTTGCGAGCGTGGCTGGTTCAAGAAAACAAATTAAGCCTCCCCTCAAAAACCTCCCCACACTAATTCACAGGTAAGTAAGGGGGCAGCCCTGAAAACTCTAAGCACCTTTAATTTCACTGAGAAAGCAGGTTTACAAGTTGTGCTACCCACAGCCAGAGGTACTGTCATCTCATCCGCGCAGGGGTATTTACGATGCAGAACACGCTCCAAAGCACCCTGAGGAGTGGCGCACTGATAGCTCAGGCTGGAGCAAAGCTGCTGATGGACTGCACCACAGCTACCGGTGACAGGATTAAAAAAAATAATTTAAATAAAGGAAAAAAAAAAAAAGGCAGGAAAAAACACCAAGGGCAGTGACATGGCTACCACTACCTTCATTTTACACATTGGCAGCCTGGCTGGTGCTCTGGAAGGGTTGGCAACACCCCGTATCTGTAGGGCTGTAAATGCATTCACACAGTTTCACGCTACCCCTGGGCTACCCCATGAAGGAAACGTTTTACTCTCTGCATGGTGCTGCCCTGCAGAGCACACGGAGCTCCCCCTGTCAGAGCTGCTCCAAGCAAGGTCTCAGGGTTTCTGACCATTCCTCAAATGTGCGCCAACACAAAACGCTACTAATTCATCCGGCCTGCACTGTCACTGGGGCTTTCTTGCTTATTAAGGACACAATCTGAGGCATGTCATTGCCAAACTCCAGTCCTCCTGTGGGGTCACTATGGCCCAAAGTCTTATCCTTTTTTTTCTCTTTACAAGCAGGGCAAATGTATTCTTACAGAAGGTAAAAGAAGAAACCCCCAGTACAGTCCACTCCTACTTATATTGACTTTTTTTCTTCCTTTCTCCCTCGTTGCCATCCTGTTCTCTTCCTCACTTTCTTCTCCTACAGTCTTTACTCTGGTCTTTACCACATTCCCAGTTAGGTTTACCTTTCCCTCCTCCCTTCCTCCTCCTCTCCTCTTTTTCCATTTCCCTCTACCCTGCTTTACAGCTTTTATAAAACATTATACCTGCTTCTCTCTCCTGTTGGTGAATAGTCCTCCTCAGCTTCATCCTCTGTTCCCTGCTCTGTCCTTTCCCCTTCTCTGCTCCTTATTTTTGCCTCTCATCTCTTCATTTTACTCTGGGAGGTCTCACTGCTCACCCTTTCTTTGCCATAACCCACTACCTCCAGTCTTGCTTACTCGCTCAGCCCCTCACTTTCTCCTTTGGGTTAGGCAATCAGTAGTGGTAACACTGGTGTTTCATCTAGGGCCAGAGATTTAGGGCCTACAGCACCACTCTAATAACTGCTTATGGCTTCAGCATCTTGAAGAATCTTAATACCTTAAAACATTTGGCTCTCAATATTTTGGTTTTGGTAATGACTCCTTGTTAAATGAAATGCTTCATTATGTGGCCTCCCTCTCTGACATTCTGCTTCTGTGGGAAGGTCAATAAATTCCCTACTTCACCAACTTCAAAGGCATCTGAATAGGACTTCATCATTTTTCCTAAACTTCAATGAGATCTTCTACAATATTTTTAGACATTAAGAATCCACCAAACATGTCAGTCACTAAGAACTAGCATATCTCTGCCTTTCTCATTTCTGTTATTCATATACTTCATTCAGATTTCTTTATTGCAAGCCAAGCTCTTAAATGTCATCCATGTTGTGGGCATCCTTGTATGTAACAGCTTTTATCAAAACTGCTCCATGCAGCTGCCTTCCTGGATGTCAGGGTTTGCCCTGAAACTCTGGGGACATCAGCTTCAATTAAGGCTTGCTTAAAAACCAAACCATACTAGCTTCGCATTGTTTTGTGTTGATTTTGTTAATGGTGGTATTTTGTTTTGTTCGTTTTTTAAGGTTCTTCCATAATCATTTTTGGGCTAACTCTGACCCAGATTAGTCTTCCTACAGGCACAGATATTTTTCTTCACCTGCAGATTTCTATCATCCAGAGAAGTCCAGCTCATGGCATAGTTTCCCCCCTCAACTGTTGCTCACAGGCCTGTGGAAGCCATGGAATGGTGTGACAGGACTAAGGGTGAACAGGCTTCAAAGACCAGTGCAATGTCAGGCTTAAGGATGATAGAAAAACTAAACCAGCACTGCTAACCCTCCCCTCACTGCAAATGTGGCAGCAGAACTTCATTCCCTGCAGCAAGAGAGGCAGGACATTGAATCGAAGCAAGTGTGAAGGGAGGAGACTCAGAGCAGCTTCCAGCAGAACTACCTCCAGACTGGCAAATCTCTGCAAAGGAGTCCCTCAAGGCACCCAGCATGAAAAGGGACCATTTCTTTGACCTGAAACCATCCCTCCAATTATATTTTGAGCCTCCAAATTTGCAAGATTTCACTAGCATGTGTACCAGTGCAGAACAGCACATCTGCAGTCTCCTGGGATTGACAAGCAAGGCCTGCCAGATCTGGTTTCATGACAAGCTGACCTAACAAAAAGAGAGGATTTTTTCCAGGAAAACTCTTTAAAAATATTTTTTCATGGGAATGAAAAATGAGATTTATTATGATCAAGGGAAAGGAGGAAGGACTGCTGCAAACAGTGAGAGCCTGTTGGCATACTGGGGAATTTTCCTTTATTCTGCACTGTGTGAAGCAACTGACTCCCCACCACAAAGAAGGACTTTCTTTAAAGTTCCTGGGGAGCTCCAATGGGAAAGCTCGAGATACAGCATTCAGGGCTTTGGGACTCTGGTACAGCTGGCTGGGATAAGACCAGGAATTAGAACAGGGGATCCCCAAGTCCTTCCAAACTAATATTTTACACACCGAGCCTTGAGAACAAAATGTTGTCTTCTAGCTCTCCAGCATGGAGTGTGCTGCCAGACAGGAATAGACTGTTAACGTCTCATCCACTGGGACCTGCCAATTCCACCTGATTGGAGTGAAGGCTGACAGATACTCAGTGGGATGAATGACAGTTCAGTAGGAAAGGACTGACTGAACAGTTGTATGTGACTTCACTCATCTGCTTACAGCACGTCACTTTTCATGACGGTATTCAGAAGTTCCCCTGGAAGGGTTCCCATACACTCATTAGAAATCTTGAAAAAATAATAGCAATTAAGGTATTCACTTACTACCATGTACAATTACTACACTATTTTTTTCTTTTACTGGTTTCTCCTGTTACTCACAAAGAGAAGTGCTAATTTTTGAGGTAAAACAATATGGGTGTGGTTGACAGTGAGAAGAAAACAGTGTCTTGCAGGTCATTATTAAAAGACTTGACTTTGGAAGCAAATGGAAGAATGAAATTAAATTCATGTATAAATAGAGCTCACATGTTCTACACACTCATGTAATGATGTATATAGAATAAAGATGGCATGATTTTAGTGTAATATACTCAACTGCAGATAATATGTGCTCATCTGCTTGAATTATTATAAGACCCCTGCTTGACTCCCTCCCTGACCACTGTTGTTGCCAAAGTACATAGTGATTAATGTGCCCTTCAGCAAATGAGATCGGTTCTGTCTGATCATATTAGTTCCTGTTCATTGGAGTAACTGAGCATCAATCACGTTCTAATCAGAGCTCATGTACATTGATTTCTTTTTGTAAACAGCCTCACTATCAGGTTCTATCATAGCCTAGATTAACTCCTTAGTAATGACAAATATTTTCATCTAAATAATAAATATGCTTTCATTTTTAACTGAACAATCCTGTCACTTTAAATTGTCTTTGTAGCTTTAAAGCCTTCAAAAGATAAAAATAACATGTTTAGAACTGCAGTCACTACTGTTACATATACATATCAATAATATAAATACTGTATTGCAGCATCTTTTAGGAGTACCATTGTTAATAAGCATTGCTTACCTTTAGCAGGAGTACTTTTTAAAAAAATAAATAAGGATCAAATTAAGTGACCTTACTATTCAAATTAGCTGTTCTTTAAGAGTTACTGGTACCCTAATATAATTTAAATCATGATCCACTAAAAAAATACTTGTAGTGTGCAGCAAAACAGTACAATATATATACACAGAAGCAAGCTCAAAAGAGTGAATGTTCATCCAAAAAATGAACATGAGTGCTGATACATTTGACTCTTAAAAAGAAACAACTAGATTAAAGAGAACCTTTTTCTTTTGTCAAATGTTGCCAGCTGTTCTACTCAACAGTTTCTTACAATCAAGAGCAGTGTCTTCCGTTTAGTGACAGATTTGGTAATTGTGCACGACTAACAACGCCCCAGTGTCTGGGCAGTAAAATAAATGAAGCCCCCACAATCTAATGTTCCCACTTAATAATTACTCACTGCATTGATCTTTCTAATCTTTCAAGTAGGAACTAAAATATTATGCTCACTTTAAATCCTCATATTGAGTAATATTTATATTATTACTGGACAGCTACCCAGTGAGTGGTCTTACCACACTAATGAGGATGGCAGCATTTCATTCAACTGCAGAAGAAAGACTCTGTGTCCAGGAACATGTGGCTGTCCCTCCTGTACAATGCACTGGGAATTCCCATCAAGGATAAGAAAAATGGTTTGAAAGGACTTGAAAAGCTTTGAATCTTTGCCAAAGTTTCACAAAATCTGAATGATTCGATTGTGCTCTTCTTCTGTGCCAGATTTAAGTAGGGACCAGCACCGTCCATATTTCCAAGAAAGGCTTTAATTTTGGTCTTTCCAATAGGACCAAACTCAGGCAGTAACCAGCCTACTGATAAAACCCTGTGCTAAAGCACCATTCATGGATGGGTTTGGCAGGTTCAGAGAAAAACTACAAAACCTGAACCTTCCCCTAAAATTTCTGTGGGTAATTCCCACTTTCCAACCATATCAAAGCCATTTCCACAACAGCTGGTGCCCAAGTTGCCCTCATAGCAATCTGGGAAGGGTTTTGCCCAGTGCGGTCCCCCTACATCATTTTAAATGGCCAGCAGTTTGTATCACAGGGGATACTCAAAACTGAGTCAAATCCTTGTCAGAAAACACATTACTCTGGCATGCAGACGACAGAGATAATGGAAGTATAGAGTTTGATTTGCATAATAAACAATACAAGGGAAAAGTTTTATTTTTTAGTAAAGACAGAATCTCTCCATTGGGTGGGTACAAGAACTGAGCAAAGGGAAGTAGCCCAAAGAGAAGACACCCCTTGCATAGTGTACAGCCTTACACTTTATCTGCATTTGTGGAACAGAGGACTGGAAGAGACCTTGTTCTGCACTTCCAAGTTCAGATGCTTATCATTTTAACCAGTGTCACACATATCCTGTTAATTTCCAGGCTATAATTACCTGTTGTCACTCAATACCTATTTGCTGTTGTGTCATTATCATTCACATTTATGTTAGCTAGATCATCTTCTTTCCTATGGATATCTCCTTGATATACTTCCTAGAATCAAATATAATCTTGTCTTCTCTTCTGCTAAGCTGATCAAAACCAAAATCCTGCCCTTTCTTCTCTTTAGAGCAGCTGTCCATTTGCCAATTAGTTCATCCACCTTGGAGATGAGGGACAATAAATGTGTAACTGCAGTCCAAAGGTCTTTGAGTAAGACCCAAACATAATGTCACTACTACTCCTTTCTCTGCTGGATATCCCAGTCTTGCCCATTCGAGGATCATATTTGCCTTTTTCACAGCTGCCCCATACTCTGTTCAGTTTGTTTCATAGTCCTTGTGCAGTCCAGAGGAGCAGGCCTGCTTCAAGTACAATGACATGGATCGTGAGCCAAAGGCACAGTTCCAGGCTCTCAGCAAGTGCCAATCTTTTGCCTCTTGGCTCTTAGCTCTGCTGAGCCAGAAGTCACTGTGTGCCATTCAAAACTGGCTTCTGTGCTCTCTTTCAAATGCATTTTGTAGACTGCTAATCCTTTCAACAGTCACCTAGCACATGAATGTCCCTGTGAGTTGTTACTAACTGATAAGATTAAGGTTTGTGTTTTCTTTCAACTAAAATCCTCACCTTGCATTATACGCTTGGATTTCATCAATTTTTATTATCCCAATCCTCTCTGCTGCTCAGTTCTTCCCGTGCAATATTCCTGCTCCCCAAAGTTTCACCATCATTTGCTAATATGATGGCATTAGCACGTTATATCCTCACTCAAACTCTCTGACTTGTTGTGCTAATGTTTCTTACGAAAATATCCAACAAGATATTGTGTCCAAGATGTCCAAGATAAAAACCAGGACCCCTCCTTCAGTGCATAGGTAAAGGGACTGCTCTGGCGGGGCAGGTGTCAGAAGAAAACATCATTTATGTCAGCGGGAAGGTGGCAGCAATTTGTGGAGGATCAGTGGGTACCTGTGACTGCCTTTCCTCACTCCCTGCTTCCAGTAAATGGATTGGAGTGCTGAGGTAGCTCATGTGTAAATACAGGATCACACAAACTTCCTTAGTGTGTTGGTGGGGCTGTGCAAGTTGGCAGCATCCTTTTAAACTTTTGCAGGCTGGAGCCAAGATTAACAACATCATGTCTAATGAGGTCAGAGACACAACTACACCAATATCCAAACACCTCTTATCCACCTGAACACTGATACATGACAATGTAAATTGATATGGAAAATAACCATGTGTAACACTTTACTTTCTGATTGTTCCACATTGTATGGGAGCTCTTTTGCTATTATAAATGAAGACAGTGATGGACAAAAGGATGGCTTACCTGTCTGATCCATTCCATGCACATTCAAATTTGTCAAAGATGCAGTCATTTTCATACAGGGAACACAACTTGCTCCTAAGGTAATCATGGACCTGTTCCAAATACATTAAATGTTATTCTTGAAATAAAACAAAAGAGTAAAGTCCACAATCAGCACCCCACTCTCTGCTTTATCTCCCACGTTCACTTTCAAAATAAACTGCACAGATTGGTAGCTTTGCAGAAGATACTGTGTTTAAACTCTAAAGAAGCTATCTGTACTTTTCCACAGTCCAATTAAACAGTTGTTACAGAATTATTGTTGCAGGAAGGCATGAAGCATACCTCCCTTAGCAGGCTGCAGACCACCCCTCTTCAACATATTTGTTTCCTGCTTGGGTGATTTTCTCAGTGCTAGCCTAATTCCCAAAGACATTTCACCAGCTGATACCCTAGATGTGCTAATTAATGTGCAAGAAATCTAATTTAAATAGTAACAAAAATGTCATATTCCAAAATGGGTGGATTCTCATTTGTTGTGGCAGAAAGAACGTGGCTCTATTAAAAGAAGCTGTAGTGTGTGGTATTGCATGTATTTGTGTAAGGTACTTCAGAAGCCAAATACAGTACAAGGTTGCAGTTGAACAGGCTGCAAATTAGAACACTAATTTAGCCCAAGGTTATCTCCTATTTGGCTGAGACTTAAAAACAACATTGGAAATTTGCACTTACATACTTGAAAAGTGGGACCAAGCAGCAGAAGACTTCTCTGCACCACCTATCTCTGCTGAACAAAGGTTATCATAAAGATAAAGATCTCAAAACAAATGTTTCCATCCTTTGCTGAATTTTATGAGTTTTTCTTCTGGATGATTGGTTTGATTCCTCAAGGAAATAATGAGCTAGGAAATTTATTAATGCACTTTCACTCCTCATGTTTTCTTCTAGCTGTTGTAAACTGTAAAAGATGTGTAGATGGCCTCTTGGAGCACACATACCAATCCAACAGCCGAGGGGCATAATTGAGCTCTGGCTTACAGAGGTACTGGTTCTTGCAAGTCCAGGGAGACTATTTCTGCTCATGGATGCTCAGCATCCTCCCTCCTCCAGCCTGAGGGCATAAACATTTCTTCTAGTAGGATAACTTCTAATAAGACCAGATGAGGGACAAGGACCTTTCACTCATATTTTCTTTAAGCAATTTTCAATAGCCAAATTGTACAGCATCCTAAGAATATTTGTAACATAAGGTTATGAAGGATTATACATTGTAGTCATGGATAACTTTCATTAATAGATGAGTGACCACTGAGCTGCATATCAAGAGACAATGTCTTATACAGCAAACAATAGGCAAATGGTAGATGCAGATAAAACATTTCACAATTAAATGCATTTACCCTCATGGCAAGTGATAGATCAGAACATTTTTAGTACTGATGCAGTTTCTTGCACTCTCTGTAATTAAATCCTTTCATTTTCTCTGTACTTAAAGACTTTATGTTAGCAGCGTAATTTTTTACAGAACTGGAGTTCTTTCCTTTGTTATCTTCTCCCAACACTTGGAAGAAATATAAAAGTCGGGTAAGGTAGAAGGAAGAAGTAGATCACATTTGCCCCATCACTGTCATTTCTAGGTCTTCCTCTTGTTACCATTTCTAGCAGCCATCTGTCATGACCACTGTCCTGTATACTGCCTTCACAAAGTGTGTCCAACCCCACAGCCTGGAGCTGTGCCTTTCTGTCAGCTCTGTCTAAAAGCTCTTTGAAGTTCCTCTCTCGCATAACTTACTGATCTCTTCAAGGTCTTAGCTGCTTTTTCTTAACTAACTGCCTGCAAACTTGCACTACTGCCTTGAACAACCAGCTCACTCTACATGTGGACCCTTCAACACCTTTGACCACATTCAGACCCTCAGAATGACTACGAAAAACTAGCTAAACACCTGACTTTTACCTTGTTTGCATGTTCATCTGCCACTACCAAGTGAGGGTAAAAACAGATTTGCCTTGTCTGTTACATATTGTTCTTGCCACATATGAATAGCACTTGAATCCCAACCAAATTCATCCCTAACTAACTACCATTGGCTTTCTCCTTTTCTTCATGGCACTGGCTTAGGTCAGACCTTTGTGGAACTATCCAGCCATTCTGTGCTCCAGACTAACACAGCAACATGACTACATGGGGAGCTGTCTCACTGGGAATGAACAGTCACAACCAGGAATTGCAGCAGTGACACATCAGTCCCCAACCCTGTGCAACAGCCCCTGACAAAAGGGGATCAAGCTATTATCAGCTATGAATGTGTTCAGCTCTGGTGGGTGCTGGTATGGTTCTGCTGGGATAAATCACCTGGCAGAGTATCCTGGCAGGGCTGGCTTGGAGCTTTCAAGCTGGAGCCATTCCACTGTATTGCTCTTTTAGTGCTGTCCAGTGCACGATACTCTGCCCTTTTTTCACTTATGTGAAGCATAAATGGGGGAAGATAATGCTGAATTATTGTCAGCAGATAACATGTCTCAGCAAGGCTGCTCAGTGCAATAGCATTCTTTTAGCCACAGCACTGATGAGGAAAAAAACTTGCCTGAAGAATGTTTGGGGTTTTTTTTCAGTACTAAAATTGTAACCTGACTGTGAAGTAGTACAGTTATACACTTCGCTCTTTCTTACAACCCTGTAGGGAAACCTCCTGTTGTGACCCTATTCATCCATCTCTCAGCTAGACAATATCTAAGCGGCTACCATGCAGTGGACTAAATGAGAAATTCAATCTTTTAATAAACATATTTTAATCTCTTAATGATATACATGTCATCATAATTATGTGAATACATAACTAAAAATATTAGGTTTATTTGGTGCTTTTTGAGTGACCCACCACAAAAACATTTTGAGAGATTTCCAAGTTTATATATAGAGATTTAGGTATGTGTGAGATACCTCTAAGGCAAACTATTTATTATACAAGAGTAATTTAAACCACTTTTTTCTTAAGACCAGAATTCTCTACTCTCTGCAGCTGAAAAACACAAAGGATTGCCCAGCGCAGTTTGATGGTGGTAATCCTATGGTGTCCTGTGCTATTGGCTTCCTAAGGCTCCTGAATTCCAGATTCTCCTTTAGTCTACTGCAACGCTCAACAATGCATCTGTATACTCTTTACAAGGCATTGGATAAATATTTGAAAATGAAAGGTAATCCATAGGTTGAAGGAAGGCAGCAAGAACACTGTTACATTTGCAAGGGTTTTGTTGTTGTGGGTCTTTCTTTTTTTTCCTACAAGCTTCTGATCACAATGACCAGTACAGAAAATAATTTTTTAATTGGCCCCATTGCTGAGTGTCAGACTGATTTAAAGGTGGCCAGCTTGTTTCACAGCTGCTGAGATGAGGAAATAAAAGCAGGTGTCAAAGTCAAGACAAACAGGTTGGCTTGACCAAGCTATTCCTC
The DNA here is from genome assembly GCF_037038585.1 of Patagioenas fasciata. NCBI lineage: Eukaryota > Metazoa > Chordata > Aves > Columbiformes > Columbidae > Patagioenas > Patagioenas fasciata. The sequence goes on along the minus strand of NC_092523.1, from coordinate 13,589,608 downwards.
TCCAGGGACAAGGTTGCCTGCTCCATTAGCATAAGTAGAAAATATTACCTAAGTTCCAAAAATCTGGTATATGCTTCTGTTATATAAAACAGTCTCACCCTCCCACTCCATTTTCTCAGCATTTCAACATTTCTAATACATTTAGATTACAAGTGCAGCCATTTTCAGAGGAAAACCAATTCTGTCACACTACCAAACTCTCATTACATGTTATTTTAAAACCAATCCTAATGATAGCTACTGTAAAGTCCTGTACCCCACCTGCCCTTACACAGACAGAGAACAAAAGGGGTTGCTCCACCACTGTCGCAGGACTGTCTCTATGTAAGCAGTAAAAGCGAGATGAATTACATTTTTCCTACTTTGTGTCCTCTTCTATAGGTAGCTTAACAGCTTTTTCTCATTGCATTTTCCTAACAAGCAGTTTCTGTCTCACAGACATATTTTCCTTCTTCAAGGCAGAGTTAAAAAACGTAAGCTCAGCCCTCTGCTGCCAAACAGAACAGATGTCAGAGAACAAACTCAGCGCTGGCTGGAGCCACTGGCATTTTGTCTGGATAATATCGCAATGAATTCAGGCAACCAGATGTGTCTGTCTGGCATTCGCAAACTGCTGTGTCAGTGGTGATGTCAGGGTTTAACACTGATCGCTTCTAGAACTAGGCACAAGGGAGGAATGCAGAGGTGAAGCTTTTATAAAACAGTTCTGAAATGACAAAGGTGTAAACTCTCGGCAGTTCCAACCGGAGCAGAATACCAAACAATTCACAAGATCCTTTCCTAAGTTACTTTTCAATGTTAGTAGTGCAATACATCACTTGAAAACAGATGACAAAGTGAAGATTTTCCTTGTCAGAAGCGCAATTTCTTTCAAGAGCCAAATCCACAGAGAGTGTTACCGTGACTCCCCAGGCCTTACACTTCCTTACTAATGCCGAAATTGCTGTTTTCCAGCCACAAGTATGCCACTGTGAGGATTTTAACCACCTTGATTAGCAGCTCTGTTAGCTAGCTGCTTCTCAGATCAAACAATGAGAAATTTAGGAAAACATTCAGTTTTTGAACAGTGAGATGCTTTTATATTGCTGCATTTCAAGACATAGAAGATACCTACCTGGTACGTTTCTACAGGCTTTGTTTCCATGTTCAGATCCCAAACCTTGACAGTGAGGTAATCTCTTGTTAGCATGTATCTACCACTGTGACTGAATTTGACATCTGACACTGAAGAGATAATTTCTGAAAAAAATGATCTGTTACTGGGGTCTTCTGGTTCTTCATAAACTGTTCAAAGAAAAAGAAGCAAGCAAGAAATTAGAATTCTATAAAAATGCTCTGTTGAACAATCTGTACTATACATTTCTTGTGAAACAATATAGGTCAAGGTACCAACGAACATGATATAGAATTAATTATATGTCCAGCACTTAATTTATTCTTTTATCTTTATATAAAAATAAAACCTGTAAGCTTTAAATGTTACCATAAGTAACCATATAGCTATGGGCCCAAAGCATCACTTTGGGAAATTATGTAAATACACCAGTTTGTTGACTACAGCTACCTATAGCAAGGCAGTTCATCTATGGTCATCCTTTCTGGGGTCCCCATGTCCTTCTTTCCAGACACATAGCCAAAATTCAGGTGTCCCTGTCACATGAAAGGTGTACATGTGGTCTCATAATGGTCTTGCATCCCCAGGAACAGTGGTTACTCAAAGCCTGCCCTGGTTGCCAGAACCAGCTGGCCAGTCTGCAGGCTACTCACTGGTCATGTCTGAAGGCATCTGAGACTAAGCACGAGAATTTTGAAAAGCAATTGCAATTACCTCTTCCTGAGAGGTGAGCAGAAAATAGACAGTGATTTACCATGTGAGCTACTTAGTTGATGTGCAATTGCTGACAGTTCTGGAAAGCACTAACCTCACTGTATGTGCTAGTTAGCTGTTCTGTGCACCACATGATCCAACACAGCAGGCGATCATGACATATTGCTTACAGCACTGAGGGAAATCCAGCTCCTGTAGCTAGGAGATTGGTCATCCCTGTTCAACAGTACATAATGATGATACTGGATGACTCCATTGAATTGCAGGAACTTAAAACAAATGGTATCAGTGGGCTCCTACTTCACCTGTTACAAGTCCACTCATCACCAGGCCTATTCATCCTTTCCCAAAACACCTGTGCTAACTCTAGCCCTGCCTGCCAGGTGCCTACAGCAGCTCCACTGCCTTTCTGCAGGTATCTGTCACCCTGTGATCCAAATGACCGCATATGGTGAACTTTAGAGAAAGTCAGGCCTTTGGGGTCTTTCAGTGCTCAGCAAAACCAGTAGGGTTTTGGCACCTGGATCTAGAATATTCTTTGAAAATTGACAATTTGGTGAGTATAATTTTCAAGTTTCAAAAGCAGGTGAAGAAAAGACGTGTGACGAGACATAAAAATTCAAAGTAGAACAACTTTTTACTGTCAGTCAAAACAGAGTTTTTGTGAAGTCCACTGGAACATTTATCTCTCAATTAATTTATCTATGACTATGATTCAGACTGTTGAAAGCAACAAGGTTACAGTTTCCATCAGGTGAAATAATGTTCTGCTGAAAGTTAAGGGTGAGTATGTGGGCGAACTATGTGGGGTAATGCAAAAAATTATGGGCAATTTTCTTTGGGGGAGGGCAGCGGAATGCAGCCATGCGTGCACATGAGAATAAGGTCTATATTTAAACATGTGCCACACAACTAAATGGTAATGAACTACTTCAAAAAGGGGGGAAAAAACTTTTCTTTTCAGACAGACTGTAAACGAATGATTTTAAATAGCTCTTTCAAAATTTGCCTAGACATTCTGCAAAGCAGGTATCTTGTAATTATCCTGTCAGATTTTCAATAGAAGTCTGATGAGCACAAAGCAATTATCATTTCTCATACCTCTTCCCTTTAATCTGTCCACACTATGTACTTGGCTGGCAGGAATTTCATCCTCCTAATTATGATGTGAAATTGCTATTAAAACCAGGAAAAAAAAAAAAAAAAAAACCAAAACACTAAAAAAACACAATACTAACTGAACTACACCTTCATGAATAGTTGAGATATATTTTCTTGGCTGTATGTGTCTCACCTAATTCCCAATGATTAGAAGAGGAGTAATATTTATACCTGGATATTCTGTATTCTGTTAATTAACGAGATTAAACCATTTCATCCCTTATCTGCACTGTTTCTTGCTTTTCTATCCTTACCACAGTAAGTATTAGAAAGCCTTATATTAATTAATTGCAGAAACTAATGCAGGCATGAAAGCCTCATATCACTACAGAATGAAAGATAGCGGTAGAAATTTTAGTAACAGTAATTCTTTGCAGATAGCTCCTACAGTCAGCATAACCAAGCCAGGAAAATTTTCACAGGAAATTAAGCAGCAGCTCCCAGCATTGCAGAGAAAAGCTTAGCAAATCACAGCATATGCCTGAGCAACCAGAACGAGGCATTGGCCTCAGGAAATGAAGGTGAGATACAGTGTCCTTGGGTCTCAGCTATATCTGGTTTAGCATTAGCATAAGGTTCTGCATACACTGCAAAAAAAGCACAGTCCTCGTTCAGTTTGGCTAATACAAGTTGAATAATTGGAGACAGACCAGCAGTGACGGCCATGCGACCTGGACTTCAGCTCAGGCAAACAATTCACATTCCACCCCAGCCTCTCCAAGCTGACAGCAGAAAACGTGGTGTCAGCCCACTGCTTGCTAAGTCTGCACTGAAAACACATTTTCTGTTCATTACAGCTTAAACTTATCTTTTGGAGGCCACTCTTATGCCAGGGGGCAATCAGCACCCAAATCACAAGACTTGAAATCCAGCTTACTTTTCTATACCTAAATAAATCTTGTTGGACCAGGGCCTGGAATCAGAAACTGTACTGAGATTTGATTACAAATTCTATTATACTCTGATTAATTTCTTAATTAACTTTTTAATAACTAACTTTTGCCATGAGAAAGGGTATTCAACTTTCATTGATATTGTTCTTTGTAACTTTCACTGAGCTAGTTATATGAAAGACACAAACCTACCTGTCTAGTTGCAAACTACTGACCATAGGAATCACAAATGGTGTGATGTGGTGAGCTTTGACATTACACTGCTCAGACTTAAATACGACCTTGATGACAGGACTGTGGAATACAGAAATATCGCAGGATTACAGAGGGAAGCTGAGCATCTCTCTGAGTACAGCCAGTGCTGGAGAGGAGCCTCCAAGTAAGGCTAATCCTGGCCCTTACACCACCAGCAGATACATGGGCAAGCTGGGAAGTCTGCTTAGGGGAATAAAAATGTCCAGTCCCTTTCTGCATGGCTTCCTTCTCACAAGTTAAAAAACAAGGTGGCTTTCACAGAAGTCCAGACTTCAGAGAGAAGGATGGGTTGAGGGAAAGATACTTGCCAGAGCCCTGTTTTCCTGAATGCTGAAGAAAATCTGCAGCCTAGAAATACGCTGTTTCTTTCTCAAAAGGAACTGCCATATCCTGAAAAACATATTCTCATCACTTGCAGAAAATATCCTCAGTGTCTCTTTAATTTGTTTGATTTAACATGGACATGGAGACCCTCTTTAGAATCAGTGGATAGAAAAGGCATCTCTAAGGTGTGCCTTTATCATGTAGAAATACATCCACATGTCTGAAGTGTCACTGCAGTTTCTCATTTAATGTGGACCTAATTACACAAACTTGAAAGCTATGTAATTTGAACAAGATGCATCCAAAAAAGAAAAGAAAAGAAAACAAAACAAAAACCCACAAAAAACCAACAATACCATCACCACCATAAAAAACCCAACTCTTCAGCTTCACGTGCTACCTTTCACTGCTGTACAATATTTCAGTTCCCCAAATAAGTAATTGTGAAAGAGGGATATCAAACAGTGAGGAACACAGGAAAGTAATAAACCAAACAGCATTACTGTGCACCCTCTGCTGAAAAACAGTGAGCAGATTGTAACTAAATGATATTTTAGGAGTCAATCAACCATTAACCCAACAATAGCCAAAAATAACTCAGCCTCAGAATACATAAAAACCCATGTTCTTACAAAAAGTTTTTCTCTTTGTTTGTTCCATTTCCAGAGACACATATTTTTCATGAAGTCATTGGTATTCTCCAGAATACGGTACCACTGAATATTAATATTTTTGTTTGCTGGGCAGAGCTTTAATCATTGTAGGGAGTAAATTCTGGCATATGTGAACTTTAAAAAATAATAATAATGCTAAAAATGGCTCACATGGTGGGTGCAGTGTCACAATCCAATATAGCGTACAAAACCCCGCATTCTTCCCAAAATCATAACGTTTTCAAAAACACAAAGAAGAACAATCTATTTAAAGGGAAAGCAATAACAGCACCTGAGATAATATGGAGCAGGGGTTAGAAAAGCTATCTAGCCAATATAACGAAAGTTTAGCTGGAGCTACTTTTTATTTGTGACCTGAATTTAGAAGTGTACAATGGATTGATAACATAAAAGAAATGTCAACTGTATTCAGTTAAACAAATCTTCCATTGCTTTTAAAAGAGAGAAACATAGAGTATAAGCTTTGGCAAAATTTAGTTATCATGGCCTCAGCATTTGATCATAACTACAAGGGTTTACTGTGAAATATCAGTAAATAAAACAAAGAGAAAAGAGAACTAGCAAGGGAGGAGACGATAATGTCATGTACCCCCTTAAAACACAAAGATGTGAACCTCAAAAATTTCTGTTACTCCCAAGCAAAAGCAAAACTACAGATAAAACCAACTTTTTCCTTTTATAAAGCCAACTATATCTAAAAAAAAAAAAAAAAAGCCAAGATGAATCATGCTTACATATATTGCAGAACATGTGATTATCCAGGGGGAAGCAAAAACAAAACCCTTACCAGCTGCACAGATTTGCTAAGAAATTCCATAGGATAAAATTATAACCAGCCTTAAAAAGTCATTCACTATAGCAGAAAAACAGAGCTGCTGCCAAAGTCATTTTCTTTCTACTATGAACAAATACTAAGTTATTAAAGCTTTTTTTCTAGAACATAATCGTTAATGGTTTGTATCCTGTTCTGAAAACCTCTTTTACAGCATTTAAGTGCTGTTATTTAGATTTAAGCCCTTGGAAATCCTGCACCGTGAAATAACTCTCTTCCTCCAAAGACAGCTAATGGATGTAGAAAACTGCCCAGTTCCCATTCAGGGGTCACAGGTACAAATGGGTGAAGATGGTTTTGGCAACACTGGAAAAAGGGGCAGTGAGGTTAATAAGGCGGGACAGGACCACAGAGGCCAGAACCAGCAAAGATGCTGGAACAGGAGAGGGAGAATAATTTTCTATTATCCAAGCATGCAAACAGTCTGAAGTTAGGCTGAATTAAGGACTTACTACAGATAACCCCTGGATTACACGTATACACATATACCAAGTGTATCTCACCTGGACCTGGAAATACTGGTGGTGGATCAGGTATAATAATCTCCCAGTGGGCTTTAAGTTTCATAAACACAGAAAACAGATGCAGTCTCAGGCCAAACAATTTATTGTCTAAATTAAGTCTCTCATTTCAGATTCCAAATGAAAACTGCATTAATTTGCCATTTAGATGGCAAATTAGCACCATTCACCAGGACAGCTGTGATTTTGTGCACAATATATATTTAATAAAGTTTACTATTAAAAAAAAAACAAGCTAAATTTTACTGAGTTTATATAAAAGTACTAATCATATTCTTTTTTTTTTTTTCTAAAAGTCCATGATGCTTGTTACCACCCTTCAACACAGAAAGCATTAATTTTTTTTTGTGCCATTTACTTCAACATGTGCTCCCATCTTGAGATATGTGTAGTTCTGGTCTTACATCTAACATGGCAGAGGTCTCAAGAAGACATAAAAATAGGCAATAACAATGACTGGAAGTATCAAATTATTTCCACACAGGGAATGACTAAATAGACTGGGACTCCTCAGTCTAGGAAAGACTGAGGGGTTCATAATTAGGAGTGGCATGGAAAGGATGAATGGGCGACGACAGTTCACTTGTACACTGTCTCTTCCAATCAACAAGTCTGGGTCACCAAGTGAAACTAAGAAAAGGTTAAGTACAGAGCAGATGGTTCTGCACACTATGCCTAATTAGGCCACAAAAGACTTTACTGAAAGATATTCTGAATGGTACAAATTATACACAGGTTCAAAAGTAACTGCACAAATTCAATGAAAAAATCTGCAAACATCCATTTGATATGCATCAAGTTCGCCTTCACTAAATTCCCTGAACCCCAAGTTTCCAAGTGCAGATTGCAGAGGCTGAAGATCATACACTTGCTCTGTTTCTACATTTGCTGCTGATATTGCTACTGCCCATTATCAGAGCCAGAATACTGAGTGGGAAGGACGTCTGGTCTGCCCAGCTATAGTCATTATTATGCTCTGTTTAAAATCTACTTCAGGATTTCATACCAAAGAGTTCCTGAGTTCATTCAAAGTGAACCAAGATGAATTGCAAAGCTCCCTTTGAAATTCATGGTCTCTTTATGCTGTTTAGCTTCATTGTTTGTGGTTATAGTTTGATTTACCATTATTATTCACTCTCTCACTATCTCTGAATGTTTTATTGTTTTGTATTAAGCCAATCTGCTCATACATGCACCTCCTTCAGAAATTCTCTTTCAAGATCAGGATGTTTTGCTTATGTGACAATCTTGCCTTCACATTCTACATTGATTAATATGGTTATATGTGTGTGGGTATTTTTGAGTACACCTTCACAAACAATCTAAAATACAATTATTTTATTAGACGTGAGTTATAAACAACTAACCACAATTATTTAACATTTTATATTAGCACAGTCTGTAGTTGCTTACCCTGTTTTAAACTGCAAAAGTAGTATCCTTTTATATTTCAATTTTCTATTTGTTTTTATGTAATTCAGACAGCACCTCTTCATGCCTTGGTTACTTACACATCATTTTCCTTCTCTGAATAAAAGCAAGTCTCTGAAGCTACTTCCACACCACAAGACTGAAATTCCACCTACTGTAAAGCATTCCTGGATCCAATGACCCAACATTAAAACTCGGCTTATCATCAATACCTCTAGAGATTATGGCTTTTAAAAGTGGAGCCTCAAATCAATATTTAAGAATCTGTTTTACCATCTGCAGTGAGTTGCTGCAGCTTGTCGCAAACCACAAGGGAGAGTGCATTAGCGCTGAAAGGCAAAGCCAGATCAATAGCTACAGATCAGTGGGTGGAAACTTCACTACGCAGTTGCTTATTTTAATGTAACTTTGCCAGTGAGTTTGTTAATAAAAAGAAATGGCGCTAAAGAGAGCAAGGAAGTGAAAAAATGCAAAGCTAATCTAGGAGATCAAGCCTCTTTAAACCTTGGTCTTACAAAGACTTATGTGTGTGTTTAACACCACATGTTGTGAGCAATCCCCTGGAGTTAATGGGACATAAAACCGCAACTCCTCTGCAGGCAAATTCATGCATAAGTCTTTCCAATCTTGATATATAAGGTTAGTGATAAGTGTTAAGTGATAAGTGAATTTTTTCTCTGAGACAGGATCTTGAAAGAATAATATTGGTTTCATGAGACATTGAAAAGCAGTATTCATTGCTATTAAAAAATTAAGCAAACAAGACAGGAATTTTAATAGACTAAGTAATTAAAGCAATCGTACAGCAATTATTTGCTTTATCTGTCTGTGACTGTGGGAGAGGGGTTAAAGAAACACCTCTTCAATCATAAATCATTTAACATTGCTTCAGGCTTTTTTCTTTCCTCTTGCTATTTGATAGCTAGAAGTACATAAATCAGGGGTTTTTTTATTTCTCTGATTTAATTTTAACATATATTGCACAACTGGAGGACATACTATACAGACATAACTGTATTTCTGTAGAAAGACTTTGGAATTTTCATTAGTGATGTTTTAAATGTCTCTATTATGCATTCATTGAAACTGAGCAGAGTGGAAGCTTTGGAGCCCATGTTAAAGGCAATCTTCTACCAAATTTCAATGGGATTCCTGCAGAAGGAGGGATCCCTTCTAGTATCTGCTTTAGCATGTGTGAAATTGTAGTAACAGATCTTTAGTGACAGTCATAATTACAAAATTATCAGGATGCAGGCACATTTTTTCATTGGGGATATAAAATCAGCAATGAATAGATGCCTTTGTAGTGCCTGCTTATTTTTATAAAGTTTTAAAATTTTATTTTACTTTATAAAATAAATCCAGCATCAGGATAAGGACAACAAGCCTTTATTAAAGCACAAGGTCAAATCATTACAGAAGCTGAGATAAGTTTCATTCCTGTCACATGAAACCTTGCAGATTTTGCCTGAAGTGGACATTACTTTGACAGTGGCTTCTCAGTGCACAAAGGGAGAATTGTGGCTGTCTCTCTCTCAGATGATAACCTGACATGAGACCAGATGCAGAAATAAGAAAGTGTATTTTAGATGTAAAGCTCAAATAAAAGAAAAACAAGTTGTCTCTTTTCCAGTCATACAATACGCATCATGCACTTGGAAAGGTCAATATTAATTAGCAAATCCAGCAGGGATATTTTGTCATGGGCTTTTTTTGTGCATCTGGTTGTTCTCTGTTGCAAATGAAAGATAATCCATATTCAGTCAGAGGTCTGAAAGCTGTCTCATCTCTGAAATTCCAACCTCCTTTAAACAACTGGTAAATATAATTAATTTAAATTTTAAAATTCAACATGTTCAAGTAGATTATCCTTGATTTCCATTTTGGCCGCTTCCACAGTTATGAATTCTTAAGTTTAAAGACAAAGGAAATATAAAAAAAAAATTCCAACAGCTAAGCAAGTTGAGTTATACACCAGACTGACAGGATAGCAGCGTTTATACTTGGGGAAGGGCTGGCATTTCTTTCATACTTGGATTTCAAATAAAAATGTGGTAAGGGACTCTCAAGGAAAAGAAGATGATAGTACCACACCTTTGAGTCAAAACCCAAACCCCAAATTCACTCTGCATTGCTCCAAAGACCATTTACACTTTTAAGATCATGGTTACCCATGCCATGGGATTGGGTGGGTACCAGCTAAGATGCTTTGCTCCTTTCAGGGAGAGCCCAGAGAAGATTAATGTTAGGATTGCCTGTCATCTACAAATGCTTCTTTGGTCAAAGGGAGGGGGCCTTAAATGGACCCTGCTATAGACCCAAATGTCCACAGCTTGTGAAGTCTACACAGAGGATAGAAAGTGTGAACTGATGTTGATGGGGACTAAATGCATTAGGTAAACCCAAAGTTTGTATTTTAAAGACCACCACGGCACATGAAGAAATAAACTTGAAACTGCAGCTCCTCCTTCCTTGAAGTATTTTGTTGTAAATTTTGCACATGGGTAATGGATTATTAGAAATAGGGCTTTTTTTAGTCTACAAATATTAAGAAATTAACAGTAAAAAAACCCTTAAAGCAAGATACAGTATTTAAATAGATTACAACTCCTGAAGTATGCAATGACTTCAAGATCTTAAGGCTATTACATAGAATTTCAGTAGGAGTTATACTCTTGAGTGACTCAAATTTCCATGTTGCATAACTATGCAGCTTCTATCTAGCACTTAATTCTGAATTAAACAGTTCTGACAAACTACTGAAAAAGCAACTTCACATGCTCAAGCTCAGTTTTCTTTAGCTGACTGCTTTATTAGATGATTTGTTGAAACAGTCATATGTACTGGTTCAGTGTGCAAGTTGTCTGGAAGAAGGGTATTATCTCCATGCACATTTATAAGGACCTCTGAACATAACATTAGCAAGACAAGATCAAAACCAAATTAGCAACTATTTCTTAATTGAACAGTCGCATATTATACCACTATAAGATTTCTTTAGTCAAGATGTTCTTACTGCAACAGTATCCTTGTGCTTGTCTTCCCTGTTACCTGAATCCCTTGCATGAGAATTTACGGAATTTGGGGTAGGAAGTAGGTCTTTTATTTCTTGGATGTTCCCAGCTAATTGCTCTAATGACACTTCGGTGGCTATTACCCTCCCTTGTTTCACTGCTGTCACCAATTTCCAGTATACTGCCTTCTTTCTACACTGCATTGCCATGCATGTTGCCTGAATAACACCTTAACCACGGTGGTGTTTTGCCACGTACACTGTTTTAATGAAAGCTTCCATATTATTTAATTCCCTTTTTCTTTCTGCTTGAGTCTAATTTTCATATATGTTTTAAATCTTTACCTATAACCCCACAGGACTGCAATAACACCTTCTTCCTTATGCCCATCTCTCTAATATTCTAAATAAGGAGGAATATGCATCAGTTTTTCACCTTCTTTCTAGAATATTTTGATGGAATTTTCTCCCACTACTTACAAAGCCTGATAATACCACAGAACAGTGTTATATATGTATCTCTCCTATGATTACAGATTGGGCTTTCCTGGATATCCATTTGTAATGGCCACATGTTTTGCTTCTGATTGCTCACTCAGCATTGCATGATCTATTAAAGAGGTGTTAAAAGAAGCAGTTTCAGGAAGTCTGTTAGAAAAACAACATATTTTATCAAACCTTATCATTATCACAATGACCATTTAAAACTCGGGTACTGACCTGATATTCTGTCAATGCCTTATGGATGGATTTAGTGCTCTGAGACTATTTTTTCTAAGGGAAAGAGGTCCCCATTACAACTCATCACACAAATTGGCAGCTTGCTAATAAATCTCAGCATAGGTACCAAGGATGAGTAGATATGGAGGAAGTCCCTTGTCTTCTCCATGTCACAGCCATGAAAGATTTATAAGGAAAACCTCATAGTGTTGCTGTCACTAATGCCGAACACAGAGATTTTGCCACTGAGTTTAGCAAACCAGAAATCTTCAAGAGCACTATAATTTATTAACATCCTGTGTCAGAGACTTACCCTACAGATATTAGTATGTAATTTATTTATACAGTATGGCACTATGGCACATCAATTATTCATGGCACTCTCTAGGCTTGTATAAATGGAAGGGCCCTTGCCCCAGAAGCTGCAAATGGCTTTAGCCCAGCTATAGAGATTTGGATAACAAAAGGTCTGAAAAAGGAGTAAAACCAAAAGTTCACAACATATGCTCAGCCTCCAGGTATTTTTTATAAGTTTTACACTAGATCTTTCATCCCTAAAAATAGAGGGTGTTTCAAAAAGATGGACCCAGTTTCAAAGCACTGTATTTCACAATAGCACCATGTTACAATTACACAGAAATTTACAAACGGTAGTAGTAATAATTTGAAACTCTATGCCCTGCTCTTTCAAGTGGTAGGAGTTCCATTCATGGGCAGTTCGTGGCTGCAGAGATAAAGGGATTCCAAACTGGGTCCATCTTTTTGAAACACCCTGTATGTTACTCCATTACAATCTTGGAACAGCATCTGAAATCCAGCACATAGTGATATTAGACTGAATTAAGAAAGTAGGGTTGTGGGGCAGAACGTGAGAGTTTACAGTGATCACAGTTATCACTGTTTTGGCTGAGAAGCGAAGCCAGCTATGGGGAAATGTGGATATGCAAGCTGAGCTGGGAGAGCAGGCCACTGATAATGGATGTGCATCACGGGTAAAGCAACTCTAAAGAGGAATCAGTGAAGGTACTAGAGAGACAATCAGACAAATATTTTATTTCCCAGACTGATTGGGTTTTATGACATATCCTTCTAGCTTGCTGTGGGCTTTATATAATTAGTTTTGTTTGCCTCTGAGAGCTATACTAGATAACTCCAATCAGCAGTACGTGGGTCGGTTCCTTTCAGCACTTTGGCAGTTCAACCATGGTTGTATCAATTTTGTATTGTGCAGCAACGCTACATTAAATGGCTATTTTCTAACTCATGGATCTGAAAAACGGGGTTAATCAATGACTATTAGACCTTGTGTTCCCTTCTGGCATAAAATGCCTTCTTTCATCCAGAGTTATTGTATTGTTGTTTAATAAGTTATGATTGGCATTTGGCACAGGGCAACTGAGGCCTTATTAGCAAGAAGAAATGAAAGTATTATGGAATAAAAAATCTGGCACAACCATGTGCAAGATTGTGTCACACTGGCACTTCACTTCATGGTATTGAATTTCCCCTACAAGTACAAGGGGATACAGCTAAAAAATATAAAACACTGCTCTGCTTACGAAATTGTCCTGAAAAGTTATTTTCTATAATGGAAGACAACAACTTAAGAGGTTGTGAGCATGTGTACTTCTCCTTGGAGCCAAAAGGTCTAGTCATAGGCTCTTTACCACATTTATTTCAGTTAAAATTAGCTTGTATGCTAAAGCTGTGTACCACTTAAGTCTCACATCTTCAAGTGTTTTCTTCAACTCCTCCTGTCCCTACTAGTAAGATCCACCTAACTTTTCTTTTACCCTTTCCTTCTTCCTTTTCCCTTTTCTTCCCAATATTACTTACTGCATTATGTCCTCTGTACAGACACATTAATGAAAAAGTACATATAGGGAACACTGGGCTAAATTTTTAGGAAGGACTCTGATAGTTTTTAATCCAGAAAATGGATTCAAAGTTTTGAAGGCAGTTTGGATGACAAAATTTATTTGCTGCAGTATTCAGAACAGTACTTGTATATATTTGTATATACAAAACATTATGGTCATCTACTTAAATACTTCCCCTCGCCCCTCCACCCCTACCCACTTTGTTAGGAATCATTTCTCTTTTGCTAGAGAGTTTTGGGTTCTTCCTTTTGCTGTTTCCTTTTCAACTGTGCCTGCAACTGAGAAGCTAATACACTGGGGTATGCACACATCTACATGCTGCCCGTGAATAATAAGACTTTAATGACATCTGGGGCTCAAGGAATCAAGGACTTACGCTTGGAATGTTTGTCACAGAGAGCTGATGCCCTCATGTCGCAGAGTCTCAGGGATCCTTTGCTGCTGCTGTAGACAAAGAGATTGCAGTGATGGGGATGAAACTCAGAGGCTGTAATCACTTCTGTCAGGTCCTCCATATTGGCTGGCTTGATATCTACGATGTCTGAATGGAAGTTTAATTAAGGAAAATCCAGTTATATGCAGGTAAACCATGACTCTCACTGCCTTCTTGAAGGAAGCATGGTTATCTAAATGTCCATAAATTTAATGCTTTTTAGATAAAGATATACTAATTTGTTTGGCAGTAAGGTGTTTTTTAAATTTTCATACCATCTGCACGAAACTCAAAGAGCCACTAGTCAACAGCAGTTTTACAGAAGAAGCCATTAACAGGTGAACATTAGTCCATGCTGTGTAAAGAAACAGTATTCCAGGGGACTGGAATTACCACCTTCATTAAAACTAACAGAGAGCAGGAAGCTGTATCCCCTGTAGCTGCTGTTGAAATCACTGCTCTATCCCAGATAATACTGACTGATAGGGAACATGGTAGAGCTCACATAAGCTCACTCCAGTAAAGGCTCATTGGCCTTACAATCATACAACTTAAGCTAAAAAATACATACAGCTTAATTTAAAAGCCTCAAACAATAAATGTACTCTTTTGCAAAGGTAAATGCAGCAAATACAGAAGCATTTATACAAATAGTTTTGTGTGAATATATACTAATGTAATATCCTTTCTTAAAAAATGTGCACAGTATTGTTTTTTTCTATTTGAATACTTGTGAAAGAAGCATCTGAAACAGCATTCTTGTTTTTTTATGTAAACAATGCTCACTACCAAAATCAATATGAATTTCTGTGACTGAGAACTAGACATCTGAATCATTTAGGTGGACATATCACCAATAAAAATACATGAAAGATCAATTTTCTCAAGCATAAACCTGTCAGTTAGATCGCCAAAGATTATCCCCACGAAGTACAGCTCACATAGTGCGTCTCCAACACATATATATCCACTCATACATATTCACCTGCCTTGGTGAGCTTAAAAACCAGGACACTATTAGCATGTATTTGGAGGAGGCAGCCAGCCTGTGGAAGATTGCTTACAAAGAAAAGTAGGAAAGAGAGTCCCATGAAGGGCCTGTAAGAAAAAAGTAGGTGTGGAATCATAAAATGAAACAAGGATATATATGTAAAGCAGTACACTTAAATAAGATTGCACATTTTCATATGGCCCTCAGCAATCCACCGTAGATAAGCCATCCAAACATTAACAAGTCCTTCAAACAAGAAGACTAACATTACCCTATTTTACTGATGAGGCTGTGCGAGAGGCAATAAAGGATTTGCATAAGATAACATGGGAAATGCACAACAGAACAAACCCAGATCTACTGAGTCCCAGTTCAGTGCCCTAAACACAAATCATCTGAGTGCCTGGATTCCCTAAACATAAAATTTGAATCAGTTGACGTTCAAAATTTAAACATCTCAGAGGATAAGATAAACGAGAAAAGCTGTTTTACTGATGGTAAGAGAAACCACATACCATGATACCAAGCCTGTTTCTGTTCCCACTGTGCCCACTCCTCAAATGGAAGACCTTTAATTGATTTCTGTGGGAATGGGGTACAGTCTACCACCACTTTTACACTCTAGACTTTGATCTTTCCCAAAAATGTAGATCTGGGGCACTCAATGAAATGAAACAATACAAAAGATTCAGAGATAATTATCCTGATGACTTTGAATAGACAAATACATCACACTGATGTTTTTTTTTTACATCAAGTAGTTCAAAAACGAAAATATCAGCAAAATTATTAATATCTTCTGACATTTATTAGCAACTGGGAATGAATGAATGTTGCATTTCAACTGCATTCCCACTTACTTGCACTATCACATTTGCATCCATCTCCAAGAATCCATCACAAGTAATATTAGTGCAATGGATATTAAGATGTAGCAATATTTATTTACCTCTTTCATAAGGCCTATTCTTGAAAATCAAAAGGAAAAAAATACCTTCATTCAGTTATTTGTATTTGGCGAATCTGCCTCAAGAAATATCTTTAAGTAAAAGCAATTGCTTTCAGTGATTGAATTCATTTCAGGAGTTCAGAGAAATTATAGTAACTCACTACAAGAATTTCACCTCTCAGCAGAGAGATGAGTAATTGCTGAGTGATGAGAAAGATATAAAATATAAATAGAGTGTGTGAAACAGTCATGGTAAGTATCATTTTTCTAGAGGCTGAAGACAATATTGATGAATTTCCCTTCATTGTATGAAATGAATAATCCTATGCTGAATAATGAAATTAAATATTCCATTCTCCTTCCAGAAAAGCAGAAAATAGTTGAAACAGGCTGTATTTCCAGATGTGATCTAAATCTCCACTGAGAAAGAACCTCTTTCCCTACTGAGGATCATAGAGAAAATACATCACTGAAAATTCATCATTTCATTAGATTTAGAAAAAATAAAACAATAAAACTTGTATTGAAGTAAACAATCAAGGGAACAGAGTTGCACAAGAGATTTACCCCAAATGCATTTGTAATAATAGACAGGAAACCAGCCTCTGCTTTGACAGCTACAAAACCCAGTGTATCAAAAGAAGAACATGCTACACAAAAGAACATTTTCTTCCTCTCATGATTTTTGCCATCTATTTGAAAACAATCAGGTACAGCTTGACATGTGATGTGTGGGAACTGTATTTAAATGAGCATGACATGGTAAGGGCAAGCATCTCCCATGGGACACTTCGCATTTCTGTTTTTCCACTTTCCCTTTGTGTTTTTTTCTTCCTTTTAAGTACAACATCGCATAGCAGGAAAATATAAAAAAATTGGACCAGACAGCTTGGTTCAGAAACAGGCCCTTTGGTGAACCTGAAGAGCTCAAAGAAGAGGAAAACTGGCAGAAACTGACTAAATGAAAATTCCATTGCTAAAGGGAAAAGTATTCAAATGGCACAAATCTGCAGAGTCGCCTCCTACACTAATGGGTTCCCTTGCAATCCAGTCTTCTGGAGATATGTCCTGAGTGGGCCACAGTCCTTCTCCCCCAGTCCACTCACATCCAAATATGTCACACCCAACTCCTGTTGTACCACATGTAACATGGTACATTTTCAGAGTGTGGACAAAATCACTAGGACCAAAGATTTCTAAGAGACAGAAAGACCAAAGAGTTAATCATTGGCAGTGCCCTTCTGTTGTCCCAAAAAAGCTGGTGTTCCTGTGCCTGAACATGGTAGGAATTTCCCTAAGAAAATGAAAAATATCTTCCCACTGCTTTCACTCCCACACACACTTGCCAAGAACAAGGCATTTTGATCCCTGGTAGGTACTTGTACTGAGGGAAGGCTGAACTGATGCTTTGCCAGAGATGGGCTGGAATGCATTGGCAGTCTTTTAATTCATTAACATTAAAACAAGGAACAGAAAATATCTTCTTGCTCACAAAAAACCAGAACAGATCTGTCCTTCCTAACCCAACTGTTTGCTGTCTTATATACCAGCTCTCCCCTCCATTGCTTGGCTCAGTAAAATGGGATAAAGCTACGAAGAGGCCAACAGATTTTCTAGATGCTCTCCACAGCAAAATGGAAGTGAAGGGTCTAGTATGCTTAGAGACCACAATGGTGAGAGGTGATGTTCTTACAGTTGGGTTAGTAAAGCTACAAGACCAGGAGTTAATTTTTGGAAAGGCAACAAAGATACTCTAAGGCAATGTGACCTTTAATTTTGGCTAAGAGTGCCTATGCTGCTTTCCTGAAATAATTCAAGAACAGAGGTATAACACAGGAGAGTGAGCAGGCAGGACAGGACCTGACTGAGAGGAGAAAGGAGGCATTAAGGAAAGATCTGAGGGAAGCAAAACAGTGGGAGAGGAAGGAGGAAAGAGCATAAGGAAAGGCACGATTCACAACCTGTACGACACGCTGTGCGAGGGATGCGATCAGAGTACACGATTCAGTTCTATGGTACGTTCAGTTCTCATCCAGTATTTTGTGCTGCTGTTGTGCAGCCGATATTAAAATGAGTATGACAGGAGGAAGAAGATTTGTTCCACTGCCTCTGGGCCACTGATCTAAGAGAAGTATCCTCCTCTGGGAGAAATCACTCCATAAAGTTCCTTTTAGTGCAGGTTACAAAGATGACCCTCACCTTGATCCAAAATTTGCATTAATCAGACTTCCTCACTTGATCAGCTAGAATATAAATGAGCACGCCTGCTTTATGCTTATGCCAAAACATGTATAATGAGAATGTGGAAAATACATAGGGTTCCTGCTGAGCCAAAAAGGTTCCAGAATGAATTTCCTTGTATGATAATGGAAACATAGCAGTCTCCTCAAAACAGATTAAATTCCCTTTGAAGCGAACAGTATGCATAAAGAAATAGCTGCTTTGTCTTCCTGAAAACATCAATGCGTTCTATAAGAAACTGAATTTTGTGGACAACAAACTTCAAGCTCACAAGCTGTAGCATATAGAGGACTGAATCTTATATTATTATTTTGGAATCATTTTTGTAAGATTTGAGGGTTCAATGCAACAAGGAAATGCATCAGATGAAGGCTACAGGAAAAAAATTAACTTCCCTTTAATCAACTGCAACGGAGGACAGCAGCTTTCTTCAGAAAGATAGACAGAATTTTCCATAATAGCTTCACAAGAAAACTAAACCTCTTATCTTTCTTATTTCAATATATGCTAATGTGATACTTCATTTTTACCCCTTCATGGGACGTGGGTTTTTGCAATTTTTAAGCACTTTCACAATGTAAACTTCGGCATAACATATCTTCCCAAATCTGGCTGTTAGTTCTATTTTGCACAGAGGTTTGTTCCAGCTCCTAATTTTGACTGCATCTCACACCCACATTCTTGCCTAGCCCTACAAAGATTCACTGACTAGCAGCTGAAATCAATAGCAATTCGTAGAAGCTGCCAGGGCTTCAGTTTAGGTAATTGATTACTGTGGTCCTGCTGAGCCTCTACACTTTTACTATAAGCATTTTTCTGAGTGGTTTCCTCTGTCAGTCATTTCGTGCACATTATTTTCATCACAAGGATGGAACTGTGGTGCTTACAAATCAAGCTCTACCAGTTTTACACTTCCTACATGGTGGTTATATAATTTCTATACCATGCACCACCTGAGGGAATTAATTCCAAAAGCCTACAGTGTTCTTCCAGGTTGTATACCTCAGGGGAGCAGAGGCAGAATCAGGCCTCAGTATGCTTTATAACATCAGGATGTCATTACACCAATCTTTTTATGAAAGCAAGAAGCAAGCCCTAACTTTTAAATAACCACCCACTTACTCCTTTCTTCTCATTTCTTAAAGATACGCTGTATGTTTTCGCTGTTGAATGACAATTCTACATAGGCATGTCATGACAGTAAGGACACCATTGGACAGGGTCCAACTCCTGAATCTGTGTCTTTCTGACTTGTTGTCCCAGAGTCAAGGCCTTCTGGAACGGATAGTCAATAGGTTAATGGATTTGGCCTTTTATTCAAATTCCGGCGTTTTACCTTAGGCAGAGAGATGACCCAGGGTTTATTTTCTAAATACCCCTAATAGCCACAGTGTCAATGCTTTTTATCAGAC
The DNA here is from genome assembly GCF_037038585.1 of Patagioenas fasciata. Classification (NCBI taxonomy): domain Eukaryota; kingdom Metazoa; phylum Chordata; class Aves; order Columbiformes; family Columbidae; genus Patagioenas; species Patagioenas fasciata. The sequence goes on along the minus strand of NC_092523.1, from coordinate 13,570,050 downwards.
AGCATTCGCACACTGCTCCACTAAAAGCATGTACTGTATGGGTTTTATTAAAAGCTCAGAGAGTTGCAATTACATTGTCTGTAATATTTGATTCTTCTGAACCACAAAAGCAGAGACTGCTGCATAAGTGTGTGCTCCTTCAAGTGTTCTTGGACATAATATCTGCTAATACAAGGTATTGATCCATACCTGAAGATTACTTAGTGGTACAATATCAGCCCAATTCCATTTTTAATCCCATGGTCGTTATGAAAATGATTCTAGAGATATCATACTGGAGTTGGGAACTCTGGCAACAGTCTCACATCAGTGGTGATTTGCTGAAAATATCAACTTAAATGGCTTGATTTTGATTGGCCGTTAAACATCTCCATCAAAGGTGTTTAGATAGTACCATTATGATAGTACAAAGGCTTCTGACAGCTTTTTTTTTCCTGTATTTTTCCTCATATCAGGGCTACCAGAAAGCATAAGAACTGCTGGAAGGCCGAGTCACAGACAATTATTCTAAGTGCTGTGCAAGCACAAAGTAAATGGGTTGTTCATAATATAAAGAACAAGTACAAAGTGCATACAAAGAAGAGATTAAGTAACATTAACACACTTCTGTGGACTTCTGAGGTTTCTTAACTCAAGGATTATAGCCAAAGTTAGAAGAAAAAGAGATATTAGTGGAAGAAGAAAAGATACGGATACAGCTAAAGAGGCTGCACTAGCAATAACTTTCCAGCTACTCAGCTAGAACTAGCCATGAAAGAGAACTTGTCTGTGCTAGGTAAACAAGAGGTATAAAAACTAAGCTACTGTTGAGATCCTGCTCTACCCAGAGATAGGATGATATATTCAATACATCTCCTGTCTTATTGGTAACACACATTTGTACAGTGTGGATAATGAGGAGGTCTGTGTGCTGGAGTGGTGCTCCTTGGCAACAGCCTCACATTTATGCTCAGCACACCACTGTCAGCACAAGATTGCCCCTGCTTCTCACAATCTAATATCTCAAGCTTCAGCCAGATGTGTGCCTAATTTAGCTCTCTATTTCTGTCTTCTAACATCATAAAACTTACAAAACATGAGAAGCACAGAGGTGAGTTTGAAAATCAAGATGGCACTGTTTTAACTGGCAGGTGATGGGAACCAGGGTCCCTGAGCACTAAGGGACTAACAAGATTTATTCAAGGCTGAACAGGAAGCCATGGACAGAACTTAAATACCAAACTTCTGAACCAAACCTGCAACTCCTGGACTTCGTATCTCAAGTTTCATTTGGAATTGGGGATACTTAGCAAGAAATTGCAAGTATTATTAGGAAACATTTTTCATTCATTAAGTTCAAAGCAAAGGAGAGTCAATGTCAGTGTTTTACAGGTAATGAAACTGAGGCATGAAGTGGCAAAGACTTGGCAAAAGTCTGCTAAAGGGCCAGCAAGAGCAACAGTTCTGGACTCCAATTTAGCATTCTCTCCCCTCTCTATCCACAGCACTCCAGGCATGTGAGCATTCACACAGTTCTTTTCTGGGTTAGTTGGTTCTGAGAGGTTCTTTTGTTATTATTACATTTGTCTTATGGAATTTTTCCCCAGAATGCAGACCAGTCTAAAAACTCATTCTAAATTTGAAAGATCTCATTCTGATCTTTGTAACACCAGAATTACTTTGCACTCCAATGATAGTATCTCGGTAGAATAAAACCAAAATGCAGCAAGAAAGCCCCAAGTCTCCATTACACAAATATTACTTGAAAGAAATCATCTACATATTTTAAATGTATTTAGTAAAACGCCTGCATTTTCATCTGTAGACACAGTCACATGCCTGCTTTAGTGACAACCATATGCACATGCAAGTTTTCAAGAGCAAAGAAATAATTATCTGGATACACGCAGCTGAGAACAAAATTAAGTGGATGAGTCAACAGAGAAAGATTTGCCTTTTCAAATGCACATCTGCACTTTCCTGTGTACAGTGCTCAATCACTGAAAGGCTGCAGAGTCATATTTATTTAATATATTTGCATTTTAATTAATTGTGATTTGTCTGAAACTACTGTGGGATGTTTAACATTACATTTGGAACATAAATACCAGAAGAGCCTGAGGTACATATAAATTATTAATAGAAGAGACTTATTAAGTCACCTATCTCAGCTTTTCTTAGGCAGTATTATTCTATGCAATAGGATAAGTGGCACCATGTATGACATGCTAGCAAGGGTTCCAAGGTAAGAGTGCAACTTCAACACAATAAGGCAAGAACAAATTATAAACTCAAGCAATATTATCTCATAATTCACAAATCTTCTTTCCTGAAATCCATGAGATGTTCAGAAGATAACTGAGAGGGATTTACTTGGTTTGCTGAATCCAGTGTCTGGTAAGACACAGAAATACAACGTATATAACTTTCTAAACTCCATTTAAAAAGTAGCCAGAGATTGTTTCCCACTTTGAAAGAAGAGATAACGTATCTATTTTTTTTAATGAATAACCTATGCACTAACTGATAATACCATAAAGAAATTTCTTTTCGATAATTATTAAAATCCCATGCAGCTGAGGAAGATCTGCCTATTAAAAGGCAGACACAGAACTTCCAGCTGGAGGGTATAGACTCTTTAGAGAATTTATTTCCCTATATGCAATTTAGTCTTCCATATACCTTTCAAAAAAGCCCAATACAGCAGTATTTGTACCCCTGTAGAGTAGAATAATTCCATATTTTAACTCAAGTTGCAATTAAAGTCATAAAGGACTAATTTTTTTTGCAAAATTTAGCTAGATAGAAGTGTCTTCTATAGCATCACGCTCTCTCCTTCCCTACATGTTTGTTATGGAAGTAGTCACATAAAATTATCAAAATAAAAAATAACTAGATACTTCTGAAAAACAGGTACTTTAAAAACACTAAAGGCTTATATTCGGAATTTATACTGATATTTCTGACTGCAACTAAGCTCGCATTGCCAAGAAATCACTGAATGAGAGCAATGTGAAAATGAAAATGAGGAACAGATTCAGTTCTCATCAAAAACTCCACAGTGAGAGTTTTCCAAATTAGCTATACTAAATTATATAAGACACCTGATTCAAACCTTTTGGCACTATTTATTAACTAGTTGCTTAACTTATGTGAAAGGATTTGCAAAAATGTCCATCAGCTTGGTCTCTAGGCACTGCAGAGAAATACGGATTCCAGGAGTTCTGAAACACCGAGATTATTCTCCAAGGCAAAGGGGTTCAATATTCACAGCTGTATGCCTGTTCGTTTGCTTGATGTGCTTTCAGAACATTGATTCCAGACAAGTCACACAGCTTGTAGTCAGTACGAACAGTTAAAATAGACCTATTCTTAACTCTGGTGCTGTAACTGTGTTAAAGTTAATATTGCCTTTATTTACAGGGTATTTTTATTCCAAAGGCCCCAAAAGTGACCTCCCCTAACTATTGCAATGTCGTATGCAACAGCACTACTAAAGTGCAGTCCTTGCAAGTATTATGACAACAGATAAGATAGAAACTTCCACATTAATAACAAGTACCCTGGCTACTTCAATAGTGAGAAAAGCCTCCGCAGTCTCAGGTTTTAAAGACTAACAGAACATAGAGGTACAGACTGCAAGCTTTACAATACCCAGTGTGAGTATTTTTATGACGCCTCTGTTCCTGTACGGTATACTCTTCAAGATAAAAGATTTCAGCCAATGAGTAAAACCAGTTATATTTTCTTCTTCATGTTAATACTTTCAAAAGATTATGCTTTGCAAGGTTAATTTCAAGTCCAAACTCACATGGGAACGAGAATAATTAGACTCATTTAAGAGAATTCTCCCCTCTGGCAGAGCTGATTAAATTATTTATACATTATCTTTTTGTATAATTGTACCTAGAACTGTGTAAATGGGTTTTTTGTCTAAATTTCAATAAATTCATAATACATGTTTTTAAGTTGGATATACCACCTGCACCTGTGGCAACAAAGAATGGCTCATTTTTAAAATGCTTCAATGAGAAATTAATCCAGAGGGAAACAGAAGTATGCAATTTAAAAGCTTCCACAATGACACCATACTGATTAAAACTCATCAACTGAAGAAATAAAATTAGTAAGACAATAAATCTCGGACTGAATGCTGTTATCCATTTCCACAGGAATAACTTCATTGACTGCAGCCCCATTACACTAAAATATGAGTGCTACTTGGCTGAGTATCAGCTCCATTATGTGACCCTTCATCTGTAATTTAATATTCCTTGCTATCGTTCCCAAGTCCCTCTGTGACGGGTGTGCTCAACCCCCTTGACCAGACTGGTGGTGGTTTGGTAGAGGCTCCAAAAGAGCCAAAGGCCTGAGCCGTGGCTGGGCCATGAACTTCTCCAGCTCCCCCACAAAGGAGCAGAGTGGCACAGGGAGCACCAGTGCCTGTGGGCCCAGAGCACATGTCATCCAAGAGATGTATGAGTAGTGCGTGGTTTTCCAAGCCTAATTTCTCAAGGAATAAAGAAAGTTGTGGGTACATGGAATCTCATGCGCACCTTTACCAGAAAGATGATTTGACCACAAGCCAACTACTTTGTTCGATAAATGTGACAGCCTGGGTGAGCCTTCTTGGAGCTCTCCCCGTTGGGCAGCGTAGCTGTATGGGGGTGATCTACCCTTGAGCTGGGACACCTCTCAAGGTTGCTCTGAGACACCTAGAGACCTTTCACCAATGGCAAATCTTTGGTAAGCAATATCACATACAACCTTGTAGTACAGTATTTTTGAGTTTGCCTTGGTAACTTGATAGTAATGAAATATTACCAATCCATGTGGCCATTCAGTATTAATCACTACAACCTCTGTATTGCTTAACCCTATTCCTTGTATCGCTACCCTTCTTTGACATAAACCATTAACCAAGCCCGGGACTGAGATTGGACATAGCCACATGTAGGCTCCATACGGAGTTTAGAAGGGGATGGGGTCCATTCTGAACCTCATGACTCAACAGGGGGGGTCTTCCTTACCACTTCCTAACCATCTGCATCTCCAGTCTCTGTGTAAATCATTCTAACTTGAGGATAACTCAATCTTCCTCTATATATTTCCTCCATGAAGTAATTAATAAGGTGAACCTTGCCATCAAACTTGGTGAACCTCGTAAACCACTCTTATCTTTGGTAAATTACATCCAATTCATTAATTCTGTTGAATCATTATTTTACTTCAGTAAAACACACTGCTGCTTCTCTCCTTTGAGTGAGGTGGATTCCACTCATTTTGCGACATCTCCTTTGCTAAGGATCTCAGATTCTGGATAAAACCTGAAAATTCTAATGTAATAAACCACTAGGGTGAAAAAGGAAATATGTCTGGTGATGCTAACATTCATTTCAGGTCTTCTAAGTGCTCCTTCTTTCTTTTATAGCAACGAACTTGAGAAAGCTCAGTTCTGAAATGGCTTTTATGGGCTCGGGATTTCACAGTATTCTTTATCATTTGCTGCAACTCCAGTCAATTTTCTTTTTCCTTTTTACAAGTAACTATACAATATTAAAAAAAAAAAGAGAGTATTTTAATGCCTCTGGCTACGTTTTTCCTTACCTATGCATCATTAAAATAATAGGTATGGGTGTCTATTTGGGGACAACTGCATCAGGGAAGACAGAGGGTTAGATAAAGAAATCCATTAAAAGGATAACACAATCACACACTTATTCATTCAAGTTGTGTATGGACAGGAGTGATAAGTAAGAAAATTATGTATTCTGATTAACAAATTAATATTTTTATTAAACAATAAATCTGCAGTGCAGTAATTATCCCAAGGCTATAGCAATGTTCAAATCACATTAAATTAACTTCTTTCAAAACAACTCCAGAAAAAGAAACTGGCCTTTGCCAAGAATGGAAAGGCCTCAGCTATAATTAGTTTTTCACAGCCAGGCTCAACTCTTCCAATTTATTTATTTTTGGGGGACAGCTAGATAGGGAATATTTCCATAGCAGTATCCCAGGCCCTGAAGACCCTGGTGTCTGACATTCCAGCCATGTATTGTTTGCTTTTGCTGCACTGTGCACTTCAGCTGTCTGGCAGGAGAGTCTCAGGCAGTGATTCAATGCTAAAATATTGTTTAATTAGCTCTGATATTGTTCCTTTGGCTATCAGACCTGCTCTGTCATCCAGTGCTCTCTGACTGGCTGATAGTCAAATTCCTGAGATAGGAGTCAGCTTAAGGTGATGAGAATAGTTAAAAAGCAATTGTTTCTGACAAGGATCATGAAGGATCCTCTGGCAAGACACAAAACCAAACAAGTCTTGAAAGACCACTTTCACAAATTTATTCATGGTTTTCAGAGTTTCCTAAATCCGGACCTAAAGCCTCCTAAAAGATCCTGAGACTTCTCTGTATTTCTTGGAAACAAATCATCCTTAAGATCTTTATAGTCCCTACTCACACAACCTTACTGGCTATCATTATTACTTATTATTTGAATTACAGCAATTAGTTATAAAGACTGCAATTTGCACAAGATATCATATAAACACATGACTGCTCTTGTTCTAAAAAGCTTAAAAACTGTACTCAATTAAGATATTCTACAATAGATGATGACCACATCAGAAACAATGTTGTGTGCAAACTAGACTCATTTTTACCTCAACGAGCGCAGAACTGATTCAATGCCTGTTGCGGAAGCTGTATCCATGTCAGTGTCTACAAGACAAAGTCATTTAGGTGATCCTAGAAATGCAGTTCACTCTTGGGACTTTGCAGTAGGGACACACAGAATTTTTCTTACTAATTAGTCTGTTGAGAGCTCATGAAAGGTTCCGTTTACTATTAGGATTCTACACAGTTCAAAAAAGATGACAACTTATCGTTACACATACTTACCTATGTATTAATTTTATTCCACAGTTGACATTAAAAACACTTCTTGTGTGACTTTCATAAAAGAATCCCTATTGCATTCTCCTAGCGAGCAACAAAAAGAACTTCTCCAGCTACCACATTTCTAAAATCCTTATTCTGGTTGTCACATCAGATATCTTGTTTAAAGCTTAAAATTCTTTACTTTATACCACATTTGACTACTGTGGTTACAAAAATAGGTGCCTGATGCATTGTTTAATTACACACCCACAAAGCCAGCCTGGTCCCCAGCCTCGCAGAGAATTCTTTCCTCCTTTTATGTTCTTCTTAATTATTATTTATCTAGTATTACGTATCCAATTAGTGTGGACCCCCACAGAATCTAAAACAGTTTAAAGAAAAATCAGGAGTTATTTCATCATTGATATCTAGTAATACTGCTTAACAGTTCCATTAAAATTATTATTGGGTTTTATTCTGTGAAGAGCTGTCTTTCTCCTGTATAATGTATATCAAAATATTCTTTTTACAGTGCATATACAATTTTGACATTGGAACTCTGCCTAGCTTTGCTTGTACACATAGGTAAGGTGTAGTATGGAGTTAATATCTGAACACAAATAAAGTGATTACTGTACTTTGTTTAAATCATCACAGTTTGAGGCTTAACGTTACAAACATCATAAAAAGTAAATGCAAATTGATGCATGAAAAACATATAAAAGAGGCCAAAATGCATTTCACTAAAACCTTTTTTGTCTCCAAAAACACTGATTAAATTTACTGTAACTCTTACATCAGCTAACAAAGAGTCAGACACCTTCCTAGCTCATGGATCTCTTAGGACAGGAGTGTCAAAGTCATTTTCACCAGGGCCACATCAGCCTTGCCGTTGCCTTCAAAGCACCAAATGCAATTTTAGGACTGTATGAATGTAGAAGTAGTTTCCACAGCCCTAAAATTACATTCTGGCCTTCAAAGGCAACAATGAGGCCAATGTGACTGCCAGTGAAAATGACTTTGATACGCCTGTCCTAGGACGATGCATAAACTTCTGGTATTTGGAAATTCAAGCTATCCTAAACCCATACGATTACAAAACTGTGTCTTGATTTCCAGTGGAATTTATTTCATATACCATTGTGAACTTCTCAACACAATAAGGAAGTCCTCCCAACGACTAAAGAAAACACAAAGTGATTTTTTTTTACTTTCATGCTATCAAGGATTTATATCTGAATAACCCACCAAGAAGAAAATAAAAGGAGAATATCAGAATTTGGGTGGGTCAGCACTCTAGACATGAAATAACATATATGTACTTCACCTTGACAGTAGCAAACCCCCCTATTTTCCTCTTCAAAACTAGTGTAACCAGATCAAATATACAGTCATATTTGCTTTTCCATATGCACAATACTAACTGAACACATCAAAAAATACTGTCTGAAAGAGCTCAATTCCAGCAAGCTTTTATAAACTTGATGTGTTTGTTAAGCTTTAAGTCAGTATGGAAAAAGCATGAAAAATCTAGTTAGATATGAAAGACATGTCAGGCCTCGCTACAAAACAGAACCTTATCCTCTAGTTTTCTGAGGCATCTGAAAAAGACTATGAGAATTGCTTATACAATTTAATGCAAGGAATCTTTCCAGAAATGAGGCATTATTTTTCATGATTTCAAGAATTTTCTTCAATACCCTTAAGCACCATCATATGTATACAGGACAGCACTTTCTTGTGGTCCCATTACCTGCACTTTATAAGCCTCATGCTGGAGCTTGTTCCTATTTCTGAGGCTTGGTATATGACCCATAATCTGTTGCTACTCATACATACGACGCTTTGCTGACACATAAATATTCAGCATTAGGAACAAGAGCTATGTAAGAACTATAGTACCTGTTGCCAATCTATTAATCATGTCTCAGCAAAACTAAATACTGAACTACTGCAGTGTAAATGTTCCTCAAATTACTGGGTGATTTGATATCTACAGTTGCATAGGTAATTTCAAAATAATTTATTTTGAAAGCACAAGGACTCTAAGCTGAAAGATCTCAAACCCAAAGAGGCAAAGTCAATGGAAACTGCCATTTTGCAGAGCTTCAAAAATCAGATTGCTTAAAACAAACCTGAATTTAATTGTTAATCATTGCTAAACAGATAATAATGAATTTCCACCTGGTATAGTTATGAAAATATTTTCCATTGCTTCAGATAAGAGTAACTTAAAAGGAAAATGTTTGGTAGAGAGAAGCAGAGTTAGGTACTACAATCCCTTTCCTACATTCACCATCAAATAACTAGATGCTAAATATGGGTAACGTAAAATTTCATTTCAGTCATCAACAAAGTTTTTGCATCTGATTTCCTTGCATCTGATTACCTTTTGCAAGGTTAGAATTGTCATATCTTTAAAAAACAACCAACCAACCAAACAAACACTGAATTATTTTCCTCTGTCCAGTAAAGCAAGTGATGCCCAGCAAAAAACCTCTGTGCTCACTGAAATTCCATCCCACTGCATTCTGGCAGTTAACAGATCTCTATAGAGCAAACACACACTGATATTTTTCCAAAATGAAACCATTTTCCTACTGTTTCTTCACCTCTGTTCCCTTTTTTACAGTATTCTCTCTCCTAAACAGTTTGCCACTTTATCTAAGGCAGAATTAGATTATGGATGGAAGCAACAGAAAGTGGGATCTAACTGGGCAACATTTAGATTCTGGTTGAAATTCCAGAAAACCTATTTGGCTCTAACATTCTTCGTTTCACTGAATATAAAGTGGAGCTAAGGCTGACTAACCTCAAAATTTTAGTACAATGATTTTAAATATTTTTATTGCAAATTATTTCATTGTGTTAAAGTATGTCAAGCACTTCAGTAATACAGAGGAGGAAAGATCTCTATCATGACCAATTTACAATATCGTTATCAGCAGATGAGAAATGCCAATGCAACAAAGAATCTAACAGTTAAGTATTGATACTTAAATTTCATGCAATAGAATTTCCTTCTTTTTAATTTTTTATCCTTTTTCCTCTGTATACTGTTCTTCCCCATGGCTTTGTAGGATAGGGCACTGGAGCCCTCAGCATTTCTAGTAGTCTGCCTCAATTACAGCACAATTCAACATTTTTCAAAATGCACAGAAAACCTCCAGTTGACAGTTAAGTGTCAAAAATCTTTATTCTTACTACTGTCAACTCTAATTTTTACTAGAAGGTCAGCATTCCCCTGCTGAAAAAAGTAGAGAGTAAAGAGTACATTACATCAATCCAGTATCTGATCTGCTTGTTGAAAAAACGGGTTTTTTCCCTCAGTTCGTCACATAGCAGTGTTTTAATTAGAAAAGCAAAGCAACTATTTCCCAATAGTTACACTTTAAAAGAGAGTGTTCAACCATAACAACAGGGTACATAGTACCTCCGCAATCGTCTGCTTCTAAACAGACCTGATTTTAGCTTTGCGGGTATTTTCATTCTCCTTTAAAGGAGAGAGAGACAGTGACAACGCATGCGGGAGAAGAAGAGACTCCAGGAAGTAAAGAATAAAAGAAGCCCACAAATTTGAGTTAAAGCTACTCATATGTTGCTAGTAGCAACTCAGTGAGAATAAGATTCCATGGTATAATATATACTTTCTAAACACGTCATACAGATTGGCAGAATCTTTCTTGATAGAATAGGAAGTACTAAAATGTAACTCATGGAGCTCTCAAAAGAAGAGAAATAATGTCTGCCAAGTCCCCAAACACAAGGTGTATGCTTGAGGAAAACAGTGCTGCTGGGGGAGGTGGCAGCGGGTTCTCACACAGTTAAGGCATTTTTTGAGAGCGCAGAAAACGCATCCTTGTGCCCACAGCTTGTACACAGTCATCCTGGCTGAGGACTTTTTATAGAAACAGCCTTATCTCACTCAAGGGCATAAACTTGCCAGCTTACAGCTCCACAAATGCCAAGAGAATAGTGTAGATGTACTTTCAGTTCAGCTTTCAAATGCATAGAACTGAGGCATGTAACAGGAATTTCCTAAGGCAAGCTATCTTCCCCAGCCTGGGGGCTTCTCCCAGAGCAATATATATGCCCTATATAAGTACTTTATTCAGCTGCACAATGGGCTGCCACAGACCTGGTCTCCATCAGTGTACCATATTATTTTGTTTGTTCTATTTATTTTCTTTTTTGTTGTTGCTTTCTTGTTAAGTAAATAGATTTCCCCAAGATACGGTGCCTAACAATCTGACTATCCATGATATGCTTCAAATACTGGAATACATTAGACTATAAGAAGGCCAAATAGCTATTTGCTAATTAGCTTAACCCTTTTGGGACACAGAAGAAAGAATTTTTTATTAAAACGGGATAACCCTGGACTATATTGATCTGACTGAGAAATGAGTATTTTAGTCAAGATGAGCCTCAAGATGAGTACATGCTGGAAACGGTGATGTTGTTTCCATAGCAATGCCATGACAGCCTCTAGAGTGAAATAGTGTGCTACCAGGAAATGAAGGGAGTTCAAGTGCTATGAGCTGCATAGTTCTGTGAGCAATCCCAACACATTCTCGTAAAGAATATTTAGTACAGCTAGATAGTCCAAAGATTGCTGCTGATGTGAAGTAAACCTTATCAGTATGCTTCCAGCAGTCCTGTTTTCTCATTCACTACACCCAAGATGACTTATCTAAAGGCTTAAGCTGTGGGCAGCACTGCTAAGCCATTTCAGACTGAACATTAACAAATAAAGCAACCTTTACCTCCCTTTTTTTCCACTGAAGAATGTAATCTATAATTAAGGACACTGACTCTCATTCTCTGTAACACAACCAAACACATTCAACCTTTTAGTGAAGAAAAGCCTCATATGTACAACTATTTACCAGCTGACCTTCCCCCTTTCTCTTCTCTCACCTCCTTCTCTCTCTTGCCTCCTCCTGTCCAAACGATACTGAGCAAATCTGCCCACACGTGGGAAGCAATGTGTAGAAGGCTTGCATATTCCTCATGAAAATTTACACAGTCCTAGCATGAAAATCACTTGTCTGCTTTTTACCCCAGTTTATGCTAATAGAAAAGCAAACCAGAAAACCACTAATTGTATTTTATTTGCCTAAGGCTTTACCTAAGGCGTATATTCTGGTTGAATTCTGCAAGGCTGATTTAAAATATTTTCCAAAGGAGACAGAAAGAGAATTAACTTAAGATCTGCATTGCTTTGTGTTTTCATTTTCAAAGAAATGAACAGTTCCAGTGATTTGTAAAACTGCTAAAATAATGGTTATGACCCAGCTGTTCTTAAATTAAATTCTACAAGATACAGTACTCTACTTGAAAAACATCCTAGCATACTGCTGCTAATCCTTTCTTTCTCCAGTGTCTCCCTGCAATTTGTAAATGTGTTCCAACATGAGCTGAATGTCCAGAAATTCTAGCACTGTGTTTGTTGTTTGTGTCATTGTCACAACCAGCCTCTCGGGTAAACAGATTCATTATATGGAGCTCTGCTGCCTCTGAGGGAAAGTAGAACGACAAACACACATCACTGCCAGATCCCTTATTAACAAATGCCACTTCAAACCAAAATGTTTTCTATTTATTGTTTTAAACATGTACTTCAAGCAATCAAGCCTTGTATGTAAAGTAGCAAGATGCTTCCTTTCCATTTTGCATCTAGCAAAAAGATGTGAAGCAAGCATTTTTAAAACAGCCCAAGCCTCCTCCTGCCTCTCTCCCTGAGTGTGTTGCAGAAGGCACCAAGCCCAGCAACATTCATTTATAATTTAAAGTGTTTCCTCCGCAGAATTTGTTTCATCTTAATACATTTCATCCTAATTGCAACCGACACACTCAATGCTTCCACCGGAAGCTCATCTACTTCCAGGACAGTTTTATGTAACTGGGTTTTCTGTAGGACAGAAAGGCAGTTTCTTTATGGGACATACATGCAATTTCTTTATGGGACAGATGTTGAAATCTAGCAGAAAACATGCCCTTGCAATTGTCAAAGGACTTACAGGCTTCTATATGGACAAAAAGATACCTGTGAAAAAATTGAAGCAAGTTTAACTTATTCATCCTCTTTTTCCAGTTATGATGGTCTCCCAGTAAATTCTCCAATATGAGTATTATTCTGTAACCATCTCACCTTCTTTTGGACCACCTATCTCAACTTTTCAATTTATCAAAGAGTTAAGTAAAAGTAATCTGCCTGATGATCTGGATAGGACAAGTGAATACAGATACAGTTTATACTGTCTGAAACAGAAGTGGATACAGCCTATATAACTCAGTCTACTCTCATGAATATGTACTGGTATCCAGCCACAAAAGTCAATCTGCTGCCACCATTGCCAGCATAGCAAAAATGGTTTGCCCCAGCATTGATCATCCCTATACCTAATGTGCTCTACTATCATTGCCTAAACTCTCTCATCACAGCCCTCCCAGATGTTCATTCATGTGCATCCAAAAGAAGCAGCAATATCTGTATTCCAATCCAAGATAGAAATTGAGTTATACCAAAGTCATCCACATAAGTATCTCAAAGCTACTGTCTCAGATACAGGAAAAGTTTCCTGTCTTAAAATTCATAAGCAGATTCTTCATTTCTCTCCCATCACTCCTAGAACATACTCAGAAACCGAGCATGCTACTATAAATTGTATCATTTTTTAAGAGTTAAATCAATGATTCAACCACAAACTCTAAACCACTTTTTAATCAGTAAATATTCAATGACACGAGTGTGTTAGTGCTTGAAACAGAGTCTGCACAGCTGTCACAGAATATAGGGGTTGAAGATACACGAGCAGGAGCAATAACATCCTAAATAGTTATTCCATCTCAAATAATTTTGCTATCCATGTTGTTCTATCAAGACATATGGTAGTAGTTATGATTGTAAGACTCAGTCTGCTTTTCACCTCTTTCCTAGTATATTGCTAGAATTTGACACATCACTGGAGGCCAAGTGCTTCCAAAGCCTGCATACAAGTGTTTTCATACAAAGGGTAAATTAAATGTTGTTAATCAGGGCTATGAAATGTATAGTTTTCCTCAGGCATTTCTTTACATTTTCTGTCTCTATTTCCTCATCCACAAAACAGCAGACATTCATCTATCTACCAGCCTCTTAATTATTTTACACTACCATATTCACAATACTTTTGTTCTGATTGTATCAAAACTCTCATAGTAAGGCTGTTCTTTTCAAGGATTTACACACATTTGGGGTTTAAAAATTCATTTGTGGCTGATATTTCTGTCAGTAAGCTCTTAGTGTGACAAATTACTTAATAAAAACTCATGTTGTTCTCATGAACTATAATAACTATTTATTTGTTTGTTTTAAAAGTTGTCAGAAACATTTCTCTTGGCAATCCACAAAACAGCTTTTAACACAATAAAAGGCACTGCCAAAAGCAAAGACTTATCTTGCATTAGTATTATGGAGTGTGATCTGGTTATCATACACAGACACAGAGAGACTGCCGTGCTTGCTCTGACTCACTGCTCTGCTTTACATGAGGAGGAGACACAGGAGAGAAGAATTCACAGTAGCCACATATAAAAGTGTCCCGGACAGAAATAAGACTGGAAACTGAAGCTACAATGAGGAGGATGCTGTGGGGAGCCACCCTGCTTCTCCATACAAAAGTGCTGGCAAATTATTTTCCCACTCTTTCTCTCTTACTAAAGGATATCAGAGACAGACATAGCTGCTCTTTGAGGAGCCACATATCGATTAGTCCTATACAAATAGTCTTATTAAATAGGGCAGCGTTTACCTTGCCTAATCTAGACAGGTCAAAGACAGAAAAAGAATATGCGCTCAGAAACGAGAAGATACTTCCTGCAGTCCCCAGGGTATAGGCATCTGTCATTTAATCCTAAAAGGGCAGCTTTTTAAGTACACTAAGAGTTCTTTGATTTAACGAAAATGTTTCCTGTGACATTAACAAAGCACGCATTAAGCTCCACAGATGATCTGGCCTATGAAGGAAGAAATACAAACAATCACCAGGGACAAGTGCTTTGTTTTAGGAATTTTCCCCCAATAGGACAGCTTCACTTTGACATCTGATAGTCCCTTGTACAAATCCACAGAGGAATATTCTTCTAACTCCTTCTGAAATGCTGAAGAAGAATGACATTATTCTGGGTTGACCCCATAACCTGTTTCTTTTCTTACTGGTTCCTCTATGTTCTTCAAAACACGGAGCAACACTTTCCTTGGCTATGTTTTCTTCTGCTCTTCCTCCACGTCACCCTGCTGCAGTACAATGGGCAGCCTCACAGATGACTGGACTGATCCTGTAACAGCTTTCAGGATGGTGTCAGCACTTGATACAGCAGTAACTGTGTTAATCACAGACCCAACAACTCACCCCAAGCAGGTGAGCCTCACCCCCAACCTCTGCACAGCTCAGACAGAAGGGTTCTGGGAAGCAGGATGACGGGGAACCAGGGGCACAGTCAGGGTAAGGACTGACCTTTCAGCAAAACAAGCTGGAGTAGCTCAGCATAAAATGTCATCATGAAATAACTTCAAAGATTATTCTTGTCAGGTGGATACTTACCATTCAGTTGGCATCAGTTTCCTGTTTACTTGTTATTAATCAACTACAAGACTGTTATTTTTCACATAAAATTTCCTGGGTTTTGCAATCTCTTAGCTGTATTTTATATTTGAGTACTTTCTATTACAAATACTGCAGGGATTCTGGTAAGTAAAGATATATTTTAAAATTTGCAGAAAAATATTTTTTAAAAAGGTCTCTTAAGCCCCACTACTAGTATCAGCACTGAGCAAGAAACCATAATAAAGGATACTGAAGCTCCTATCTGTGATTGCTAAATGCCAGAGGTTGATCCTGAGATCATCCGCTGACATGTATGTCTCACAGTCACTGTTGACAGATATTGAGTTGACGTGATAGGTGTGACCATTAGCAAAGATTCTCCGGGGAGTGACTTCTACCATCAAATCCATAGGTTTCAATACAGGCACCTGCCAAAAAAACAAAACACAAATGAGAAAGAGAATAAGATTTCAAATACTTTTTGCTAGGGTCAGAGTTTCAGTGGAGAGCAAGCATTCAAAGACAGTGACATTATAAAACTTCCCCAAAGTGAATGCAAGCTGAATTTCCCCATGGATGAATGGCTGGGCAAGGCCATTCCTGCCGGGAGGGAGAGCCAGGAGAGGCAGGCACAGCGATGGGAAGCGCTGCGGGAAGGGTGGCACTGGCAGCTGCCTCAGAACAGGCCAGTCCCACAGCAGGAGCCACTGTCCTACATATGCAGGAGGCTCTGACAAGCAGCTAAGTGCCAATACTTTGTGTTTGCTAAAGAGTTTGCTGTTAGCTGTAAATCACTTCCAGTATTTCTTTTGCTACTTAATGTCTCTCTCACAAAAAGCCAAGTGGTTAGAAGGTTATAATCTCAGTGAAACGCAATGAATGAAGTCTTCGAGAACAAAGCCAACATGTGTACTGACATACCATACATACACATATACTCCTGAGAAGCCAAGACCACTGACTATCACTCGTCATTGCACCCTCATTGTTACCCTGTGTGTCACTTCAATGTCATGCTTCAATAACTAGACACTGCCAATTTACTCCCTATTGCTAAAGCATTCAACACTGTACGGCTGTGGTCCATTCAGTGTTGTCGAACATGCATCAGAAACAACCTATCACACATCAATCTGCAAGATAGTATAAAGAAGAACACAGAGAAGTTAAAGCTTTTTGTTTAGCCTGCCACTAAAGGAGCCTCACGTTCACGGGAGCACAGACTTATGTAAATCCCACTCTTCAGATAAGAGATAACTCCTTTACACCAGTGAAATAAAGAGTAGACTGAAATCAGGTGTACTGTTTTTAACTCAGTTGCTCTGAATGAGGCAGGAACACTGTTCAATATTAATTGCAAGTAGAATGCTTCCTTCCATCACATCAGGCTAAAGAATCCTGTGTGAAAGCATGTTAAGTCATCAGGGAGTTATCAGGGAGAATAAAACTGATGTAAACCCTCTAAACATGTTTGTGTTGGTCACTACACCATGAAGTGTTTGTGACTTGAAAATGTGTAATGGATTTAAGACCATTATCAGTCAGCTAAAACTTCAAGAATAAACATATATATATGGTTAGCATTAGTAGATATTTATATCTTTTACAAACTTAGCTCCCATGACTTCCTTCTTCACACAGAAACAACTGGATTTTGGAAAAAGACAGCAGCTTACCTGCAGTGATGTCACTGTAGACAGATCTTTAAGTTTTCCTTCTTCATCTTTTAAGTTGTACCCCTCTGGTCTCTTATCTCTTTCAGTAATCTTCCATAACTTGATTGTTTTATCTTCAAAAGAGAAGACAAACAACTGTCAGCATAGGAATTCTGAATGTAGTTACTCACCTTTCACAATATATTCCCTAAAGAAGTTTCTACACCTTGGTTTAGACAAGCCCCTTGCTGAAACAGTCTGGGTCACTTGACTTTGCACATCCAGAAAATGCTGCCAACAGAAAATATACTCATAAAGCACGTGTCATACCTTCAAACTGAGTCAGAGGTTCCTGGCAGCTGACAGACCATGTAGAGCACAAGCCACTCTCATATCCAACAGGTACAACAGACCAAAACCACCCAGTTCTCACTGCTGAAGCTCAGTCTTGACAATTTGACTTTGCAAGGAAATAATAATCTTGATATTAAAGCCAGTTCGCTAGTTTACTTGCAAACATGGTGTAGACAGACAGACCACTGATACCTGCCTGACCCACTGTGGGAACAGGCAGTGGTGTATTGGTGTAACATAGTGAGCTCCAGCAAACGAAAGGCTGCATGAAAAATGAGACATTTCTCTCTCCTGGGGAAAAGCAGCTGAGAAATAACTGAGAAAAAAAAACTGGGAGAATTGTGTTGTAAGGTAAGAGACAGAAGTGTGGAGAAAAATATACTGATCTTACAGGGAATGGAATTAAAGCTAAACTGTCCCTTTTCTCATGACGACTGAGGCATATGATGAATAGAATTAGGATGCCTTTTGTTTAGCAAAGAACCTCTGAAGCCAACAAATAGAAGTTTTAAGCATTTCAGACAGAGTTTGACCTCATTTTTGTAGTAGCTGAAGTTGCAGATTTCCCTAACATTGATTGTCCACTCCCGTTCTGGCTGTGAGCCTAACCTGCCAATCCTAACACTCCCCAAGCTGAAAAACCAGTGCCAACTCTTCTCCTGCAAAAAAGGTCTGTCCCCAAGTTCCTAAGAGTTATTTCACACATCTGTTCATGGAGCAGCCAAAGCCTTTCCAAAATTTCTGCACTTCAAATGCCACCACAGCTTTCACTAATCTCAGTTCCTGCATCATTTGTGATTTCGCCCCACTTTCTTCCTTTACTCCTCTTTCCCCAGGTACGCAGCAAAGCATAATTCTTTCCCTAGTGTGGCTGATCCGATACTTCTTTCAAATTTTAGGACAAATCATTTTAAAGGCAGGATATCTGAATACATGAATCACTTTGTATTTCTATAGCAACTTTAACTTTGATAGTTTTTTCTTTTAAAATCAATCGGTCCACTACTCAGACTGTTTTTACTATTATGCACCTCCTAACAATATTGACATGCTAATTTTCTAGCAACAAAAATACTACAATTGATCAACCTAGAGAACAACAGGTTAGTTCGATCTGCAAATGAAAAGCTCCCTTTGAATACTCAATACATTTAATTTGTATCAGTCATGTTAATTACTTATTAAAAATACATATAAGCCATGTCATGCACTTCAGATTTTTATTACATGTAAATAGTGCATTCCTGCTTATCTACTCTAAAATTTATAAACATAGCAATTATAAAATCAATGATAAGAAAAAACTATTTTTCATTGTTGGACTTGACCACTATTGATAAACCTCTTTCCAGAGTGAAAACTATTTTATTAGCAATTAAGGGCATCATAAGTGTTGGTTTTCTTCTTCATCATCTGCTTCTGGACTTTAAAAACTCCCCAGAAATTCTAAGCATGCTTATATTTCAGAAAATATAGAAACAACTCTATGAAGTTCAGTATTTGGTCTCAAGGGTGTTGTGAAGTTTAAATTAATTAACGTCTTGTAAGCAGTCTGATATACTCAGATGAAAGGATCTGCATGGGCCAAATTCTGATCTACCCAATGTAGCTCACATCAAAAGTGGCCCAAATATGTTCTGGTACAAAAGATACCAATGAATTCTAACAACTTATTATTATACTACAAAATCAGTTCAGTTTACGACACACAAAAAAAAAAATTTGCTAACTGCAAGCACTGCAAATCCACAGTGGGATTTGAAAGCCTTGGTGGTTTTCTTCTACCTCCTTTAATTAAGACACTGCTCTCAGAGCTCAGCTGATGACTTGGTGCCAATGTGTGAACTGGAAAAGAACCAAGATCGCCTCCAAGAGACATGACCTGTGCAGGAACAGCCTCAGACAAAAGTCCTTCTCCAAAGGACAGAAGCAGATTTGGGCAGGTGCCGACCTGTCAAGTCTCATGTATTGAGTGTGAGATTCAGACGGACTCTCTCCTCATGTTCCCTGGCAGAGGGATGCTCCTTCCAGCAAGTTCACTGGGTACTGCCTACCTCTGCCACTGGAAAGAACGGATGCTGCTTCAGTTCATTTTTCTGACCAAAACTGTGCTTTGGGCCAAAATATCAAAAATTGCATTAAAGTATCAGGCTCAGAAATGACTAAATATAAACCACTAGTCAAGATATTTCTACAACCTGTCCAGTATGAACACGTGTGGCGGGTAACGCCCTCATTCTCTGGAAGTTAGAGAAAACACTATTATCCCTTTTTATAGGCATGGAGTTGATACACATTTCAACAGCTACTCACAGGTAATCTGTGAGACAGAAAGGAATTCTACGTGGACCTTCTGTATCCTAAAGTTAAACCTATCTTTAAGAGTATGCCAAGAGGCGAATCTTCAGACTTCAGTCCTGCTGTGCCAGGAAGATAGGAACCCTTGACACATAGAAACGTTCTGTAATTCAAAGCCAAAATCCAAACACTAGTAGCACCACTTCTATTCTCCTCACCACAAAGAGATCTCCCGGGATGCTCCAGAATTAAGGAGGAAAAACTGAGGTCAAAGTATTTTGCCAGGTCCTGGCCTTGCTCGGTGTTTGCTGCAACTGGATTAACTCATAGCAACACAGATTGATTCTTTTTCCCATGTTAATATCAAGCAGAAAACTGATATAAAGGTCTATTAGGCCAAACGTAAAAGCAGCATATTTGAGGACTGGGCTGTATTCCTCAGTGTGTCAAAAAAAATCCCACTTTAAAATTAAAAGGGAGAAGTTTACTTGTAATAATCTGCTTTGGTATCATGCACTTGGAAAAAGCTGTTCTTAAAGTTATCTGAAGTAGAAGGGATATTTTTACCAAGGGAGAAGTGCAGAAGTAAACTCCCAAACTTCATTACTTTGAGATCAGCAATTGCAATAATCCCCTCAAGGAAGTGGTGGACTCCCCAGCATTGAACACCTTTAAGACTGGGCTGGACAGGGCGCTGGGCCATCTTGTCTAGACTGTGCTTATGCCATGGAAGTTTGGGCCACATCATCCTCATGGTCCCTTCCAACCTGGTATTCTATGAGTCTATGGTCATTTACTGGCTAATCATTAAATTAGCATAATTCACCTAAACATAACAGATACATTGAATTTCAAATATTGCAACAGTGCCCACAAAAAATCAAAAGACAACTTAAAGGAAAACATAATTTGCTATCTACTCTGAATTAATATAAATATTATTTGTTGTTGTAAGTTTTAACTAGAAGTAATTACTTTGCTCTAATGCATTAATTCCCAAAGGTGAGATTACACTTTTTCTATCAGTAATTCACATTTATACTGAAACTTCAATGAGAAAATTTATTCTCTGATTACAATTACATCTAAGACTTAAAATCAGATATTTTTGTCTCATGCATCACCAGCAGTAATAAGGGTTGTGGGCGTCCAAACGTTTCCTGAATTACATCTTAGGGGAAAAAAACCTGAATGGATCCTATGTCAGATCTGCATATTGCCCCTTAGCAATAATACTGCAATTTTTTAACCAACAGGCCTCAAGCATGTTAGAAACACAACTCAGAATAAATATCTTATTATTATTCCTACTGCCTTCTAAAGATTCATGTAACTCTTTAGAACTTAAATAAACAATTCTGAGGATAATGAATAAAAAGAAATTAATCTCTCTCACCTACATTCATTTACATATCTACGAAGCACAAAAGTTATGACAAATGTAGCAGACAAAATTCTAAATCCCCAGCGAAACACGGCTACTGAGTCAGGTGACGCCTTTGTCACAAAATTTACTTCAGGGCAGCACTGCACTTTAATAGCAAAAATGGATAACGCTCTAAATGTCTGTAGATAGTCAACATGAAAATCCCTATGAATAAAATACATAAATAACAGAGATCAGAGTTAGTCTGACTTTCTTAGTAAATTCTGAAAGAGGAAATGACTAAAACAGTAGATTAAAATGAACAAATATACATAGTCAGCACTAAAATGCACAAGAGGAAAATGCTGGTATGTCCCATATACTCCAACCTATCTTACCATTTGTTGATAAAAGTGAGTGAGCTGCATTTTGCTGTGGTAACCACTTGATCTTGTTTATTTTTTCTTCTATTTCCAAGCTCTTCAAATAATCAAATTCAGGTTCATGGCTCTGGAAAGTGCTGTAAACATTGTACTCCCCCTGATTGTAAGGCTCATTTTTACTCTATGGAGAATAAGAACAAGAAAAACATGTGGTTTATGATGGCAATATATCTCCATCTCTTAGGAAAGGTGTATAAGCAGCGTTATAAATACAAAAATATTGAAAGGGTAATATAATTTCTCATTTAAAACATTATATTG
Source organism: Patagioenas fasciata (assembly GCF_037038585.1). Taxonomy (NCBI): domain Eukaryota; kingdom Metazoa; phylum Chordata; class Aves; order Columbiformes; family Columbidae; genus Patagioenas; species Patagioenas fasciata. The sequence goes on along the minus strand of NC_092523.1, from coordinate 13,548,222 downwards.
ACAGATTTCTTTCTAAAAGAATGAAATTTCCAGTAAGTATTGAAGCAACATTTAATAAAAGTCAGAATTTCTGAAGAAATGTCAATTATTCGGGAAAGCTTTCTGCAAAAGATACCGCAGATAGACTGAATTTAAAAGTGAAACATAAAGGTATCACAGCAAAGCCATTGTTTTAAATCGAATGGTTCCATCAAACAGGCAAAAGCTATTAAAACAATGTAGAAGAAAAACAAAAACAACCTTCTTTTTTCTTAGCTCAGAATTTTGGGGTTTTGAGGCATTTTTGTTTGCAACAGCAAACTTCAGAGTAAAAGATCCTTACTCTCTTTCACTTCCTCTCCAGAAAGGGGACATTCTGTTTTACTGAATCTTGAGCTTTTAAACGAGTTTGTTATTTAGATCCAATTAAAGTATTAAAAATAAGACCAGGTTTTAGCATGGTATTAAGGACTACATTGGTAACTCACATACCTCAGGTTCCCTTTGGAATATAACAACCCGACCCCCCTTGTCACCAGTAGCCAGCAGTTCTCCAGTGTGGTTGAACTCAACTGTAGAAATAATATCAGCTGTGGAGGGAAAGACAGAAAAAAGGCCAATTTTAGACTGCTGCTACTACAACACAAAGACACTAGAAATATACCAAGCACTTCACAAAAGTTGCAACGATGAGGGATTTGAAGGAGTACAGATGAATTCAACAGCAAGTCATTAATGCAAACAGGCTGCATGCCATTACAGTCTGAGGGTGCTACACAATGAAACAAGTGCAAACACAACAAGGCAAATTTGTGTTTCTGGTACATCTGCAGTTTGGGAGTGGAGGAGACCTCTGGAGAGGTTATGCTTCAAGAAGAGCAATTTCAGGCTGCTACAAAGCTTTTTTTTCAATACTGGACACAACAACAGCCTTGGTCTCCTGCTATCTCCCCTAGCAAGGACCAACTTCTCAGTCCTGTTGCATGTATTATTTATTCTTCACCCTTTATGAGGGTTTTAACATAACCCCCTAAGTCTAGTTTTCCCAAATATGTGTTTGAGCCAGGAGAGCAAAAGCAAAGTATGTGTAGCCAGTCTTGCCACAGGGGAATGAACACAAATCCAGACCTGTGCAGTGCTGACAAGAGCACATTCAAATAATGATCTTTGGTAAATCGTTTCAGCACCTTAAAAATGTGTCATCAGAAGATAAAAAGATCCCACTCTCTTCTTTTTCTAATTTTCAACAATTCCCTTTCCCTAAGCAATTGCATCAGCTTATACAAGAGAACTCATCAAAACCTGAGGCCAGTCTGAGTACAAATCACTATATATCAGGATGAGAAGGGAGAAAGAGACAGCGGGGGCAAAAGAACTGGTTCTTCTGTTTGTATGACACTAAATGCTAGCATCATAATCCACCGTTAATCCTACACTATTAGCATAATTTAAATGCCTAGTGCAATAGTAAATTAAGAAGCCATCATATATAAAATCACAGACAAATGCAGGGTATTACTCAGAGATTGCATGTATGAATCCTCTATAATGATCAGTATTCATTCATCAGAAACATGGGCCAGATTTTTAGAAGCGTCAGTAGTTTGCAGCTCCCCTTTAGGCATAAAAAGCTGTGGTTTTCAAACACGTTCATCATCCATCAGTTCATACCGAGAACAATGAGGCAACAGTGGGCTAAGCTCTTTTGAAAACCTAGCCCCAAATGAGTTCGCTAAAATTCAAAAGACTTGAAATAACAAGTGGATGTACCATTTACTTGATACATTTTATGAATTGAAAACATCTGTTCCTATTTTTCTTCTAATAAACTAGCAGTTGAGTGTTAGAAAGATTCTATTGCCAGTAGTGCTCATCAGCGAGACAGCCATCCAAAAGCCAGATTCTTACTGGAAGGTTACAAACAATTCATCATCTAAACCAGAAAACTTTAATAATTCTAAAGAAAATATCCTTTTTTTTTTTTTTTTAAAGAAAACTTCACCAACAAATTGTTCTCCTGTCTAAAAAAAAAAACAACCAACCAACCAAACTTTCATCTTTTTTTCCTCCACATGCTACATGCATAAAGGAATAACAGGGAATCAAAGCATGTTTGTGATTTTATTTTTTTGCTGAATAAAATGCATGGATGTGTAGACTTTGAGAAAAATTGAACATACCAAGGTGCAATATTTTGGGCAGGAACCCAAAGCTTCTCCAAGTTAATGACACTTGATTGTTATGTGGACTTCCACAGACTGTATTTTATAGGTAATTATCTCAAAAGCTCTAGTCTTATTAGAGTACTTAGGAAGAGCAGAGAGACTCTGCTTATGATTGGTGATGATCTGGGGCTTGGGAGGCATTGAGTTTGACCTAAAATACTGGCTTTTTGTTTTTTAATCTAAAAATCTAATCAGCTTTTCTGGCATGTAAAGTTCATTTGTAGTGCTTCCAGGAGAAGATAAAATAACTGTCTGTAAAAGGAATGAATGGCATTTGAACCTACATGTATGAATACACTTGCTACTGGCCTGGAATACTTCCACAATGGCATGAAATACTCTTCTCTATGGTCACAGCATTCACAAAATATTATATCGCACTTTACAGGGGACATCAGCCAATGCTTAGTGAAGTCCACAAGAGAACTTGCACAGACTTAACAGTAACTGAACCAGGGTCAGAAGAAGACAGCTCTGCATTTTATTACATTGAACTTGTCATTAAACATTGTGTGCAGTTAAGTGATCGTTGTTTAATGAAAAGCAGCTAAAACATTAAGTATCTGTGGGCAGTGTGTAATTATGTTGTTCTGAGGCAAAACTGTCTCTTTCCCTCCCAAGGTGTTTCTTTCAGATGTATCCCTTCTTTCTATCAGAAAAACTAATTCTGAACTGTAAACTACCTATCATTTTTAAATTAGCTTGTTCTGAAAAAGAGCAAATCCAATATTCCAACCTTAGAAGCTATGCAGTTTGTTGATAAAAAATTATCCTTGAATTGTAAAATCACTTTTATTGATCCTGTAAATAACAGCTGAAAACAACAGCCAAAAAAAAAAAAAATCTCATTCAGCATATCTGTTCAGCAGGTGAACATTAGTCATGCTGTTTCCATAGAAAGAGATTAGCTAGGCTGGCTCCTAAGACAGAGGAGGTAGGAACAAAATCAATCAAAACAGTTCTTCATACCCTTCTGCAGAACATTCCTCTACATATTTTTCAGTGCTGTAGCAACATCAGCCACTACGGCCCTATCCTGAAGATTCTTCCATTGGAGAACAGCCCCCTGAGTATACAGAGCAGTTAACTACCAGATTTCACCCTCTCTGGGATGTATAAATGCTTGACAATGGAAGAGCTGATGAATTTGCATGTACAGTAAGCCCTTGGCAAGGGATGGCAGAGATGAAAGACTCCTTCCAGCCTCCTTTGCACTACACCTTCCATATCTCTGCTGGCAGTGCCAAGCTTTGCATTAACGATCAGGATTATCAGAGACAGAGATAATTTACCTATTAAGGGCAATTACGGGTAACCTCAATGCCAACGGGCAAATGTTTCCAATCAGACTTTTTCCAATCCCAACTTTCATCCAGTATTAATCTTCCTACTCCATTTTTAAATTCCCCATTTTGTCTGTGCAGAAATGTGTTTAAACTTTGATTTAAAAGTCATGGTGCTCAACATTTTCACTCTGTTAAAAAAGGACAACCTGGACATTCAAAACACAGAGGCTGGCTGAGAAAATCAGATCAAAAAGCTTCAAAAGATGAAAATACTCCAAAGTGTAGGACACACCTGATCATGTGTTCCACATCCCGCCACAGCAAATTGTTCCAGCAGGTACTATGCATTGCAGGCTTCATTCTCCTGACTAATCTTACATATTCACAGAAAGACATCACATTACTCTGCAGCTTAAGCTGACAGAAAGTTTAACCTGATCCAGTCTGAAGTATTTCATTCCCTGACTTTCAGTCACCTCTGTCCTTTTGTTCCTCATTAATTCCTCTGCAGTTTCACAATTTACACTCTTTAAATGTTCTTAATGGCTATATTGTACCCTACAGCTACTGCTTAAGCACATGTATTCAGCTTTTCTAACAAATCTATGTCTATCAATGTACATCTGTGCACATCAAGTTATCTCCAGCTGCCGGTACTGCTCTTCTCCCACCACCAAAGCAAAGGAACCCTGCAGCAGCCCTCCCTCAGGCTCCCTGTGGTGTGGGATGAAACAAAGTTTGGTACACATAGCACAGATTAATTCTGACTTTTATTTGGCACCATCACATACTTTTCAATGTTCACTTTCTAGCCTCTTACAGGTTTATTTTAAGGGGTTTTAATTGCCTATTCCTATATAACACATGAGGTCTAAATACCTTTAGAATAATTAGGAGAGCCTTATCTATATAATAAATCTTCGCATCATTTTGGGTACTCCAGCATAACTGCATGTCATTTTCTACCTAGTATGCATTCAGTGAAGTCTGAACATATTAATCTTCATACAGCCTTTTGGTCAGAAACCTCAAGCAACTTTAAGAAACGCCTAACTATAATTTTCTGCATGTTACTCCTACTAATAATTTCTGCCTTTCTGAGGCCTTTAATTTGAAGGCCCTGGTACACTTTATTTTCCTTCAGAAGATCAAGAAAAAGCAAAGAAAATTTTGAAACTATTTCACCCAGCACAGAAATGCAGCTTCTTGGACCACAGTCCAAGTTTTGAGGGCAAACAACATCACACAACAGTAGCAGGAAAAGAAGATCACAGAATATAATATTCTGTTGAATTGCAGTGTAATCCTGATGGAGACTTAAAGGATTTGGAATGAGCCAGAACACTGGAATTAACATCAGTACTTTCCTAAAAAGAAAAAAATAGCTATGAAATCCTCCCAGCCAGAACAGTACAGAACTTCTCCTATATATCACATCCACCACAATCAGCATGGCAACTCCGTCAGTCTGAACTGACTGAATCAGCATCTAGGGGAGTTTTTTGTTGTGCCTGTTCCCAGTGGCTGGTTGGCAATCTTATAGTCTACGTTATTTCAACCAAGTTCTGACCTGGCCTAACCTTGGGTTGTGAAATCCAATAAGATCACAGCGCAATCTGGCATGGCTGCAAGCAATGTTCAGTCCGACTGATACGAAAGTCCCTGAGGAGCATAATCTGGATAAAACAACAAAGCAGCTTGCAAGAAAGAGAACTGTAAAACAAATGGACAAACAGTAGACAAAAGAGGAGCAGTATTACAGTATCTCATGTGAAGGGAAGGCTGAAACAGCGAGCTGTGCTGTCAGAATTTAGTTTAGACTTGGACCAGAAAAAAAAAGAGTGGATGGAAAGAAAAAAATCCTGCTACTGTTTACCTTTCTTTTTAAGCTGAAGTTTCAAAGGTTTTCTGAAGCAGCTAGTAAACAAGGTATGCAAAACCTCAAAGCTATGAGGGTCAGAGGAATTCTTTTCTGAAATAACTAGTGGAGAGATCTCTGACAAGAGAAAAATTTCCTACTTGAAACAGCAGACCCTGTAATGTGCATTCACTTTGTTTCACAGCAGCGTTATTCACAGTCTTGCATCCAGGGATTGTATGACACCAGAAACCACCACTCAAAATTCAAGTATACACAATGCAAAAATCTCACACATCACACTGTCCAGCCTGGTTGGGTCGGAAACCTAACACTAAAAGCCAACTTGCCAGGAAGCCAGCTCCATTCTACTGGTAAAAAAGACAAGTTGTTGACCTACACAGAAATGACCTGATCACCTCTCCAAGTCACCAAAAGAACATAGGATACAAGCCAGTATACAGGTGGCCATATGAGGACAGATGAGAGAAAAATAAAGTGCAAGGATGCAAGAGATGGAGAGAGAAGGACAGAGAGCATGCAAACATGTTTAAAAAGGGCAATAGCATGAGAAAGGGAGCAAAAGAGAACATGTGAGACAGCATATGGACACACAAGTTTGAGAAAGCATGGAAGAGCACAATGCCACAGCAGAAGATAAGAAGTAGTTGGAAATGAAGGATCTATCTGCCCCTTTGCCCCTGGGACTACGTGTCACCCTGGAAAATCTTTTGGTTCGTGTGGGTTGTGTTTTTTTGGTTTGGTTTTGGTTTGGGGTTTTTTTGTGTGTTTGTTTGTTTCATTTTGGTTTGGGTTTGTTGTGGGGTTTTTTTGGTCTGTTTTTGTTTTGGGGTGGGGTTTTTTTTGGTGGTGGTGGTGGTTTTTTTGGATGGATTGGTTGGGTGGGCTCGGGGTTGGTTTGTTTTCTTCTCATTTGTTATGGCTTTAAAACCGAGGGTGTTTCTGCTGCAAAATGCTGTTTGCTCCATGTGCAGTGTATGGGCAATGCAAAACACAACAGGCAGCTGATTTTGGCCAAAGCAAACTTTCAGCATAGATGCTAACAGTGGAAGTGCTTCAGGAATCAGTGAAACAACGTGATCAATCAATAATGGAATACAATCCAGAGATGTGTGTCCACCACATTTCATGTAGTTGTTTTCCTAGCTGACACCTTGGAGCCTGGCTTCATTGCCAGCAAGGACAAATACATCAAGGGCAAAATCCAAACAGCCCCATTTAGTCCTGTCAAGCAAGAACAAGGAAGTTTATTGGGCTAAATATCAACTTTCTTCCTGAGCAAAACAATCTCCTCCTGATGGGAAATCCAAAACCACAGGGTCAAATGCTCAACAGCTCCTGAAACGCTGCTTGAAACATTAAATACTTCAGCAGGGGATGGTAGTAAACAATAGTAAAGGCAGTAAAAATCTCCTAGGCTCAAATCCTCACCAGCAGTGAGCAAATCTTTCCCTCTTTCCTTTTTTTCCATCTTTAACCATCCAACTTTTGGATTTTAGAAACGCTACACGTACGCATTGAGCCTGGCTGATCATGAGAGGAAAGCAGCTTCCCATTCAGAACATTTGAATGCAGGTTTGGTGCTCACTCAATGAGATAATTTACTTAAACAGAATCTAAAAAACAAATCCAGAATTTGCACCCCCTCTGAGCACCTCTAACCACTGGTATTTACTGTTTCTAGCTTCAAGCTTTAATACAGCTGTTTTTTCCTCCAGTGTTTTTGTATATATTTATTTTAAGAGCTTAGAAAATGTCTACAACAGCTTTTTAACCACATGCTGATTTCTAGCTATATTTCTCAAATTAGAAAAATCAAGAAACACCCCCCAACTATTGCAGCACAGTCAACATGATTTTTCTTGTTGTCGACGTGACAAATACGTAAAATAAATCACCTGGGTTCTGTGTTCTGTGCTAAAAACACTTCACACTGAATACAAGTCACTGAGATTCAGGTTTTCGTTAAGTGACCCCATGTTTTTATTCCTCATTTAAAATCTTAAAGCTCTTATTTCAGAGGTTTTGGCAGCCAGATCCCTCCAGAGTACAAAGCCTCCAGGAAAAGAGGCAAAGAGACTTGACCTTCTGCCCATTGAGGTAAATGGAAAGTTTCCCACCATTTCAGCAGAAAATAAGGTCAAGGAACATTTGTCAGATGTGGTGTAGCTGAAAATTAGGACACATTTCTCAAAATTTCGGCCTCAGTTTACATGCACTTCAGTTTCTCCAAGTTCAAGGTGACCTGCTTAGATCAGAAACTGTAAAGTTTCAGTCGTTAGTTCTGCAGAATACTCAATTAACGTTACTATTATCCTTACCAAAGTCACTAAGCGCTTGAGCCTTCATAATCTGAAATACTCAGTGGACTGCTAAAAATCTTGCAACAATTCCTTTCAGTACCTATTTAGAGGGTCCCCAATAGCGGTACTGCTTCACCTGCAGAAACTGAGCAGCCTCCGGGTGCTGCAGCACCACCAGTCCCTGTGTACTCACAGCGAACGTGGGGGACTCTGCTCCTGGCAGGTACCTCTGCCACCAGCGATGGGGCAGCACTGATCCTCCATCCTGTTCAACCTAATCTAACTGGAAAGATTAGCTTCTCACCTTTGGTAACACTGCTCTTAAAAGCAACACTTGAAACTAAGAAAACACTGCAGATCATTCTCTATTTTAGCATAAAGATACGCACAGAAAGCTTCTAAATTTCACAGTCACAAAAAGCTTCTTCACAGCTGACCCTGTGTAACACATGCTAGCAACTTATTCTCCTTATTTCTCTGGGGGGGAAAAAAAATGTGCAGGCAGAGGTTGGTGTCTTTTTTTCTGGGTTTACTGTCCGATGAGGCAGTCATCTAAGCCAAGGATTCAGTAACGGGCTTAAAGCACTCCACTTCATAGACATCAGCACAACTAGGAAACGTGCCAGTCCACTCCTCTTACCAAGCAACACTGAAGGGCAGAACGGAAAAAAATCACCATGGGCATCACATTATGTATTTACAATTTCCAGAGCAGGGTTTAAACTGGTGCTCACAGAAAGAATCCTGCCTGAGCTGGGAGCCCCTGCTCAACTCCGTGGTGCTTCCCACCGAGGAGCTGCACAGCCCGGCTGCCAGCAAAAAACAGATTAGAAATGGTGCTGCCAAGTGTTAAAAATGCTAGGCAACCGGGTTTTATTGAGAGCATAGAAAGACTCTGAACATCACCCCTCCTTTTGGAGCAAATAAATACCAAAAATAGAAAGTGTACAAATTATTAAAATACACTAATTTTACTTTCACTGTCAGAAGTGGTTGTGTTTTTGGAGAATAATTGCAATGATTTACAACAAGCAAACATCGAGATTTGCTAAAACATTATGATAAAACAAGGACAAAAGACCCCACCCATATTGATAATTTTAAAGGAAAAAAATCGTTGTTTTAAAAAAGAATCAGAGAGTAATTAAAAGTCATCCAAAATTTAAAATCAATCCTGAATAACCAGCTTCAATATGTGTGTTATTTCCAGGTATTATGTACAAACTCAAACAGAATTTCACTGCCAGCTGGTTCTGAGATTCTTTTTTTCCTCCACCCCCCCTTAACTGAGCAATTAAACTCCAGGAGCAAAGCCCTCAGTAATTCTGTCACAGCAGTTCTCATGTTCAAAGTGCTTTCCTGGCATTAAACCCCCCAACCACCCAAGGAAGTCAGTAAGGAAATGTTAGCACTCCCATTTTACACAAAAGCAAAAAATGAAACAGATCCTCCAGAGTTTTTATCCAAGATCAGAGAAGCAGTTTTGATTATACTCATACTAAGGGACAGATAATCCAGGCTGTGGCTCAGCAAAACATTTCTATTTAATAAAGCTCTTAATCACCTGACTAGAGACTTAAACGTTCCTGCATTCAGTCCAAATGAGTATGCATGTTGTTAAATGAATATACTGATAGAGCCCTAACAAACAAAGCCTCACAAGATCACATGCCAAGGAAAAAAAAAGCCCCATTGAGCAAGCTTTTGGGTGAAGCAGGGGAGATATAATCTTAAAAATCACGAAGGGCTGGAGCTAGGAGCTGGACTAGAGCCAGAGTCTGTAAGTGCAGAGTGATGACAAGGAAAGCAGAGACACACCAGCCATTTTGGCACCAGTAAATGAAAGAGAGCTTCAGGACGTTCTTGGGCTTTGCAGAGCTATGGCTTATACTGGTTTATTGTTGAGAGTGGACCTTGACAACAAGCTTTTGGCTGTGATAAATAGCTCTCCCCAAAACACCACTTCACCACGGCTCAGGGGTTAGCACAAGCCAGGGACACTTCTCAACAGGTCACACACACACAGCCATGACATTCTGGAAACAGCGGAACGTCACCCTCAGAGACACCAGCCCCTCCATGCCTCCTGGTCACAGCACTCCCAAACATCCAGTTCACTCAGGCAGTTGCATTAATACTTCATGACTGCAACTCATAGGAACCCATGCTGCACACAGACCAACGCTCTGCTATGCCAAATTACAGAAGGGTTTTCTGCTACAGTGGGCAGAGGCTGGGGTTTCCCAGGGAACGAGGGGCTCTGGAGTCTGTAGAACCAGCACAGGGAAAACAAACCACATTTGCTTCTCCCAGTCTTAATGTATGAGGGTAGATGGCAGTATTTAAATCTACTGATGGGACACTTTGACTACAGGATCCAAATAAACTACATCCAAATACCATAAATAACATACAGCTCTAACTTGTACATCACTGGGCATCTCCTCTGTGACTCCTAGCAGTGGGCCAACAAGCTAAGGTCACACACAGGGCTTGCTGGCTGTCACGGGAGCTCCATGCCAGGCCCTGTAGATATTCATCTAACATTAGCATCTGTTTGCTTGGCAGGCTCCAAAGGCAATTCAGCTGACAACTCTGAATTTGCCTCTGGGTCTGTCACAAGATCATATAACTGTGGGACTTCTGTGAGTGCCAGATCTTCTTTGATGAAAATCACGCACATCATAATATATAAAATCCATTCTAAGCATCCTTTGAAATCAGTGTGTGTGATCTTTTAGAATTATCCAGGTAGTATGGCAGGGTTAAGTGTGTAAACTAAAGCCAAGCTTGAAGATCATGCAAGATCTCTTCAGTCCATACAACGATCCCAAGACCAGAAAAATCAGATTTTTTTGGTGTTAACATGGGTTGCTGCTACTAACAGAACAACAAATGCTGCTCATAAGCTGGTCTAAAAATGACCTGTTCTGTATCAACTTCGCTATCAACCCTACTGTTTTCAAGTTTGATGAGTGTGGAAATAATATAAAAATTTCACAGTGGTTTAAACAACCTTACGTTGCTCTGAAAGTTCATCTCATAAAATTCAGTTCACAAAAGGCCAAAGTCTACTTTTACATATACATATATGTATAGCTAAATAAATGTGAGGAAAGATGTGCTTAAAATGAAGAGCATGCTAAATACTCTATTATGTCAGAGGAACTAGAGGAACTCCTGGCCCTGTAAGATTGAATTCGAGATAGCTGGAGTGTGCAAAACCCAATAATAAATTTGCCCTCAAGTTTAAAGGCATCGTATTTCTATAATTACTCATTAAAAAAATTACTTAAAGAACAGAACACATTAAAAATCAATGCACCTTTCCCCAGTCTGTGTCTGATAAAGAAACTTCAAACACTGTTAACAGCCTCAGGAAATAAACATTCCTGTTTTGGAATATTCCCAAAGGACATCAATTACATAACAGGACTGGATCAGCATATATTACAAATGCTGTGGACAGTGTCTAAAGCAGCAGTTTGCTGGTCAGGCAATTTCAGATGTTTTTCCTTCTCTGAGGAATGCAGCAGCATACAGGTAACCCATTAATTACATAGATCAGCCCTGACATTTTTTTTCAAGCTAATAATATAATATTCCAAGTGGAAACTCAGACCATTCACACTGAGTTCACAACTGGAGAACATAGACTTCAAAGCTCCACACCTCTCATGTTTTAACACCAAGCGCAATCATTCGTTCTTCATCAAAAGGTTAAATGCAAAATATAGCTTCTGCCATCATACCACTAAAGCTGAGAAGTTAAAATAAATTGTCTGGAAAAACAAACATCAGTAAGTCAGATTTCTGTCTCCTCTACAAAGATAGACCTAGAGGAATTTTCTTAGGAGCCTGCCCAGATCAGGGGGGCTTCAAAGCATATGGTGATGGTTCATGAATCCACAGGCACTTTCCCCAAGGCCATGCCTCCCAGAGCCATATAGTCTTGAGAGCTGCTAATTTGCAGCCCACACACATAACATTTAGACATCTAAGCCCTTGAAAGAAGTGCAGGGCTTCCAACCTCCTCCCAATACCCTCGAAGCTGTGCCTTACAATCACCGCGGCTGTTAAAACACAGTCCACAGTAATTATTGCCGCACAGCCTTTGCTGCAATACAGCAGTTCTGAGGCATGAGGCCAACTCAAGTCTATTTTAATCCCACTATAATTATAAATGATAGATATGTAGTTGAGATGCTTCTGAATTTTTTGTTTGCATGAGGGTGTATTTATGCGTGGCAGAAGAGCAGCGCAGAGGAATAGTTGAGCTGGTACTGGCTGAAATGGCATCAGAGCCCACACAACAGCGTTAGCACAACACCGTGGCCAAGACATCGCTGCTGCCAGGACACGCTGCCACGTTCAGAGCTAACTACACAACATACCTTTTCACCATCCTCCATTAAGCAATGTTGACATCTCCATTAAACACAGAATGAAGAGAAAAGGTGTTGACAGGTTTCTCTGAGGCAAAGCAGTAGAGAAACACACTGGTTAGTTGTTCAAAGGACCGTGATAAGGCGAAAGTTTTACCCAAGTCAGAATTGCAGAGTAGATGCTGGAAAATTTGCCAAAGGCTGGTTGAGCGGAGAGAGGCATTGTGTTCTGCGGGCCTTGCACCAGCCCGCTGTTGCCACCCGACCTCAAACCACCGTGAAGCGGACACGTGCAGGCCCCTTTCTTAACCCTGGAACAAACTGGCTCACTACAACATTTTCATTTCGTGTTGTTATCCCTAAGTGTCGCAATACTTATCAGGAAAGTAGCACATAAATTCTTTTTACTTCAGCAAGTAACACGTCACTGCACTTGGCTTGGAACATAACCTCAGATACTATTATACATGCTGGTTTTAGTTTAATAGCCTTGTATGAGTTTGCACAATTAGCAGCTAATTCATGTGAGAAAGAGGTTTGCTTCTACACGCACTTCGCACTAACCAGAGGGTCTAGTGTGAAACAATATCATATTAAATATATTGTAAGTACTAAGTATACATCCTTCTGAAACCAGTAAGGAGTTCTATAATTATTTACACTACAGGCTTTCTCCAGATAACAACTGTTGAGTATTGTTTTCTTCCCAAACACAGACATTTTGGAGAAACAAAATTATTTCCTCAGGATGCTGTAATTCAGAGAGGATCAGATCAACCTCCTAAATCTTAGTCTTGTGCCTTAGAATATATGTCGGCTCAAGAAATTATTGTCTGTTAGCTGTTTACATAGATGTTCCTGAATCTCCTCAATTTTCAAGCAAAATGTGGAATTTTACATTATTAGAGTATCATTCAATTGGAATCAACATTAAATTGTGTAAGCAATGCACCATAACAAATTTTGGATATGCTATCTGAATATTCAGATAAGGCGTTTACCACATGTAAGGAAGAAATACAAATTTCATATTCAAAAAACCAAAAGTCATCGCAAGTCCTGCCTCGGAGTCTTATCATAAAGAGAGGTAGCTCTTATTTCAGTCTTGGATGCTTAGAGTGGATGCCTGAAGAAAGTAGCCAGGGGCTGCAAATTCTTTACCTCTATATTTATCTTCTAAAGTGCTATAAACTCCCAGATTGTTTAGGGCAAAAAGAGCTTGCAGAAAGACACGAGGAAATACAGGGACATGGCTTTTGGCTAAACTAACCTACTAGAGGCACGTAGTACATTTTGGAGGCACAATCCAGCCCCCAACAGGAACCTCAGGATTTGAGCTGTACCTGATTACACTGACACAGGGAAGCTTAAACAGGCAGCAAAACTTATTTTCCCAGTGAATTTGCATAGATTTTTGAGCTCGTTTCAATAGAGAAAATTCTTTTATCTGCCCACTTCCATCCTACTGTTGATTGTTCTAAGAATAACCTGGAAAACTGTCTGCCATAAACATCCAACCATCAAGCACTCACTAAAAAAGTTCCTTTTTTCAGAAAATATACAAATGAGAATCATTATCATACAGGCCCTATTATGAGGAAAGAAATTTATTGTTGTACTAATGTTTCTCCTGATGATGTGAGATGAAGAGTTTTGCAAAAGATGTAAGAGTAGTACTTGGTCAGTTGCAGGTACAAGCGTACTGAAAGCTTCAGAAAGTCAACATCAAATCATATAAAAATTGGTATTTTTGATAAAGGAAAGCGAGACACTATGAAGCACCCAGAAAAATGTCATTCTTGTCGTCTGTTTTTTGATTAACTGACAAAATTTACTAGCCAGCTGGTAAAATAATGAAGGGAAGAGGCTAGTAAAACTACACAAAGCTAAGAGAAACTGCCTTGTACTAATTAGAAACAATGTGCAGTCTGATAACACTTTATAGACTTCAATTACCATACTCGGCAGGAAGGAGCTTTCAAACATCTGCATGATGATTTTGCTCCACTGGGATGTCATTTACAGTGCAAAGTATTAAAAACATGGCCAAAAAATCAATTATAATCTTTGTAAATGAGCATATTCTTGATGTAAGGGATTTTAACTTGTGTGTGGAAATTGGCTTTAAAAGGAGAGACAGAAACTGATTTGACAATGAAATGGGCAGCAACTCCCTCATATCAGATTTGCACGAAATTAAACTTAAGGATCATTAAAATAATAATTTGTATATGAAGTGCAAGAACAAAAGAATACTATTACAAGTCAAGCCTAAGAAAGCAATGACTAACCACATGTGAGGTTCAAGAAGAGGCTTGCTTTATTTAAATTTTTAGATGAATATCCCAAAATACTGTCTATTGATAGTAAAAACATGTATACACTGGGCAGGAACACAAAATCAGATCTTTTATTGTTCTAAACAATTATTTTCGTATTTACATAGAAAAACACAAACATGCAAAAGTAATATGGACAGTAGGAAGCAACCAATAGCCAATGAGAATGTTATTTCAACTGGCCACTATTTAACACATTAATGCAGAGAATTAAGGATTTTACCCTGTAATCAAAGGAAACCAAAATAATGTGGAAAAAACTAATTTACTGAGAAAAATCTAAATATAAAAATATAAAATTTACCATTGTAAAATGAAAAAAAAAAAAAACGTTGTTTGAATGGATTAAAAGTTTTCTTTTCTCATTTACCGATTTTCAGACACATCTGGTATCTCAGAGAATATGCTTAGAAGGTATGCAAAAGCAATGCTGAGTTTTCTGCAAGAACAAATAGGAACAGCATTGGTCGGCTGCAGCAAATGGCTAGAAAATGTGCCCATCATCCCACTGGAATCCTTAACCACAGTATAAAATCTGGCAGTGTTAACCTGATTCTGCAGAGCACTGATAGGACCACGCACAAAAAGCATTTTGTACAGACAGTAAGATGAACAAAACCTTTTCTTCCAAAAGGCAAAATTCATCTGCCTTTGTAAGGGTAGACTGATGGCCTACCAATATACTGCTATAACTTAAGAATATTTTAAAGCATGAACTCATGTAGAGTGCAGACGCTTGCTGAGCAATGCCAAAAGCATGCTATTCCTCTGCTCTAAAGGTTGTCTCCTAGTAATTATGGAGGTACTAACCCAAGGCGTTGGGTTTGACCTTTAAAGCCCCAAGTAATCTGGAAATCTGAGAGACCAGGCTGGCTGTGCACTTTCCTCCCTCTTTCTTCTCTCCTTTTGCTTTTATAGCGATGATTAGAGAGGAGCTGTCAGTCCCCCTCTGACATTCTGTCATTTGGACAGACAGGACCTGGACCTATTAAACTCTCATTCAAACTTCACAGCTCATTTCTCCTGGTGGGTACCTGGGAAGAAAACTAAGAGGATATCCTGGAAGAGTTGTTTCATGAAGCTACTGCTCAGTTTTGCAGTAGGCTCATATGCAGATGAGCAATTTTTCATTTATAGGGGGATTTTTATGGTCAAGAAAAGGAAGGTAGTCCAGAACATGGGGTGAGATCCCAAGCAGCTGTGTATAACCAAAGATGTAGGGTGCTTTCACAACCCCTGCCCTCTGCATTGCCATGGAACATCATGGTTGTCACTGATGTTCTGGAAAACAGAACTGCACAACCTATTTAATATCATGTACTCCATAGCATTAAAATAAAGTCTGAATTTCACATGAAAATTCAAGATAACTCAGTTGATGCAGGGTGTCTGCAGCAGAATTTCAGCAGCACAGCAGTCTCCAAAGCTATTTTGGGCAGCAACCATTACTTAAGTAGAATCAGCGAGTCGCCCCATTCCCTATTGTTGGGAATAACAAAGCTGGAACACCTCTAACAGGCTACCTAGGGATTACTTCAGCTAAATGCAGCTTTGTTATCAAAAAATAAAAGGATTTTTTTTCAGCCTGACAGCACCATAAAAACTCTTGTTCATACTGAATGACACATGAACAGAGGCTGGCGTTTATAATTTTCTGCTGGTTAAAGATTCATTCTTGCTCCCATTGAACTAAGTGAAGCAAAGCTGTCATTGATCTCAATCAGATTGTCACTAGACCTTAAAGACACTAACCATCAGCCCTTATTAATATGGAATTATCAGTGGAAAACATATTGACTTGTTGATCTAAATTCTTTATCTTCATTCATCAAAACACTTATTTCAAATGAACAAAGACAGAAAACTGAACCCAGACCAAAGGTCATGCTGAAGTTACAAATTGCAATGGCTGTTGATACACATTACCAGCAGCAGCATAATGTGTATTGCACCCAACCAAACCAAAGGACATCATATTAAATGGGAAACACACAGCACATCCCCCCTCAGCTTCTCAGCAGTTCATGTTTTGCCTCAATCAGAAACATCCTCCACCTTTTCACATAAAATATGAAAAATCCATAAAAATAATTTCATAAGACTGGTTACTTATTTGATGAAAGCCTTTAAAAACAAAAGCCAAAATCAACTTGTGACTATAAATGCTACAGCTCTTGTAAAAAGCTCTTAAGCTCCATTAGTATTATTTCTAACTTCAGAGAAATAATTAATGTACTATAAAGGAGAAAAAGAGTGGTAAAAATTCTGAATTTAATTATATGAATGGTATTCTATATACACTTAATTGCATAGCAGTAACACAACCACTTTCATTACTCTTTATAGCTTCAGATGCCCATTAGTACAATCCCCAAGGTTCCTTATGAATAATTAGATTAGGAAAGGGGGACTCTCTGATGAAATGCAATAGGATGTGATGCTTATGAAACAGCACATCTTGAATCCAGATGCTGACATGACAACATCATGAAGAGCTAATTTGCACATCCAAATTAATACCATCATGATGATAATATAAAAGAAATATACGCATATAAAACACGCTAGAGAAAATAATGTCAAAAGAATTGAGATACTTATATTACAAAAATACATCTTTTTGACATTTTAACCCAGTTGGAAAGGTGTAAATAGACTCATGGTCATATTCATGAGCATCGAGCTACATAAGCAGACTTACTAGAATTTAATCCACTCGTTGGCAACACATGGGTGAGCTGTTTAATAAATAGTTATACCCATCAAACATGTGCAGCACTCACATAAACAGGTGAATAAATTTTGTTACATTTATTAAACATCTGTCTCCATTTCATACACTAAATGTTTTTGTATTTTTGGGGGCTTCTTAGGTACATATGATCAACAAAACCAGCAGTGATATATTTTTTTGAAGGGCCAAAAAAGACAAAAATAAATGGGGTTTAAAAATATTTTAAAGAGAGTCAGATATTTCTGCAGCTTTCATGAGCCATTGATCTGCATATTTAGGTATCTGAATAGTTAAGAAATTTCTCCCTCAAATCCCCTTCACAGAAAATAATGGGATCTGCACAGAAAGGGAAATAGATTTCTTTGACTTCTGTGGTTCTCCTTCATGTAAATGTTATAACACAAATATATGTGTTACAAAGCCAGACTCTGCCGTTTGCTACTCAGACACAAATGTCAAAGTTGTCTGCTCCTCTCTCCACATGTTAAGACATATAATGTACATGTATCCTGTTTGCTCTATGCATTTGAGAATATGTTCTGCCAATGCAGAGCACATCAGTCTAAATTATTTTAAACTTAAAAAAAAACAAAAAACAAACAACCAAAAAAAATCCACCAAAATTTGCATCAAGCTAATGGGAATCCTTTAGAATAATTAAACATTATTACACATAAGTTCACAAGAAATAACAATACTGCTAAAAGGATATGGCAGAAACAGGACAAAAGTGAATAGATGGAACACAAGCAAGAGGCTTAATACTAGAGGCATAACATTTAAGACATGATAAAGCATCAATTTGTGCAAATGTACTAATTTGCCATTTTCTTATGATACAAGAGTAAGAAAAATCTCATTAAAAGCAAAAACCATCACACTTAAAGCTAATAATAACAACGTTCTATACTAAGTAGGAATCTACTCCAAAATATCACTGAGACAAGGAGATCAGTGAGATTCAAGTCAGATGTACGCAGTTATGCACTTATCCACAGTGAGCACTTATTATGACAAAAGTTCACTAACTGGGACAGAAAGATCTATCTAAATAGGCAACCACCAACCCAAAACAATTGCATATCCTCACCACAATAATCACAACATTGTGGAAAATAAGACATTTTTCTGGATAAATGATGCGCAGAGGTAAGTTGGATGCTAACGCGAAGAACAGCAAACCTTTCCACTTTGGGTAGTTACAATGAAGCATGTGTTATTCTTGTACATAATATTACACCTATTACATTAACAACAACAATTATAGGGTGCTTCGTTATTCATTCTAACAAAACACTTCCTTTTAAAATAAGTTTAAAGTGCCAGCTCCTTCATTGCCACATCCCAACAGTCTTTGCTTACTGAGATTGATCCAACACTGTTTAAATCACTAGGACTTCAAGGGAAACAAAATCAGGACCAAAGTCTGCAAGTAGAATACGTTAACAAAACCAAAAATCAAATAACCAGCAAGACACACAGGCAACATGCAGTGAGGAAACATATGTGAGGCATAAGTGAAAGCTTTTATTGGTATATGAAAGCATTTTCATGAGCTTTTGCCACTGTAACCCTCAAGCTTCCTGTACTTATCTGCCTTTTTTTGTCACCTCTTGCTGTGCACTGTCAAAGTTATAAGATTCTGGTGGCATGTTCATTTTAATCACCTATAAGGCATCATACGCTCTTGTGGCACTGAAGTGAATAAATAACACAAGGCCTTTTATTTTGAGAAGACACAACTAACTGCTCTTAGTCATGATGTATGTTGCATTGACCCAAATAAAAGACAGCCTCAATTCAATGTAGCCTTCACTTCAAAGGCCAAATATTATATATATATATTTATATTTTAAAAACTCCTATGGATCATCCTAAAGCTAATAGTCAATACTCTCCCAATGCATAAATTCACAAAACACCACGCCTAAAATGAGCCGTCATGCTAGTTTTTCCTCCTCTCAGTCTGCCTGCCATCCAGCCCGTGCTGTGCAGCAGCACCAAGACCCATTTGTGGGCTTAACATCATGCAAATGGATGACATTTTAGTTGCCTTGTTCCCTCATCTGCTTTCCTCTAATTCTTCGTTATATGCTCAAAAGTTGGAAGTTCCGTCCCAAAACATGCTACTTCTGCAACACTGTCCCATGATTTAAGATAGTTTTGGCAGATAATGGTTTCTGAAATTACCTCAGGTGAAGTCTGTGCAATAATTTATATACTGTTAAGATCTAACTGAAATCCATGTAGAATTTCATACATGTTTTATTGCTATGGTCTTACATGAAATGTATTGAGCAACAGTAGAACTCACTGAAATCAGGAGATATACACAATCTATCAAAAACCTAAAGAACACAGACACTGACTTAAGGACATCATCTCAAAACAAAACACTAATCCCTGGCATGAGAAAATTTTGGCAGGAAGTTTCTGTGAAATATTTTACTATTACTTTATTAGATACCAAAAAATACAAAAGGTAGTAAAGGGTAAAGTAGTACCAGAGCAGGCTCTCAGCTTTTCAGTATTTTCAGACTACAGCCAGAGGACTGATGGCAGAAGATCACGACCACTCTGGCACTTGCCACTGTTTGGCAGAGCTGGGACACCACATGGCATGGACATAACATGTGCTCTCTTAATATAGTAGTTCTAAACACAAACCTTTTAAATTTAAATATATTAAGAGGACAATGAAAGGCTGGTTTTATTGCTACCTCTGTTACATCCCAGCTGTATTCTCTTCTTACATCAGCCTAGCAACTTAACACAAAAACAGTTATGCTGGGTTTTTTTTAATATAAAGAAATAACATACAGATAAGATTTGCAATAAAGCTCATCACTGATTCCTAGTCTCTTTATCACCCTCATTAATATTGCTTTTCTGTCTACAGACCTGTGCATTCAAGTGTTTCCTCATCTTTAATTTCTCTCACCTGAATAGGCCCATGGGACTTATCATAAGGGTAATATTAAATATGTTCATGTGACGTTCCAGGATTTTTATGTACGCTTCTGGTCTCTGACTTGCAGAGATCATAACTGGAGCTTTAAGAGTCCTTCTCTGAGAATCAACTAAATACATACCAAAAGCGATGCAAATTTCCCTGGACTGGTGATAACACTTCAGTCTATTTAAGTGCATTCACACTTCGTAGCAGAAGTTTTTATTAAAAGAAACTCTCGGGAATCTATACAGTTACATTTTCACTGAAGCCATCATATCTTCACGGTCACCTAGATTTTATGGTTGCCTGAACACCACGTACATTAAAGAGAGATATGTCTTAAAGACTGCATCTTTAGGTTGTCATAATATCCTGCCCGGAAATAAAAATGAATGAATTAACTTTTTAAATAAAAAATAAACCAAACAAAAATGAACTACGAGCAGTGGGAAAAGATAATTATTGTTTCCCATCTGTTTAAAGCAAAAAAAAAAAAAAGTGTACAAGGGCCATTTCACAAGTCTTCAGCTGGATCTGGAATTTGAGGGGAAAAAAAAAAGTGTCAGCTGATGAATTACAAACTTAATTACATCTGGGATAAGACATTTTAGAACCCAAAGGGAAAATGATTTGCTGAATGTCAGTATGCTCAGATGCCCACCAGCGAGCAGTCCCTCCTCCATTCCAGGGTTTCAGTGAAGACAACATACATGTCAACCACAGTAGAAGAAACACAAACTAATGAAACTGTGTGTAAGCTGTAATTACACTGTCTCAGTGAATGGCACTTGGGGTATTGTGAACAGATTGTACGTGTTAATTCACACAGGGCTTAATGAAGCATTCCCTGTTCTACAAACTTCACCTCTTGATTTAATTAACCTTCATACCTATACATGCACTACCTACCAATCATAAATGTTAGGAAACCCTTAAATAAACTACAGTGCTTGTGAGGTACATTTAAAAAGTAACGGAGGTTCAGTTTTTGTTCAGTTTGACAGCTCAAAAGGGAACCGCAAGCAAATTATAAGGTTCTTAGATGATAAAAACTCACTTGTGGAATTTGGCCCTAAATCAGTTTCCCAAACTTAACGTCTAGTCCCTTAAAATGAAATTGTAACAAAGCAGAAACAATTCACTCACAACAAAATTTCTAAAATTTCACTGGAAGAGAAACAAACATTGAAATAATCTGTGAGGTTCTACCTTATATAAAGAAGACTTTTAGGTCTTAAAATCTGTTCTGTTTTTCAGAACAAAATAAAGGGCTAACTCACACCTGGCTTGCAGGCACAGCTTTGCACAACACAAATATATAAATACATAAAACTGTATCATTTTCACCAACTCTTAAAAATGTTAAGGACACTCATTATTGTCTCAAATGTACAAAACATCATCTCGGAGACCACAGCAGTGAATGTTTTACGAGTTCAGCACCGAGCAGGCTGTTCACACCCACCCTGCCGGCCTCCCATTAGTCTGCATCATCCTGTCACCGAGCACCACAGGGGCTGCACCTTCCAGTCCTGCAGTTTTGATCAGATTTGGAACCTGGATTACAGGAGTTCTCTGCTCTACTCATTTATGGTAAAACACTGCGGCACTGCGAACAAATGGTATTTCCCTGATGACTTCAAAGAGTGAAACATGCACAAAACAACTACTTATTTTGTATTTTCTTCCTGTGTGAGTATAAATCCCTGCTCAGACTCCAGCGCTCAAGGACAGCTATCTCAAAGTGCAAAGGGAGGCTCAGTCTGCTCTCCTCTTCTGGTGGGAACAAACTGAAGAGACACGGAAAAGCAAAGCCTCATTTCAGAGTTTTCTGCTAATAAAGGATACCAGGAACTGCTGCCCCCATACTTTGATGAAACAAAGAACAAGAATTGCACCTCAGAAAGGCTCCTCAAAGGCACAGGAGCTACCAGGGCTGCTCCTGGCAGGAAGGGCTCAGCTGAATTTACTTCAGGGAAGGTTTAATAGCTGTGGAAAGGACAAGCCAAATTGACAGGCTTTCTCTGCTTCCTTTCCCCCATGATTAAAGTTTACATAACATACTTAATATTTTACTTCATTAAAAGTACTGCTTAATACACAAATTAGAAAAACACTTGGTACTGATTTAGAGAATACAGGCTGCATTGGAGAAATATTAGTAAATCCTTCACAACACCAAAAAGCAAGTGAAAGCTGCAGAGATAATTTATGTGAATCTCCAATGCCATTTTAATAGAGTCTCCAACAAAAAACTAATCTGCAAAAGTGAGCAAGCATGACACAGAGGAGGAGAACCAGTGGACTGGATAGAAGTTGGCTGAGGGATAAATGGGAAAGTTTGCCAGCCACAGAAAATGAGGACTCCATATGCATTTTAAAATGGAATCATCTGGTTTTTCGTTCGGTGCTAAAGACTTACATTACAGGCAAAAAGAAGTAGAAAGACCTCCCTACAAGCCTATGAAGCAACACAGATTGTTACCTTAAAAAGAGCAAAAACAAAGCCACCTACAATAAAGCAGAGGAAAAAAAAAATCTACAAAAAGCAGCAACATTTATGGTTCCATTTTGTCACTCCAGAAGAGAGATTTCAAGGAGGGGGCAGAAACCTGTGTAATAGAGGCCATAAAGCAGGATTTTAAATTAACTGAGAATTCAGCCAACCTTGACAACTTAAACAGAAGGTACCAAATCTGTCCTTTTCCTTCACTGGAGCTATGCTGTTCAGTTCACATGAGAATCTCAACCAATGTCAATGTCATTTTGGCATAAAGGATAATAATAATTGTATTTATGATACATCCCTCCAAGGCAGCATGCAAGATCACTCAAGCAAGTTGAAATACACCATAATACATGAAAATATTTAATATGTGTTAAACCTATAGTTACTATTTTTCACTCCAGTAGAAAATTTGCAGGCAGTGTAAAGCAATATACATTTTGTCTTGCAGTATTTTATTGATGCAACCAAATGAACAAGAACATTAACGTAACGAGAGGAGTAGCTAAGCACACTTGCTTACCTCCCCACATTGCTGCTAATTACTCAATTGCCTGTAATTACCTTTACCTTTGTTATTCTCTCCCCAACTCTCAGCTCTTGGATCCTGGCCACCTGGTAGTAATTTAAACCTCAAGACACTGATATGGAAAAAAATATTGTGATGCCACAAAGTGCCACACTCAGTGAGACCAGGGATGCAGAGCAGGATAAGCAACAGTGCAGTAGGTTTTATGTTTGGTACGGGATATGCTCAGAGCCTGCTGTGGTGGGACCACAGACCCTATTGTCCATCACTGCCCAGGGTGGTGGCTCAGCTGACAGCAGGGACACTGAAGGTCTCAGTCCTGCTTTGCCTCTCACCTGATAGAAAGTAAAATTGAAAACAGTGCCTTCAGACTCCCCAGGGTAAGTCTGAAACCAAATTCTCTCCATTCCCAAGTTGCCTCAACATGGGAAGTGGATGGAAAATGGTCCTCCCTCCTCCTGCCATGTTCTCCCCTGCTTCTACAGCATTACCGAACAAGGTGGACACTCACAGAGCTCAGCACAAGCTCAGGGAATTCACTCAAAAGAAAACTCTAGATAAACAGCATGCCATAGTTCATGTACCACAAAAAACACCATGGTCTTCTGGGTTCAGATCCCTTTTAAAAGTTCAAAGCTGTAAAATAATTTATGGCCTCAGTTCACTTCTGTTTGCTATTATGACAATACATAAAGCAAATGCAGCTGATAGCTGCCTTCACAGTAAGGGCTCTTTGCAGGCCAAATGAAAAAGCCTTTTTTCACATTTATTTATAGTATCATAGATCTCATTCAACAATTACACCTAGATTCCCCCTTCTTGTTTTTGTTGACAACAATCACAGATGATACAAAAAACAGGTGTTTTGTTTTTTCTGGGACTCTGAAAATTAGGTGTTGGTGAACCAAGGAGTCCTCCGTTTGCTTGTGTGCCATTAAAATAAACCTTGGTCTGCAAAAGCCAAATCTGTATCATATGCATTGCTTCAGAGTGCAACTGATTTGAGACATTTTTACTCTGCAATTTGACAATACAGTGCAGAGCAGAATAAAGCAATAGACTTGGAAAAGCTATTTATAGTGCCTATGCCCCAAGGAGATATAGCTAATAACTAATTCATTTCACATCGCACATTTGAATGCAATATGAAAACTTCCCAGTTTCTTATCAGCACAAGAGAAAAGACTCCACTGTGGCTTTCTTTAAAATAATTAAGGATTCTTTGCCAAAACATTTTAATCAAACTAAGTCTCCATAGCAGTCTCTTCTTCCCCTGCCTTATATCTGTTTTAAGAGGTCCATGCCTATTAAAGTTTTCATAAAAGCATTTTGCAACATAGCAGTTTCCCAAGCTATTAAAAATCATATTCATTTTCCTACATAACACATTTGTTTATCAAATAGTTTTCTACAAGCTGGATTAAAATCCAATATATTATTGGTTGTATCAACAGGAAACAAAGGGAACAATCTGGTAACAAATTCAGTGAGCAATGCAACTGTAATATCTGCATATGAGGAGGTTTTGGTTTGGTTTAGTTTATTGTAGTACGGAAAACAGATCAGCTAAGTATTATTCCATGGACTAGAAAGCTGAATATTTTATTACAAATGATTAAGAATTAAACAACAGATAAGAAAGAAAGATACGGATTTGTTGTACTCAAGAGACGTCAATAACCACACTGAGCTTTTCTCCTGCTGCAACTGTGGCAGAAACAAAGCAGCAAGTGGACACAATGCTCAGTGCAATGATAGCTGCCTAATTTCTCCACACCCACAATTTCTGCTTTCTTTTTCTGTTCCTCCACATGCTGACACCAGGTGTTACAACAGCTTGACTTCAATGAGAGTGCCCTGTGAACAGTGTGGTTTCAGCAAGTACTGGTGCCAAAGCTGTATCATAACTAAACGGGCTGGGGATGCTGCAAGGAACCCCAGCCGGTGCTCCACAGGAGCTCCTGTGCTCATGGAACTGCTGTGCCAGCTCTCACACAAAAATAAGGGTTTTGTGAAGAGAAAAACGTCAATACATAAATAAAATAAATTAAAAAAAAAAAAAACAACCACACAAACCCACCAACACCTTAGACTTAGCGAACAATGACCCACTATTTAACCTGGGCCTTCTGTTACCCAGTAATTAAAAGGCTAGCTTTTGTCAACAGGTTTTATGCTTAAATTATAATTAATTGCTATATGAAACAATGCGAATTAACTCCATCGATTTGTAAGCAGTGCCCCTAGGGCCCCTGGTTTTTATTGAGTAGCATTGCAACATCCTAATTTTACCAGAGCAGCAGCAGCACAGAAATTATTTAAAATACATATTAAACATAAAATGTAGCTAGATATTGTGAGCTTATGGAGTCATTTATTTATGTTATAGGTTCAGTGAAAATGCTAGGAAAGAACAGAGGAGAACACATACGTCCTAATGACTTAACTGCCTTTACATTTAGCAATCTGGTATCAAAAGCAGTTACCTTATAGATGGAATGCTTGCTTTTGAATTTATCAGTCATAAACTTTAATGGGTAAAACATGGATAAACATATTCCAAAGTCCTGATTAAATGTAACAGAAATTATGCAGATCTCTGTCAATAACCCTTAAGGACTCTTAGAGTTTGAGGATTTTCCCCTTCAGCAGAATGTCCTGATAGCATTAGGAAGCACCGCTCAGTGACAGCTTAACATCCGCTTCCAGAATCAGACCATTTTTAGACTGTAAAAGGATACATTATTTTGTGTGTGTGTGTTGATTTTTATTTTGGAAATGGAGAGGAGTCAGTCTGAGATTTGCTCAGTTTTAGGTTGGGGGAGGGTTTCTGTTTCTGTTTGTAGGAGGTTGGGGGCTTGTATTTTGTTTTTTGGTTGGTTGTGGGTTTTTTTTTGGTTGGTTGGTTTGTTTAGTTTTTTGGGGGGAGGGGTTTTGTTCCATTTTAACTTTTGCATTTCATTGTATTTACTGCATTACTGTTTAGTGACCATGTGCTTTAGTCTAAGTCATCGTATTAATCAGAAACTAATATGTCCTCATTGCAGAACAATCAAGCAACAATATATTAACAACTACGATTATTAAAGCAAGCTATCTAAATTATACTGACAAAAAGCAGATAACAAAAAGTTGCTAAGTGTAGTTACAAGAGGGCTTAAAAATAACTTCTAAATAAAATAGCATCAGCAGCTTACTTTTTCAGATTTTAGTCTGATCTAGGATATGTCTAGACTGCATGCTACACAAGAACATGCAAAGACTCTACACAACTTCTGAAGACAGAAATCAGCTTGGCTGTTTACATTTCTAAATATATGAAGATAAGGGTACATCATCAGCTATTGAAAGTGACTGCCACTTCATAATTTTTGCTCACAAAATATTTAAAACTTTGAAGAGCAAGTGTACTACCTAGTCATTATATTAACTCTTTAATCATGACTTGTCCTATTCGCTAAGTGGCAGATGACTTTTTTTAAAGCTAATATTTAAACTAATCTTCATTAATTGCTGTCCCAATGAGAATAAAATACTAAAATGTAATAACTAATACTAATATTGGATGTAAGATTTTCTGTTTTCTTCAAAGGTAAGAATTACGTGTTTTCTCAGGGAAATTCCAAGTATTTTGCTTTTAACTTCTATAACAAAGGAACAGTGCATAAGTGTGGAAGTTACCGGAAATGTATGTTCATTAGTTATTAAACTTGTGCATTTTAAAGGCAAAAACCATAGCACTGCATAATCAAAGACACAGGAGCGCATATCAGGTTTTGGTATCTTTGCTTATGCCTTATGAGACTGCTTGCATTAGCACCATCTCCATAATGCAGAAAATTGAAAATCTCTTTTGAAAGAGTGAGAAGGCTAAGAAGTGATGTCCTCCTGCAGTGTATTTATAACCGCTGCCCCGCGAGGGAACACGGTTGCTGATCATCCTGTCTCCCCATGATGTACCAATAGAGGATCCTGATGTGCCAGTACATCACCTTGTCAGAAGCGACTAGAGCAGCATTAAATAGCAATGCGGCGAGCAAGCGGTCAATGATGTTACAGTGCCGAGCATACATAAAAGTTCATATCAGTATTCTGCTGCTGGAGAACCATCAGTTTAGCTGCTAACCATGTTTGGGTTTTAACCACTTGTGTGGTTTTAGGCAGGAATGAAGCTAGATAAAATAAACCTCTACAAAAGCAAACATCATGCAACGCTATTATATTTACTCCTCATATATTAACAGAGAGGAGACTGAAGCCTCATTTGGAAACTCTCCATTGTGCCATATTCATGCTCTTGCCATGAGTTTCAATGAGATTTAAAGATCTGCTTATTTCTGGTTTTCTGCCTTACCTCCCACCATGTTTCCCACTCTGCACTATTTCATCAATGCAGCAAATCCATTAGGCCCACTGGTTGTGGAAACCTTCGACTATATGGACTGTTCTTTCTAAATGGATCAGATTTACCCTCTATTAATAATTGCTTTATCTCCATAGAATCCCATGAATAGTTGAAAATCCAAATTAACTTTTCCCTCCTTACACTCTAAGGTCTCTAGTGTGTGCTTATTACATTAGCACAACCAGTCCTCTCCACAACCAACTTAGAGATTTCTTCCACTGAACACTTCAAATCTGCACCCTCTCCTACTTACTTCTGGTGATATTTGTCCTCAGCCCTTTGTGCTGAATAGTTGGAGCTAATAAGATGGTCCGTGTATCATTACACTCTAACTCAAGCTAGTACCTAAATGGAGCATCTTGAGTTGTATTAAAAGCATTTAGTTATATGTGAAGACCTTTTAAATAAAGGGAGAGTTTTTGGATCAAGCTTTCAAAAACCATGATAGAAGAAACTCATCTGACATGACTATTTTTCAAGATACCTTTCTATACATTTAATAAGGTAAAGAAAAATTAGCTTGTGATTGTACAGCTGAATACAAAAGCTGCTGACAAAAAGCAACATGAGCAAATTTCCAGCTTTTCCTAACTTTCGGATACTTCATTAAGACACGTTTTTCATTTTACATTAAAAATGTTCCCAGTTCTCAGGTATTTCTAAACTTTGTAATGAGTGACTATTAAATCCCTTTCATTTATTAGCTGGATTTTAAAACTATCTATCTTCAGCATTTTACTACTGCTACAATACTATCTACACTGCCAGCCACTGCTGTCCCACAACAGCCCTAGTCCTGCTGCAGTGCGTGGTTGAGAGCCCGTCCCCTCTCCTCTCAGGGGCTGGGAACAGCCTGTCCGCAGCAGGCATTAACTCCAGAGCCTGATGCCAAAGCCTATGGTTAACTTCAGTTTCCTTTGCCAGCTCCCAGATATTCCCAGTGTGGTGTCCAGTGTTTCTGGAAGCTCTCTCGGGGCTTTTCCTGTTCAGAAATTATTTTGTTGGCAGTCAGAATTTTCCTAAGGATTGTAAATAAAGAGATGAGCACAATACTTTATAACCCAAACCAATCATTTAATAACTTCAGAATTTCCTAGAACAAAGAAAATTAATTTATTTACCTCATCCAGTGCTTTGACCTGCCAAATGCTGTATAGATAGATATACAACAAAGACATATCACAAAACACTGGCGGTGGACAAGGAAGGGAAGCATTTGACACAAACTGCTATAGACCAGCTGAATGACATCACAGACACTATCACAATGCAGCAAACAAAGATTTACTCATCTTCCTTTTCCACTAATGATAACACAGAAAATTAACAATTATCTGTGTGCCAAAGGTGTGACCTGTTGCTGTCCATTGAAAAGACAGACATATGCTGTCCATTGAAAAGATAGATATATTCTTCAATTATTTGCTGTATTGTACTAATTGAACAAGAGAATTATGGGAACCTTTCATTAACCTCTTAGCAAGTATATATATTTTAAAATAACTATATTCAAAAGGAGAATCATCTGTAGACCAATTCTGCAAGGCTGAATATCAGTAGCATTCATTCTTTAATATTATTTTGCCAGACAACAGAAAACAGATTTTATGTATCAACTTCAAAGTCATATGCAGCTTACAAATTGTATATGACCTACAGACTTCTTTATTTTGGTCAGCTGATGATTTAGGCTATGGTTGGTGTAGGATCTGCTCTAGAAAGACCTGGCCAAATGTGCCAGCCAATCTGAGCTTGCAACCACCCGTTCCAGACACCAGATGCTCTCCCAAGTACTTTGTGCACTAGGGAGAGGCCACTGGAAGGTTTCTTATCTGGGCGTAACACCAAAATAAGGATAAAGCTCAGGATTTGGAGATGTAGGCAATGAACAGCAGCAGCCCAACATGCACCATGAAGAAACTGAGAAGACACAGGCAGGAAGCATTCATCCCCATCGTTCGTCAAAAGACAAGACAGCTTTGAAGTCTTCCAGCTCAAAATCTAAATCATGTAAAAATCAATATTAATATTCAACCAATGTCATGCTCAAATAAGACAATTTAAAAATGCTTAATCAGTCTTAATTTTTAGATGTCAGGGACAATCCAAGCAGAGCAATAAATTCTACTGAATACCAAAGTCTTTTAAAATGCAAACCAACATCACCACTCCAAAAACATCTTGAAACTGGTAACATTCTGTGTTATTAAAGTTATCTCCCCTATAGTTCAGAAGAGACACAGGTAGGAGACAGAAGATTTTTCCCATCTAAAACAAAAGCAAAGAGAAGTTCTGACCTCAGAAAGCAGGCAAGTTGGCACTGAGATTGCTTGCTCATGCCAACAGCTAGCTGAGATACCAAAGCAGATATAAAGAAACTTAATTATTAACTATCACTTAGAGTAGTACTTTATTGACCTATTTTTTCTTTTGGTGATACAGCTGTTATTTTATAGTCAAGATCTATGCTTTGTTAGAACATAGTCTGTTTTATTTTATGATTGCTGAGCATACAAAGTAAATGGAAAATACATGTCAAAAAGGAAATGGAGTTTTGTTTTAGGTTTTCACTTTTTTTCCATGGGTAGTAACACCAAACAAAGTTATGCTGCCAACAGTCCCTCTGTCTACCTGCCACTGAAGGCAAGTTTGTTAATCTCAGCAGAGGATGTTTCCCACCACACTGCAGACTCGTAAGGAGCTGGCAACATCAAATGCCAGAACCAGGCCAGAAGTCTCTTTCAATTAATTTTTTTTTGAGAGTACTGAAAAAAATATAGTCCACAACAACAGGGACAAACCGTACTGTCACAACTGCCCCAAAAGCAACAGAATCAAGAGTCAAATGAGATCAAAAATGGTTAGTATACATGACTGTACCTTGGTCTATCATTTGGAAGATATAATCTATCAGTGCAAGCAGTGCAGCTTGTCTACTATATTTAGGGCTAAACCCAGATGGATTCAGTCAAGGAAATCTGAGGATTCTAGATGCCACCAGAGTCGCCTTGCGCACAAGCTTCCTTATAGCTTTCCCTAAAAAACAAAGAAATTCAAGACAAAAAAATGGTGAAAACTTTCCTCATCTAAAGATAATTTTTCAAGTAGGAACAAAACTATTGACTCTGTAAGCAAACAAGCACCTTGTTCTCCCAATAAGTTCCACAGAAGAAAAATACTTCCTCGGTGGCATTCCCAGATTTACAAGAGCGTAAGTCACAAGCCGCAGCCCAGATCTTTCTAGCTCCTCTATTGACTTGCATCAGTGTAATTAGCTGAGACTCAAGAGAGTTTCATCTCTTATACTCCTAATCCTGAAGAAGTAGGTACTATTTTTAGAACTACCAGGGAGGTGCTGATAGGTCAGTCCTGATCTAAGTCATTGAAAGAATTAAGTACCTTGAAAATTCCTTACTGTGAAACCCATTGTACAGATGTTGAAGGGATTCAACTCATTAATCAGTTTACCCTTCATGAAGAACAGTTCAACAGAATGCTTGCTGAAGCAGTGTTTTAAGAAGCATTAACAGCTTCAGTCAATAAAATTTAAAATGGACCCCAGAAAATCAGTCTACAGGATCTAGAGAACAGGTACTCTTTCCCTTTTAAAGGGAGGATCTTCCTCATGAAAAATCAAAAAGTGCTAAGGAAAAAAAAAATCATACAAGCATAAAATAAAATGCTCCATTTCAGAGAAATAAACTTTATTTCTGTCACCAGAACAGAAGGAGAGGAAGTTAAGGAACCCATTTTATATTAATATTTGTATTCAAAGCAGAGCATCAATGCCTCATCCCAGGTCTGTATAGCATCAAAGAGAAAAACCTCATGAATCTGTGTGGAAATATATTCTCCATTTTAATTTGTATCTTCCACTTTTCTTCAAAACCCTTTCTTTTCTAGAAGATACATTGGAAAGCAAATACATATAAGTACTGAATAGGGAAAAAAAAAAAAATCTATTATACATGCCAGGATGATTTCAATGCTTATTTACCCATACTTCCATTTAAATTTGCAGAACTTTGAAATTCAGAAAGATGAATTGCTGTATCAAAGCAGTCCTTTTTATGAAGGCATTTGTCATTATGTGAATCTAGTCCAGAGAGCAGCAATCCATTCAAGTTAGTTACTCAGGTGTGTATCTGCAATCATCCTGCTCATAAGAGAGTTTTCTTTCTACTTACTTTTGCACTATTAAAAGCAGTACTTCTAATAAATGGTGAATCTGAATCAAGTCCACAGTATTCTTTTGGTGGAAATGGGGCACATCCTCTGGGTATGCAGACCATCATATCTCTGTTATAATTTCCAAAAGTGGAGCTACAGTACTTACACCAGCAGGGTGTCTATCACTACTTGCAAATATTCAGTGTAAGCAGTGAAGAACTATCACTATGTGTATGTAACATGTGAAAGGCAAATAAAGAGACATGCAGCAAGTCATGTCTTTGAACAACAGATCAGTGCACAGAGTATTTTTATATAACCAAATTTAAATACACTTCCCGTCTCTAACATTGCACTTTCCCTAAAAACGCAGAGCTCTACTAAATGAAATCCTGTCCCTTATGACTTGCCTTACAAGCTGGGGAGCAAGCAGAGACAGGCAATTATTAGTCAAGGGCAATTTGTAAGTGAAGTCATATAGGAATAAACATGTACTTTAGATGTAACCCCAAAAACTACTAAAATTAATATCTTGTATAGATGTTCTTGCAGAAGTATTAAAATGCAAGGGCCACAGCAGAAAATACTTTCAACAGTTTGAATATTCTTCCCCACCTTCTGGCTTAAGAATTTTAGATGCTCAACACTTTAAATTATATGATCAATGACTGTGGTGCCTGAATAAAGAATAAATTAATTTACCTTTAGATCATCTATGCCTCAACTGAAAGACCTCATCTAAGCATTTATTGGCAGCAGACAACTCTATGAGAACTCTGGCAAGTTGTATTCCTGTCATTTCACTAGGAGTCATTTGTTGAGGTTTTTCACTTTTACATTTCAATCAATTATCCCCAATAAACTCAACTATATTCCCATCACTGAGTGAAAACACGGACCAAAGACATCAATTGTCAGTTAAATACAAGTGATGTACTTATGAGTATTTTGATTTCATAATCATCTTCAGGATGATTTCCACAGTATTTTTAATATCTGCAACAGTTACAAATTACCATTATTTTTCAAAATTGCCCTCTATACATTTTGAATGCAAGCCACCAAAAAGCTATGTCCAAGAAGAACAACTCTCATTCTTTGCTCTCTCTCATGTACTTATAAATTTATTTCTAAATTAAGAGAAAACCTATATAAAATATCCCACATTTATTATAGTGTAAAACTATCTGCCATACTCTGATGACTATAATGCCATAGTAACTGCTGGTTATTTGTACGTATCTTGTAACTTAGTATATAGCTCTTAAAAATAAGTTAAAGAACACTAACAAACAATAAAAAGTTCATCTAACAAATAAAAAGCTTATATGAAAACATCAGAAAATAAAACATCAGTGAACTGTGCCATCAAAATCATATTTGTTAAAAGAAGACATGCCTAAGAGCCATATCTCTTGGATGTATGCTTTTTATGTTCTCAGACATTCAGTGGCACCTAACAAATGTGAAACACCACACACATTAAATTTGGCCATCCAAAACCATAAACTCTAATCTCTTGACCCATCCAGATTTTTCTAGCGTTTTCATTTCACTGAAAAACATGGGAGTTTATCCCTTGAGCATGTGTTTAAAGCATAGATTTGACATAAATAAAAATTAATAATTAACCTAAAAAGACTTTAGCCTGTTTGGGTAAACACTCAATGAGCAGGTCTCCACATTCCACTTAACAGCACGCAGGAATTCCAGTGCAACCAATTAAGACATTACATACTATAAACAAGTACGAGTTTTACTCTTCCTTTTAGTTTGCTGTGACAAGCCTCGAGGATTTTGGTTTTGGTGGGGGGTTTTTTGGTACTATCTTGGAAAGCGGATTTTTCATTCTGTTTGATGAGCTGATGCACATCATCTTCTTGATCTCTTGCAGAGTCATGTACCATGTGCTGAGAAACCTGTATGTCCTGAACATCATAGCCGATTGCTTTACTATTCTGGTGGCAAATACACAGCATGCTGAGGTTTACCTGGATGCCCAGTGACAATGAGGAATTCAAACACTGAAACTGAGATATTACAGAGGTGGAAAAGTTCATGGTCTCTACCAGCATCACTTAAAGCCTCTCCAAGATTCAACTTCATCATTTGGTTACTACTCTTAGTTAAACTCTTGATAACTGGGAGATGGTTTTGTTCATAGTCAGTGAGAGCAGAGATATCATTATTCACTGCCTGCATTTGAGTCCACAATGGGACATTGTTACCTGTACACAGAAAAAGAAGGGCTACCATGCAAGGTGCTGGAAAGAAAATGAAAGCTCTCATGAGACTTCCGGGAGCAATAAGCAAAGACTTCTTCAGGAGATCTTGCTGTCCACTGGGAAAAGATTGTGCCACTGTATTGTACAGAGCACACACACCAAAAGCATTCCTACAGGAAATCTTTTTTTTTTTGGTCTAGTTATTTCCAAATTCAAATATGTGTTTTCACACACTTATTGTTATCAAGTGCACTGTCTAGATTTTGATGGCCTTTTGGTATGTAACGCTGTCTTTTACAAGTGTGATTTCTAATGATTTTTAAATTTAAATCCAAATTCTAGATTTAACAGTTTTATTTGTGGTGTAGCCATTACTTCAGAAAGAAGCTCCTTTGCATGAAAGCAGACAAGAACTTCTTAAAACCTGCAGAAGACCCACAAAAGTCCATCCTCCCTTTTTGCATAGTTCATCTTTTAGAATACACTTCTCTTTAACTACCTTGTCTTTCTTTTATCCTTGGATCACTGCAGGTTCATATCAGCACCACTATGACTTTAAAATCCTTCTACATCATTTAGCAGTCTTCCAGCATTTGCCAATTAGCCAAAGAACACTACTAAAATTGAGAAGATAAGCAGCAGAGTTTGTTAATATGCCACTAGCAAATAATATCCTTTCAGAAACATACTACCATTTAGTAACACAATGAAAACCAATCAAAGATGGCCACAGAATAACAATACCTGATAATTTTTTAGCAGGAAAATACTAATGCCTTTGGGGTGATAAAACAACATACAGAAATTAGGTAAGTGATTCAATTTTTTATCATCATCCTGAAAAAGTACTACCACTATTACCACCTTTATTAGGATTTAATTAAACATTAGAATATATACCATAAACACAGACTGTGATAAATATTTTCTTGAAACTGAAATTCTGCTGTTCTCCCAACCTCTATAGATTTTCAAGCCAACAATAGCTGCTCTTTTGATCACAGCTTTAGCCTGTGTGACCGATTTCTTATTCTGGGCTGAATCATCACAAAAGCAAACCGATTGGTTAAAGGTAAAAAAAAAAGAAGCTGAATACCATAGCAACTGGCTTGCAGCCCTGCTAACAATCAGGAAGGATTTCTTACTTGAAAAAGAGCTACAAGTGAAAACACCCAGCCAAAAGCAGATCTGGCACAGTATCAACAATGCAACAGAACCACAGAAGCCACTTACCCCTCCCAGTCTCTTCCCCATAATACCTTTTGGGCAGCAGCAAATCTTCAGGTTCTAATTAAAATACATTACAGGGAACAAGGTAAAATGTGTGCTATGGTATTGATTCTGCCTGTATATCTAGACACTGCAGACTCTTTAACAAAACAAAAAGGATTAAATTTTGAAAAATCAAGTCATGGAAGTGGAACAATAATAGAGCTTGATCTACAGTTTAATTAATAATCATGTCACTCCATAATTAAAAGGATTAAAAGTTTCTAAAGAAACATGTCCAAATGTACTTAACTCTACATTGTCCAAGTTAGAGAATACTGTTAGGAACACAGCAAAGTAGCAAAGATGTTGGCAAGAGAGAGAATCACTTAATGACAATACCCTCTAAAAATTGCATCATTTCTGTAAGGAATACACCTGAGCATATTGCTTTGGAGTAACAGTAGGAGCCAGTGCTGGGTTTATATGGCCAGGTTGTTTGATTATGATGGGTGTGGGCCCAGGAAGGACAGGGAGGCTGCAGGGGTGGCCTCTGTGAGAAGAGACCAGGAGCTGCCCCCGTGTTGGACAGAGCCAGTTCCAGCTGGCTCCAAGACAGACCCACCGCTGGCCAAAGTTGAGCCCATGAGTGACACTGGTGGCACCTCTGCGATAACATAGTTAAGGAAAGGTAAAAAAGCTCCTCAACAGCAGCTGGGAGAGAGGAGTGAGAAAATGTGAGAGAAACAGCCCTGGAGACACCAAGGTCAGTGAAGAAGGAGGGGCGGGAGGTGCTCCAGGTGCCAGAGCAGAGATGCCCTTGCAGCCCATGGAGAAGATCATGGTGATGCAGGTTGTTCTCCTGTAGCTCATGGAAGACCCCACCCAGGGCAGGTGGAGGTGCCCTGAAGGAAACTGCAGCCCATGGAAAGCCCACACTGGAGCAGGCTCCTGGCAGGCAGTGGCAGAAGAGTTAGGAAGGAAGGAGTGAAGTTGAATTTGGGAAGAAACGGTGTGAGGGGAAGGTGGCTTTAGTTTGGTGGTTTTTTGCCACTAACCTACTACATTTTTAATTAGCAATAAATTATTCTTTCTCAAGCCTGTTTTGCCTGTGACAGTAACTGATGAGTGATGTCCCTCTCATCTTTTCATCTTATTTTCTTGCCATGTCCTGCTGAGGAGGGGGAGTGAGAGAACAGCCAGCCAAGGTCACCCAGCACAGAGTTCTTGAGTTTGAGGAAAGCATAAATCTCTCCTAGAGAACTGAAGCTACAAAGTCTTTGCTTTGCAGTGGATGTGTCCCTCTGTTCTAGGCCAGCTACAACAGCTCTTCAGTGCATTGCAGAATGAAGAATTACAGTTCTGCCTCTTCTCCACCATGTGTGTGATGGTTGGTACTCTGGAGACTATTAGACTGCATAATAAGGATCCTCGCCAGTTTGGCTTTACAGGCAAAAAGTGAGCTCTGTTTCTTTGTTCATCATTTAAGAGGCATTCAAAACCTACTACGAAGTAACAGCAAGTCAAGAAGACCAGGTACAAGGCCCACAGCACAGCTACCTAAACTGCTTTTAATATTAGGGCTACATTTTAAACCAAAGAAGTCTGAGTTAAATACATAACTCCACAGTATCAAATTAATTTACTTGACCTCTATAAGCATCATTCCTGAGCTTTTATTGGCATTAAGGAATGCTATAACTCACCTACATCTATGAAAATCCAAACACTTTTTTGCAATTAAAATGAGGGGAAGAAAGAACCTTACTTAGGGTTCCTGAATTAGTGGCCCGATTTTCTACTAATGAAATAAAGAACTATAGGGTAATATTATTGCTAATACTATTATTTTTTATCTGACAAGAAATGGCCACAAAATTCTTAAGATCTTTTGGCCCTCAACTCCAGCAATCTCACAGGGAGTTCATGGTCCCAGGAAACTCTACTCTCAAGAGACCACAGACCTTGAATTAACAAAACATACTTTGTTTTTTGGAGGTGATTTCATCACACTGGTAAATTGCTTGACATGTTCTACTCACGTTGCTGAAAACAGGCACATTTCTGTTTTGTCTCAGATCTCTGGTATATCATAATTCAGATATCAAATCGGCCTAATTGTAAACATACATTTGTACTTGATATGTACATACCTCAAGGTATGTCTGTATTTATGATATATAGGGTACACACAGACTTTGTTATATGCTACTGAGAACTATGTACCCATCTCAGAATGTACCAATTCCTTTATCTTCAGAAAGATATTTCTTTTAAAGTCACATTTGTATTTAGTTCGCATTCCATAAAACAGTGCAAAATTCCTTAGTTTGGCTCCA
Organism: Patagioenas fasciata; assembly: GCF_037038585.1. NCBI lineage: Eukaryota > Metazoa > Chordata > Aves > Columbiformes > Columbidae > Patagioenas > Patagioenas fasciata. The sequence goes on along the minus strand of NC_092523.1, from coordinate 13,510,756 downwards.
TAAACAGCATATACTTGTCATCTGGGTATCTCAAGTAGAAATAGGATAAACAGGACAAGGAGAATACAAGAGACTTAGCACAGCTACATTCATAGTTTTAGTTGCTCTTGACTTTAAAACACAAGAGTTTGCAACACTTCCCTTACTCATCAGATACGAATGCTTGATGGGCTGATCATAACAGGCTGCTAGCTCTTGCTTATTCCTCCTACTTTCCAAATGGAAATTTTTGATGAGTTTGATATACCTTTGTTTTGTTTATAAAGGATGAAGTGAGGAATTTTTTTTACTTGAGCTGCTATCCAGCAATTCACACAGAGAGAACATCACCTGTTTTCAGAGAAATGTGAAGTGGTATTCTGTGATTAGTATTACTCATGCAAGCACACTTTATCTAGCAAAGCACCATACATATATGTACGCTGGATATATCAACATGCTCCTGTAAGTATGGCCCTATCACACACAGGATCAGATTTTGTTCTTGTACCAGTAATTCTGTTTAATTTATGTCAATTACAATCTATTGTATTTCCCAAAAATAGTAAATTTGCTCTGAAGAGCTTATGATCTTAAGTCAGAATTCAAAGAGAAGAAAGCAGGACAAGCCAGAAATATGGTTCCCGATTCTGCGTACTTAAACACACACACTCACTCTCGCCCATGTAAATTAGAAAAATGTAGATCAAGGACAGTAACTTATTATAGCAACAAAGGTCAGACTCAAGGAGGGATGAGATACAAAATTGTCTTTGACCTCAGCTCTGAAAGAATTTTTCCCTGCTCAAAGTTGCATGAAAGAAATGACAAAGATGCAACACCACAGCAGAGATTCAGTGACCGAAGGACACAATGGTAAGGGCAAAACTAATGCTTGAGATAGGATATGAAATGAGAAAGTAACCTAACTGGTAACAGCCATAACGATGGCTTCAGCTGTGGCAAAAACTTCGGGAGAGGGCAACACAAATGCTCAGAATGTCAAAGAGAATGCTGCTAGTCTATTACCCTTCATTCACTTAGCATAAAGGTATTATTTGAGCATTAATGCTTCTAATGTTCTTGTCACAAAGTTTATTATGAAAAAAATATTTCATAGACAGTATTATCACAAATTTTAAAAATAACTTGCGCCACCATTTTTTTTGTCTTAAAAAAAAAATAAACTGTTTAAGAATACATATCTGCATAGTAGCTCAACTGATGAGTGTCTGGAAGCAACTAATTAATGAGAAGGCATCTCAGTGGTAAGACAGTAGAAAATGGTCCTCCTAGTACACAGTACTGCTGATACAGCTAGGGAAAAGCATTGCAGAAGTATTAAACACAAAAGGGGGCATCTTAACACAACGACGGTACACTCAGGCAAAAACCAATCTGCCTGGTTACAATCCAGTCACAGGAAAACATCCAAACCATCAAACAGATGTGGAGCACACCAAGCCTTATATTATTACAACATTCTCATGTAGAAACTCATTCTTTCCCATAATATTTAGGTTTCTGAGTTCAAAAGTGAGCTAACCTAGGCAGTTCATGGTGTTTTGCAAACTAGATAAAGGTGTTCGATTAGTCAAATCTCAGAAGAAACTGTGTTAAAACAGGAATTTAAAACGGATCTATTGAAAACTGTGTCAAAGGTCCCCTGCATTACACGCAAAGAAGAGCAGCTCTGAAGAAGTATGTAATATTACCTTCTCTGATAAGCTCTTCATCCCATTATGAAAACAATAAACCACAGCATGACATTAGCTACTTTGCCAAAGGACACTTGTAGAATTAGTAGCTAAGCAAGAATGAGAACTCTTCATTTTAGGTGAATGAAAAGTTTTCCTCTGTACATGGGGCGCTAGTACAGAGACAGAGTCAGTACCATTTCATGCCGTTTTCTGCAGCTCAGTTAAAAAATAGAAACAAAACAGACAGTGTGTGCAATACAGTTATTCAGCACGTGAGAGACAGAAAAATGAGAAACAAAGAAATAGAGAAAAGGCTACATGCCTTTACTTTTATTGTAAATATTTAGGGTTTGCATCATCTCTGGGACATCTCAGACTCTAAAAAACAACACACAGAACATGCAGTGTCTAGGTGTGTCACTTCCTCTAGGACACAATAGTTTTCAAATATTTTTATTCATTGCTTGTAAAATGACATCATACAATCAATGAACTGTGGACATCTTTATGACAGTTGTTTTTTGTGGTTTCCAAGGTCCATTGTCATAAGGGCTCCCTGTAACCAGCCATCTGAGATGGAAACAACAGGTGATAGGCATCCTTACCTCCAAGTCCATCTCCAGAATCAACCTCATAGATGCTCTCCCCTTCCATGTTGTCTTTAGGACGCAGCAGAAAGCAAGATCTTCCTCAAGTGATTTGCTCAGGCTCCAGACAGAAGCTGAATCCACCCACTCTGCAGCCAGCAGGTGTTATCTTTTAAACAAAAACATAAAAACAAAGCCATTGATCCATTTCTGCTATACAACAGAGAGGTCATTTAATTTCTCCTGTAAGCCCCCAGCTTTTTAAAACTGTGTGTCAGTTAGTTCTACATCCAATATCTCAGCTCCTTATATCATTACAGTCTTTTCAGCAGGTATCTGAGCTCCTTTTCACTTGTAAATTCAACTGCCATTCACCATACAAACCCTCCACTCCATATAAAGAGGTTGTTATCAACCTAAATTCCAGGATTATACTGGGAGGGCAGGGAAAGTTTCAGCACAGACCCATGCTTCAATTATGGCCTGACAGGACTTGAAATGGGCAATGTATTACCCATCTGCAGGATTAGGTATCCTCTGGCACACTTCGGGTGCTGTGAAACCAAATTACATTCAGGTTGCAAACAACAATACAGACTGAAAGCACACAGATCATGTAGATTGACTTTCTTAAGACTACTCTTAGGGTCAATTTAAGTTTAGGCAGAGAGAGCACCTCAGCTTAGCAATGGACTTGATTTGCAGATGAGTGTGAAGAAGTGTAAAGATGGGTGTGTAAAAGAGAACAAACCCACCTCTTGGTTTGTTTAAGAGAAAGACAATAAGGGAGCAAAATCTGTCTTCCCTAAACAAAGCCTAAATAGCTAGTTGGCTGTCTACTGGTCTACTCCAGTGCAGCTAGTTTTTACTATCTCCTCTTTTATTCAAATAAAGAAATAGCTTTCAATGAATTAAAAAGTACTAATGAATCAGGAAACATCCACACATTCCTTTGAGAGGAAGAAAAAAAAAGAGACAAAAAGCAATCAGAACAGCATGGTGTTGCTAGAGTACTTTTGCAGCAAGTGGAGAACCGGCATGTATCAGATGCTCATGTTCTAGATAGCAAAGCAAGGATGAGCTCCACAACTTAACCCCCCCATGTAAGATTTGCAACCTGATTCTTTTTTAAAACAAAGGAAAACAGAAACCAAAAGCCATCCAAAAAGAGCACAGAGGCTTCTCTCTGCCACAAATGAACTTGGACAGCCCAAGAACGTAAAACACAATGAGAGAAGGATGATCAAGTACAAGAGTGACATGATATATATAAAACACAGCTGGGGCACCAGTAGTAATTTAGAGCTAGCCATGGAGCAATGTATTGGCTGTCTCCTTGCCACTTTCAAATGAGCAAGTAATACCTAATTTGTGTTTGCAATTCTGTGGCCTTCTCTTTTGCTTTTCCTTGTCATTAGGACTGCGCTCAAATTGTCTCATGCCACTGCATTTTATTGAGAAGGTAGAAAAGAGAAAACAGTTCTGTACTAACATGAACTGCCCTGTATGTTTTGCTCAACTCTCTTCTTCAACTTCCTATCAATAAGAAATCAATAAATATTATAAACAAATCTGTATTCAGACATTAAGGAAAAGAAAATAAATATTTCAAGTACTAGGTTGTTGTGTTGATAAAAAGAAGGGCATACCTAGAAGCTTCACACCAGATGACCTCTACTTCTTCAACTTCTTCAAGCACCTCTCTCAGCATCTGCATGTTTTTGTTGATTTTCCGCTGGTCGAGCCAGTGTACGGGTAAACCATGTAACAGAGCATGCATGGCACTGCAAAACATTGAGCAGACTTCCCATGGAGCGAAAATAGTGGTATAGCCATCTTACACTGCTGATGCCTCTTCTTAAACGCGCATCAGCGATTCGAGGTGTTCTTCTAAATCAGCATTCATGTGTTTCAGAAGGTGTGCTACTGCAACTTGCAAAGGCTGAAGACTGAGAAAGGATCCATGATAATGCTTATTTTTAGTGATGAAGTATCCATTGCAAGAATTTTAGTTTTGTAAAAAATTCCATACATTTTATTTTTAAAATGCAAAAATACTTACCAAATAAATAACTGGAACACAGTGGTTATAGTATCAAGCTCTGGCTGCATATTCACAACTGAAATATGTATGTTCCAAATGCTGATTTAGGATACTCACAAGAACATTAACAATCGTAGTTCTTGTTTATAAAAGCAAATGCCATCAAGCAGTGAACACTGGATCCCCATGATCAAAAAAGCTCTACTGCAGATGTCACAGGATGTAGTACTACTTTTACTGGACAAGCGGATCAGATGAGCAAACAACTGTAATTTGAGAAAGTCAACCACGGCCTTTCAAATGAAAACTTTTCTTGCAAGTTTCCTTTTGGAAAGGTCTTCTCATGCTTCTCAGATTTTCTTGTTGCCAGCCCTGGGTTTCATGATGAATGCTACAGTCCTCCCACACAGCAATATAGAAACCATGTTTGCATAAAGTAACGCCTCACCAAAGGACCTGGTTCAATGTCTAAAAACTAAACATTGCATTTTTACCCAGGCTTTATGCCTACATACCTGGAGAAAAAATAACCTGTGCCCAGCATAAATACCTACTGCTGCTACATGTACTTAGACACAGGTGTTACACAACTTAATGTGTTTACCCATCTGTAAACAAAAATGTGTGTGCTTATGAAAAATCCATAAAGTGTCTCATTCTGCCCTACGGTGATGAACTAAATGAAGTCTGCTTGCCTTTATCAAAACCTCTAAGTGTAGAAAGTAGTAAATTTCAAGACATTCAATGCATAAAGGCTGATTCCTAAAATTAGATATCAGTATTGTGAAATACTAGCATTTCAGTGCAAGGTTACTGAGACATTAAGTCTTTGTTGCCTAGTTAGAAAATCACTACTATTATTCTTATGGAAAACTGAGATTAAAAGAAGAGAAACAGAAGAAAAACTGGTTTAAAATAATTTATTATTTTACATATGTTCCTTCTGAAACAAATTAATTGTTCTTTATTACAAACTTGCTGTCTCTTCCCACTTGGCATCCATACAAATGTTGCTTTTAATAGCATTTCACTCACAGACGAACCTTTTTTTTTGGGGGGGAGCGCCGTTGGTGGATATGAAACCCCCTATTGTGCTGTCACCTGGCCATGAAAACTTGTTAATTAAAAACTGAAAACAAAATGATGCATCAGTACTGAAATCTAGAGCTGCCCAAATGTAACCACAGCAATGGTGTAAGCACGGAGGTGGAACGCACAGTGCAGAGCTGCTTCACGCCCGGCTCTGCTGGCTGGGAGTTGACCCCTTCTACTAGGGAGATGAAAACCTGAAACATTTCAATCAGCCTTATCGCAGTGGAAAAATTCCACAGCAGAGAAGCAGTGAAGAATGGGGTATGACTAAAGCTCTTTTAAAACAGATAAGATGCACTAATGAGTTTGATACTTCTTTTAAATTATAGATGACTTGAAACCTACAGTACCAGGACTCCATCGGTCACATATTTTCATTTTTTGGCAGCCTTTTCTTCTTGCTCATCCAATTCCTTTACCCTGATAATAACATGCAATAGGTCCCATTTTCCACCATCACGCCAGAGAGTAAAGCCACCTGGGATGAAACCATCATTTGGTGCTGGCATCTGGTCCTTGGTGAAAATGCTATCATGAGGGAAAAAAAGCAATGAACACATCTGCTTAAATTCTGTAATTGGAATTCTTTGTCAGTTATTGAGGAAGCTGTTTCTGGTGTTGAGGGAACAGCACATGGAAGAAGGCTTGGGAAGAGTCTCAGCAGAGTGGCTGTTCACAATTTCTCCCCGAGTGTAGTTTGCAGAACCATCCGTGTCAGAGCAAGGCAGCGGGTGGCAGGAGGATGAAATCAGGAAAGCACAACTAGGTACTACTTGCATTAATTTTTTCTTTATTTTTTTCCCTCAGAGCAGCTAAAGAAGCCTCACTGCTGTTTTAGCATGTGCCAAGGAGTTATATTCCCAAGGAGATTGCAGATGGGAGAGCAATAGATGAATTCCTGTTATTAGCTGCCGTCTCCAGCCCAGTCCCTGACCCCACACGCTGTGCGGTGGGGAGCACAGAGGCTGCACATGCTGACCCTGCATCACTGTGCAGTCCCACAGACTGGAAGAATCTGCAGCCACACATACAGTGGTGATCTCCAGTCTTTTTGACCTATCTGAGCATGACAAAGCCACATCTAATGTAAATGACTGTGGTCCCTTGCTCTTTCTGAAATGATCTGGTTAGCCCTCCAGCTGCAGATATTGAATTTTGGGGAATTAATCCCCACTAAAGTAAAAGAATACTACCACTGGAGTATATGTACATTATGATAACAACATTTGAAAAAGCACAAGTTGCGTCACAAAAATCAAAGTATAAGAATATTTATATTTACACATTTTAAACTTTCAGGGAACTTCCGATTAAAGTCAGAAAGACCACAGACTTTGCTAGATTTTGCATCGCGTGCTGAGATAACAAACATGCCAGAATTAAAATGCAAAGGGAAGATGGAAGTCACCACAGTAGCAAACTTCTCTGCTAACTCAGAGACCTCAGCAGTCCCACACACATGCTGTGGGTGCAGTTTTTCAAACAGCATTTTTCACAACAGATTCCTTCATAAGCCAAACTTCTAGGCCGCAGCTAGACAGACTTTTCCTAGATGTATACTGCTGACTCCTGCCCATAAATCTCAGAGGGCCTTTTTCGGTAGTTTATATAAGAAATCGTTCATCTCTCTTCACCTCCCTCCATTATTTTCTTCGAGCACATTGCACAAGGCACAAATGGTGAGATTCTCCCTGCTCACCAGCCTTTTCTGTTCTGTTTGTTGGAAACACCATTTTTTTAATGTTTTGCACTGGGTGTCACTGGAGAATGGTTCCACATGAGAACAAACTGGGCATGAGAATTAGGTGACTGCAGAGACTGACCTTGCAGCTTTTAGGAACACACCTGACGTCAAGGAGGATCAAGAAGTAGAATGCCAGGTTTCTAGCACTATTATGTCCTTGTACCAACCTCATCACGGGAGTAGAATAAAACTGAGTAGTAATTCTTCCATCTAGTTCATCTGTCTTGGGGCAAGGTGGGGAGAAAAGATCTGGAAATGTGTTCTGCTACATCAATACAGAGGAGACTGGTGCCAGATCTACTCCTGAAAAGGTTGTGTTCCTCACAGTTTACTGTCAGGTGTTTCTACAATGAATTACCAGTGATACAGCTGTAGCAGCCCTGTGCCTCTGCAGGCAGCCAACATCACACAACAATTCCTGCTCAACTAGTTATTTTTGCTTTCTCGTCATTTCCCTCATTTGTCAGAGGAATTTATTCAAAGTTAATCAGTCAGTCCAATATGCTTCATACATATTTAAGTGCTTTTCAAAAAAAGAAATCCACATTTTGGAAATAGGCGGAAATGTTGCATTCAGTCAGGCATAACCATGCTTGAGTCAGTCCTGCAGTAATACCCTGACAAGAAGCCTTCCTGACTACCAGACTTGATAATCGTAATTCCTTCCTAACAAGGCTTTCAGTGGGAATGTTTTATTATTCAGAGGAAATCTGAGTTGAATAGATTCACTTCATTTCACCACAAAGCTGCATGTTTTGAGATATGTCTGCATGGAAATCTCAAGGAAGTCAAAAGGAAGTTCATTATATACACGGGCATTTTAAACACTGACAAAATCCTCAGGTTTCAATACCTCAAAATAAGCTCCAACTCAAGACTTTGCAAAAATAAGATCAAGCACTAACAAAATGGCTTTCTGGGAACAGCCATGACAGGAGATCCAGTAATTCTAACCCTGCAAAACAGAGCTCACGGATGGGATAAGAATCAGTACCAACAGACAAATTTCACATCTTTATTCCTCCAAAACATCCATGTGAACTGGAAAGAGGAATGATTTCTAAGTGTGCGGTACTTAATTTCTGCACTTTTGTTGTTGTTGTTGTTAACAAAGACTGTATTTTAAAACAACTGCATACCTGTTTTAGCTGCCAAACTGTTTTACCGCTCTCATCACACACAGCACTTTGCTTTCCAGTTGCTTTTCTTTACGTACATATTGTGACCATCGTGAAGAACGATATTTCATGCACTAGTGTGCAAGAAGGTTGGCAATCTAGCCTCTATTTTTACATAACAGAGTCACACAGAAGACTTGACACAAGGTGCAGTGTGAATGCTGCACTGCAAACCAAGAACTCCCATTGAAAAAATACAATACTCTGTTATCCTAGAAAAATAATTGTGCAATTTGGTTCTTCTGCTAATGGCAGAAACAGGAATGCTGATGTGTGCAGGAACAGTAGAGAACAAGCTAATGTTGGTAAAGCCACCTGATGATGTTGATTATGATCTGAAAACATACACTTCATATTATGGTTTGTGCTCTAGGCATACCCATTCAAAAATGGAGAGCAGTGGCAGGGTATTATATTAGAAATATTTTCTTTAAAGATGTGTCTAGGAAGCCAATTTCTGTAACTCAAAATTTATTATATAGTTACTAGGAATCTGAGTATTGTAGCAAAGATTTATCAGAGTAATACATCTTTGACATTTACACAAATTGATTGCTGTGCACAGTGCAGCTCAACTATCATTACTAACACAAAGCACACCTTAAAAAAAAAGCCCACACACACAAAAAAACACACTACAACCCACAAAGAACACCTTAAACACATCCCCAAAGCATAGCTCCTTAATTTTAGTGAGTTTTAGGTTTATAGCCTGAATATTCCTTCAGTTTAACAAGATATTGTGTTTCACATTAGAGACAAAGGTTACAAAATAGCTCAATATTTCTGTTTCTAGTAGGGCTGTCTATTTTCAAAGGAGAGAAACTATATTCCATTTCGAAACCTACATTCTTCTTGTAATTAGCAATGGCTCCAAGAGCACATGGCAAAACCAAGGAACTAATCAACATATTGATCAAAACATGATTTGCTAGAAACTATACAGAAAATCTTATTTAAAAAAAAAAAAAAGAGAGACAAAGCCATAACAAAACAAAACAAAAAAGTGAAATAATAAAAAAACTTTACTACTAGCATGGTTTTACTTAGAAGTTTGCAGCATAAAAACAATTCACTTCCTTAGGTTTTAACTGAAGGCCTGAAATAAGCATGCAATACATAGTTAGACTATTTTCTCATTTGCGTTAATGTTAATTTTCAAGACAATGTTGAAAAGGTGAATTTATACCCAGCTGTAGTTTTTATAACCAACCAGGAGAAATTTAGTTTGTATGCTAGAGCAACTGTGGAAATCAATTCTTAATCTATGACCTTGCTTACCACAGCTTGAAGCCTTGCAATAAATAAATGCCTTGAGCCACAAATAAGAAACATTTGGTGAATCAAAGAGACAAATAACACAAATCTATATGTGTATATATAGCATTAGGAAGGTCATATAAAATACAATATTGGCTCTTTTCTTGCTCTAACATAATAATGTGTGAAAGGCAGGACACAGTAATTGGCTGCATTAATACCCAGGTGGTGAACAGTCACGAGTACCCATTTTCTTTTCAAATGACAATGTTCACTCTCTTAAAGGACTTATTGTAGTCTGCCTGCTTTTTAGTATGGACAATGCTACAATGCTTAGAAACACAGAATATCTGAAAAATATCTATTTTCTTTGTCCTAGCATAGGCAAAGTCCTTCTCTAATGCACATTTAAGCTTCCTTGTGAAATTGCTCAGTGTTTCAGCACTAACAACAGGAAGAAAAATGCCAGAGCTCATGTGTTAACCCTGCACTTAGTCACAACTACCCTCCCTTCTAAGACAAACCTCTCAAATCCTCACCCTATATGTCATCACTTATTTCCCACAGGAGTATAAGCTATAAGAAAAAAAGCAACTATAGTAACATGTCAGCATTCATATTTTACAATTATAATTCACAGACCATCACTGTAATCAGACCTGTACCTCTTTAAAAACATACCTTCCATTCTTGATGTATTTGATTGATTGCAGACTTCAAAATCGAGTAGAATAAAATAGCACTAGTTCAGCTAATTTCCTTCTCCTAATTGTCTCCTTCCTGTTACACTGGAATTCAAATGTGATTCTGACTGACTCTCCTTTTTAGATTAGTACGGCATTTTTAGTTCGCACAGCAGGTGACCAAAGTAACTGATAGGAAGGTTTCCCTTATTTTAACCTTAAATAAAGGATGTAATCTAATATGAAATGAAAGAATTTGGAGATTCATAATTACCCCTGAATTGGAATTTTACATAGAAACCAAATCAGAAGACTTGCTTCCTTTAAATATAATGAAAGTTTGAGGTGAAGTAGATCCTGGTCCTTTCTAAGGTTACATTTTCACAAGATCCTGTAACATGTTGTGATCAGTCCTCAATCAATGAAAGTTTTGCCATCAATATAAATAAAAAGGATCAAGAACCAAACTGAAATGCGCCTTTCAGTTCTTAACACAAATCACAGCTGCAGCATCCAAAGGAACCATATCTGTGCTGCTGTGGCTTTCAGGCACCGTCAGGTGCCAGCACTCCCTGTCCAGGATGGAAACAGACATTGTACCCCCTGGTGTGGGACAGAATTTGGAACAATCCTCAGAATACCTGACCAAGCAGTCAGTATAATGGCTTTGTGTCCACAGTTTGAAAAGATAAAATACACTTCTCTTACTGTAACGTCCACTTCTTTTTTTAATATTAGGCGATGCTTTTGACTTAAAGCGCAATGAACAGAAGAACAGCTTAATCCATTTACATTTTCTTTATAGTGTCTGCAGTAACTGCAAACCAGCTGCTGAAAGCCAAGGGGAAACATTTTGAGTCTGTGGAACAGGGGAAAGTATGATAAAAGAATAAGGCTGAAGAAGCCAGTGAAAGGCCATAGTCCATTTCACCTATTTTCAACTTTTACCTTCTTCCTTACTGGAATCCTTTAAATATGTAATAAGTCACTTATTTTGGAACCAGAATTGTCATCTCATTTAGGAAGTGAAGATTAATTAGCAATTAATTATATTGCTCACAAGCATTATTCTTCTTGGGAGCACCCAGTCTGGGACAGCAGTACTGATAAAAGCAAAAATGCCCTCACAGAAAAAAGCTAGATTTACACTACCTATGAGCATAGGCATACCCAAGTAACAACCAGAAAACAACTCAGGACACTTCTGACCTTCTCTTCCAGGGAAGCATCACCTTTTGTCCTCCATGTACATATTTATTCCAGACTAAGGGTGACTTTTGTGGAAATGATGCCAAGTACTTATTGGTCAGAATTGACATCTGGAAACAGAGGAGAAACTATCACATTCCAGATGCACACAATGTTTTCATACGGAAAAATAAGCTGTGCTTCAGCCTAGCCCAAAACAGACTAATCTTACCAACAGCTAAAGGAATAAGGCCTATTTCATGCATGCCTTCCCATAGCTCAAGAGAAGGAACTTTAGTTTGGCGATGTCCTGTGTTTTATGCCTATCTGGAGAGAAGAACTCACATTCCAAACCAGTTCCCAGCTTCCCAAAGACTTGGTGAATGGCACTAACCAGAGCTCTGCACAGCTGTCTGGGGGACGGCAGGTCCGAGCAGGGCGGCTGCAGACCTGGGGATAGCAGCAGCACCAGTGCTCCCTGCGGAGTGGGTTCTGGATGTCTCCAGAGGAAGAGACTCTACAACCTCTCTGGGCAGCCTGTTCCAGTGCTCTGGCACCCTCAAAGTAAATAAGTTTATCCTCATATTCAGATGGAGCCTCCTGTGCTTCAGTCTGTGCCGATTCCCCCTCATCCTGTCATTGGGCACCACTGAAAGGAGTCTGGTCCCATCCTCTTGACCTCCACCCTTGAGATATTTATAAACACCAATGAGATCCCCTCTCAGCCTTCCCTTCTCCAGGCTGAACAGACTCAACTCCCTCAGTCTCTCCTCATAAGGAAGGTGCTCTAGGACCCTAATCATCTGCCTAACTCCACCTGCTATGTCTTATCTGGCATTTTTAATTAGTTTTCACGTTGCAGCCTTAAAGGCAGTTTGTTCTAACTGCCAGAGAGTTGCTTGGTGTATCAATTTGGGTTAGAGGAAACTACTTCCCCACCAACAAAACAACCAATTTTCATTACAATGTGCAGCTGATTATAACCAATGACCCTTACGAAACAATTTAAGATTCAATATTTGTGAAACAAAGCAGTGTATTCACTGATGGCTTTGTATCAGCATAAATGACTAATTACTTTAATCAGGAAGCTCAAAAGATAATGAACTTGATTTATTATAAATACTGGGGATTACCCTCTTATAAAAATGACTTGCTGTGCAGTTCAGGACACATATTGATTTATGGCACTACTTGTAATTCTCTTATTTTTTATTTTAACACTTAATAATAGGTGAAAAATGAATTAAAGTAAACCAGAGCAGGACACGTCCCCAAGATAATTGTATTCAATTCCACAGCAATACTTATACATTGTCTATATCCTAGTATTTCACTAATAGTAAAGACACAAAGCTATTTTGAAAAAATATGCAGAGTAAAAGATTAATTTGGCCAAGATTACAGAAAAAGTGAATATTCTTGCCTTTCTCATACATGACTCTTCATTATTTAGTGATACCTGACATCTGTTGCTGAGTCCAGCTGAACACAATTCAAATCCAGTTTAGTTAGGAATGACTGAGAGAGTAATCAAAACTCTCCAAGGACATATTATGAATCAATTATGGAATAGGATGCCACCAGAGAGACTGAATCTGCCTGGAGTCTGGTAGTGGACAATGAAGCATCTTAACCATTTTTGCTGCAAAGCCACTGTGGGAAGCACTTTGCTGTCTCCTGACCCCTGCAGCACCAGTCCCCAGCCTCACCGAATGGCTGTTCATGGACAGACAGAGCACTCCAGCCATGCCAGCTCCCCATGACGAGGTTTATAGATTTACTGCACTACATTCAAGCTACACAATACACTTAAAAATGTTTACAGTACATAGTTTTTCAATAAACACCCCCCCCCCCCCCATGTCTAATCTACTAAGATTAAATTGCTCAGGACTTTCTCATACACTCAAAGTCCTCTAAGTTTGTCCAGACAAGATTACTGTCATGGATTCCCTATTCCTGTGTATTTACGTTGCAGAATTTGAGGAACCCTCAGGTGTGTCTTTATATATTCTGCTGCATGGCTGAAGGAAGAACCAGCATGTCAGAGATCACAGGAAGGGTTTTTCATAGTTCACTGGTAACCAGCAAAGTTCTCTAGCTTATCTGAAGGTTTTGGGGTAACACTGGAGCCCCAGGGTGTCCCAGGAGACTGTCACACAACTGTGTGAGTACAGTTGTTCAGTTATTATAATGTTATTATAATATTATAATTACTATTATTGCCTGGTTATTTGCAGAAAATAGTAATTAAGAGCAACATGAAAATATTTTTAACATGAAGAATGTTTTCATAGACTGGAAGATTTGCTTGATCTACCTTCAACTCTGAGCTCAGTTAAAACAAACTATATCCCTCTGGGCATCACACCAAAAAGATTGTCATCAGATAAAGACATTTGACAGCAAGGTTCATCCTCCAGTTGCTTCTTGTGTTCACCAGCACAATTAACATTACCTCATGTTCTGCCTGGTTTAATATATCCTCATGTTGTCTCCTCTCTCATACTTAACACTAACATTCTTCTGAGCAGAGGCCACCTCCTTCTTGTGTGTTTAGAGAACCAGCTATGCCTAGTGACTCTTAGTGCTACCACAGCATGAATAACGAAAAAGATATGCATCTGATTATGATTTACGGCAGAGAGTTGACCAACATATTCAATTAAATCTCTGCATTATCATTATTATTCTTGAGGCCGGGGTTTCTCCTATTGTATCATCATGTTTGGCATCTTTTTGGTACAGATCTTCTTTCACATAAAAAACTTATTTTTAGTCACTCATCATTTGATACCTTGCAGTTATTCCCACAACTACATAAAATGGGAGAAAGAGCAGTATTTTCACTAGCACTTTTGTCAAGAAATCTCTTTCTATCAAGCATTTCTTCTAAGCCCAGAGGCACACAGAGTAAGTCCTAGAATTCAGATTACTGCAGTTTGGAAGACATCTATCAAAAGATTACTAAATGACCTGTGCTTTGCTCCATGAGGGGCACACATGGGACTGCCCTTTGCTATATTCTGTAACCACTCACTGATGACCAGACACCAAGCCCCACTTCTGCACAGCTGCAGAAAAGCAGTACGCTACTATAGCAATTAGAAAAGAGATCAGAATGAATGGGATACCTACCACAGGCTTCTGAGACATCTAATCAGACTCAGTTCAGATAGCTTTCAGCCCACGAGAAATTTGGAAGGTGTTTAAAAGTCTTGGAGATCCAATGACATACTACTACTCAAGGATGTCCGAAACCACATACATAATTTTTAAGGACTGCTGATGAAGATGCTTTATTTTCTTTGTCACATGACTGGTTTCATACTTAAATCCCTTTCAAATAAAGGTGTCCCCATTCTATGAAGTGAACCATCTGGAGTTCTGCTTTTTTTTTTAATCCAGAGTATTAGAGGTCAGAGAGAGGCAAATGTTCGGACGAGGATTTGAAACAAACTAAAAAAAGAATGAGAAATATAAATTCAAACACAATCTGACATAAAAAGAGGAATTCTCATCCACAAAAAGAAAATTCCATTATTTTACACAAAAATAAACCATTAATTATTAAATAGATATTTGTTGGTTTAAACTTGGTAATATACAGAACTATTGTGGCAGTGAGAATAGTGCTACAGAACAGTATTTACAGACATCATGAAAATTATTCCAACCTGCAAAACTCTTTTAATTGAGTTTATGTTTCAGAAGGAATGTGTTTTGAACAGAAACTTTATGTTAAAGCTCATATTTTAAAAGGTATCTCTGTCGTTTCAGAGAAGCATTAAGACTGGAAGCTCACTCTTCCAGGCACTTGTTTTGTAACAATCATTTAATTTCTTATTTTGTTACGTTTGACAACTCTCATGTGGAGCTAAATACTCTCCACTGCAGCTACTGTGATTACTGAGCGAAAAATATGAAATGACTTTGAAAATGATAGATCAGGGTCACTGGCAGCCTGGTTTTGCTGAGCTCAGCAAGGAGGAAAGGCTGCCCGATACCTTTATCGGTGCGGTCACTCCTAGAGGCTGTTCTGACTTGCACTGGCTGGCAAAAGTCCCTCAAGGATCATTCGCCAGCAAGAACAGCGGGGAGGAAAAACCATTCGTGTGCACACTCAGGTACTGCCAAGTCCTTCCCAAATCTTCAGACAGTAGAAGCTACCACAAGCAAGATTTAAGAGTTTAGTGTGCTAACTTTACCTTCTGTGGAGTCCTCAATATAGAGGCACTTCAGCAGAAGAGACACTCTACATGAAACGAGGAGAAGGAGAAAAATGAACAGACAAAATAATTTATCTTTTATATTCAGAATATTATGGTTATGGTCGCGGAACCATCGTCAGCGTTACCAAGCACTGCAGGTTAACTATACTGAAAAGACATCTATAAAAGCTTATTGGATGGGGTGGAGGGGAGAGAAGTGTCAAATATACACAACAGGTGTGTGCACACTAAGCTCATATCTTCAAAATTGCTGCTAGAGGTTTATTTATTTAACTTATTACTACAGAAGCCTGTAACAATCCTAAAGCATTCAAAATAGGAGACTCATGGCAGAGCAGCTTATGCTTCAATAAGGGAACATGCTGTTTCCCTCAATCAGATTCAAAAGAGGCAGATCAAAGAGGAAACATTTAAAATTAAATGCAAGACCTTATTCTAATTTGAGGACAGAAAAAAATGCATATATATTACAAATACATAGGCATATATATTTTACATATATATATTGCAAAGTTAGAGTTTCATTCGCTTAGCCTGTCCTGTTATATGTACACACTCCCACTCTCACAACTGTAAAATGCACTCTTGAAGGCATTAGCTTGTGCAGAAGGGCAACAGATGTTCTTTTCTGGGTCAGAGCAGATGCAGAACATACCACAATAGTTTTCTGTATATGATGCTTTCTCAAGGATACTCATTACGGCTTTTTCCCCCCTTCTTCCTTTGCTATTTGCACTGAAAGCAAGGCTGTGTGTGGTCCTGGTATGATTAGGATTTTCTGTCTCTATGGTACTGGCCAAGGAGTGAGGTGATCCTAAATTATTACAACGTACAGTTTTACTATTACAGTCTCATCTTCCTTCCCCTTCCCACTATTCATCTCTGTCTCAATCCCACTATTCAAGTGACATGTAACATTTAGATTTTACTCAGTTGTAGATGGAGCCCATGGAAAACTTCACTTAGATGAAATCAGTAATATGGACCTCAGTGAAATATTTGGTTTCATACCACACTGCTCTCTGCCTTCTAGCACAGCACTGGATCTCGTTAAAAATGTGAGCAACAAAGTTTGTTTAGGTTTTTTTTTCCCCTATCATGAAATGCTGAATTTAGATTTCAGGTTTACCTGGGGAAGGAAGGAAGGAAGGAAGGAAGGAAGGAAGGAAGGAAGGAAGGAAGGAAGGAAGGAAGGAAGGAAGGAAGGAAGGAAGGAAGGAAGGAAGGAAGGAAGGAAGGAAGGAAGGAAGGAAGGAAGGAAGGAAGGAAGGAAGGAAGGAAGGGAGGGAGGGAGGGAGGGAGGGAGGGAGGGAGGGAGGGAGGGAGGGAGGGAGGGAGGGAGGGAGGGAGGGAGGGAGGGAGGGAGGGAGGGAGGGAGGGAGGGAGGGAGGGAGGAAGGAAGGAAGGAAGGAAGGAAGGAAGGAAGGAAGGAAGGAAGGAAGGAAGGAAGGAAGGAAGGAAGGAAGGAAGGAAGGAAGGAAGGAAGGAAGGAAGGAAGGAAGGAAGGAAGGAAGGAAGGAAGGAAGGAAGGAAGGAAGGAAGGAAGGAAGGAAGGAAGGAAGGAAGGAAGGAAGGAAGGAAAAAGACATACTTTGCTGTCCAGGTAAAACACAGCGTAAGTGGTCACACACTCTTTGTAGACAACGCAAAAAGATCTCCTGTTCTACTACAAAAATTCTAACATAAACTGTAAGCCCCAGTCAGGTGAGAAATGGATCTACTCACTGATATTATTTATAATTCTTTCCAGGATGGGAGAGGTTTTGGTTTTGTTTTACAGCGCCTTGGGTTTTGTTAATACCAATCACTCCTTCAGTCCCATTTCTACGCAGCTCCACAGCCAGCTGCCTGAAACAGCAGTTCAGCCGTTGCTTTTGCACATTGATACTACAAAACTGACCCTGTAAACAGCAAAGACTTTTTCGGTATCTAACATTAAAATAGTAATGTTTTATTCCTTCATGTCCTGTTCCTGTGAAAAGAAGGCAATGGTTGGGGTCAATGCATGAAACAGATGTCTACAACACAGCCTCATCTATAAGCAGTTTCAGCACACTGACCCTATATAACCAAGCTTACAGCACAAGCAAAATAGTAAAAATATTAAGAAACAAAAACACCATCATGATGGAGATACTAGAAAATAATAATCCCTATCAGTGTGAAAGCAGCAGTACTGTGGATTGAAAAATTTTATTGCTTGCAGACAAGGCACAACTCAATTTGTCTTGCAGCTTCTTTTACCTTCTGTTCCTCAGAAGCGTTTGGCTCAAGAACAATGTAAGATCTGCTCTGAACTTGTGTCAGATTCCTCTACAAGCTACGAGAAAACACACACTTGCACCACCCGCAGCAAAGGCCATTATTCCAAACAAGAAATACCTGTACATTTACTGTGAGGTTCAGAGGCAGAGGTACCAAGCTCACAGTCAGCGCAGTGTCAGCTGCACAGTCCTCCAGTGTCCTCTGCCCCATCGGGGACAGCACATGCCACCAGCCACTGGGCAGCACTGGGGCAGGTGGTGACCTTGAATCGATTTCTTCCAAACACACCCTCAAACTATTCCCAACCATTCAGAACTGGACAGCCAAGTCTCAATTTAAAACAAAGAAACAAACAAAACCAACCCAAAACCCCTCCAAAATACCCCAAAACCGTAACCAAATACAATCAAACTTTCCTTTCCATTTACATGGATTCTTTTGAATCTTTTTTTTTGTAGTTCTGGAGGTTGCAGAACACTGTCCCATCGTGCTCCCCCTGACACAAATAAGCAGCCTTCACTTCAGCACTCCTACAAAATTAAGCAAGCTAGCACTGAGACTCCTTCCTCACAAAATTACAATGTTGGTGGAGACACTAATAAGAAAAATATCTTGGCATTTTCAAAAAAAACCTCATGTTATCCAGAATCAATGTTTTCGTTCAGAATTTCTCTCTGCTGTTCCCATCCTAGAGAACAAACAGGACCTTGTTCTCCCAGCCTGGCCACCAATTGCCAGAATACACTGTATCATTCTCTCCTACTTAGTTAGAAAACCAAGCTTTTTCTTTTTTCTTTTGACAAACCACAGAGCAATATAAATGTCACCATGTCATTCAGCACTCCACACATATATGCACAGATAAGATCTTCTAGACAACATTACAGCAAACTGTCTAAATTCTAGCCATCTTTGTCCTAAGATTCTGACTAACATCTCAGATTTTCTTTTGCCTGGAAGTTCAGTTTCCTTGGAATTTAATCACAGGTTACTTTCACTATAGAAAAAACAAAAACAAAAACAAAAACAAACAAAAAAAACCACTAAGTTTTCTGTTTCCTGAAGCACATTCTTAAGTGTTTCAAAAAAGAACCCATTCCTTAATTTGCCTTGTCTCCCTGGAAGAGCCTAGAGCATTTGATCAACCAAAAGAAAGTCTCCAAAAATCCACCGCTTCCTGGCACAATAGAAATTAAAGTGCAGGAGAAATTCTTTAGGAACTTCAAATGTAGAGAGATGACCCTGAGAAAGAAACTACAATTTGACTTTTATGAAAACCTGACTGATTTATGAGCTAGGTTTTTATGGAGTGCAGAGGATGAGAGGTACCTGTATTGTATTTTTGAGGATGATAATCAGATGGCATTGTCATAAGGCCCATGAAAGAAGATTTACATTCTGTATCACCTTTTCATTTTTGTCTGCATACCTTATCCTGTGTTCCCAGTATTTTGTCTGTTAAACTATTTTCAATGTCTGAGTTCAAATATTCTGGTTAGATTAAAGTTGACACTCTCAAAAGCCATTTCAATAGGTCTCAATTTCCTAGGCACTCAAAAGAAAATAATTAAATGGGTGAAATTGTTACTGTGGGATTTGGTGGACTATTTGCTTGTTTGTTCCTTGCACAGAGACTGCTATAAATACACATTTCTGTATTATCTGCATTATAGGACTATCCAAAGTATGAGGCAGGGTTGGGGTTTTTTGTGCGAACAGAAAAAACGTGTTTCCTGCCCTGTAAGAGTTCACAGCACTGGCAATGATCCTGCAATGAGTTCCACGTGTGCTAACACCTGAACCTTTACACATGCTATAGCAATACCACAGACTACTAGGAACTAAATAAATATATAAACAAACATTTTTTATATACACTGTTACAAAGCTGTTGATTGATACCGATATCCTGGTCACTAATTAATTGGCTGGACTAAAACTGTCAACCTGGAGATGAATGGAGGCTAAAAACTTTGTCCTTCATGAAACCTGGAGAGACAGGTGACAAATTCACAGTATCACAGTATCACAGTATGTTTGGGATTGGAAGGGACCTCAAAAGATCATCTAGTCCAATCCCCCTGCTGGAGCAGGAACGCCTAGGTGAGGTCGCACAGGAATGTGTCCAGGCGGGCTCTGAATGTCTCCAGGGAAGGAGACTCCACAACCTCCCTGGGTAGCCTGTTCCAGTGTCTGTCACCCTCACAGAGAAGAAGTTCTTTCTCAAATTTAAGTGGAACCTCTTGTGTTCCAGCTTGATCCCATTGCCCCTTGTCCTATCATTGTTTGCCACTGAGAAGAGCCTGACTCCATCCTCGTGGCACTCACCCTTTATATACTTATAAACATTCCTTCCTACAATCACAATACTACTGAGCTGCAACATGTTAGGATGCTATGATAACTACCTGGTAAATTTATGAAATCAGTTGCACAGGCTGCTATCTGAGCAATGAGTTCTCATTTCCAATAGCTTTGGTACTTTAGTCTCACATTTACTTACAGACACCAGCGACATAAAGTTTTGGTCAGAAAGAATTTCCTTCTGCTGCATCTCCATCATTTATTTTTAGAAGTCCAGAGCTGACACATGAAACTTTTCTAAGTGCATCAAATAAACGCTTCCTTTTGAACAATCTAACATTACACAGTTCCCTTCAGATCATCACACACAGCCTGATGTATGCTGCTCTAGCTGCAAACCTCCTAGGGAAACGCTTTTCAAGAGACACCTGCAGCAGACTGGGAAAAGGAAAAGTCATGCTAGATCTCCTACATACACATACAGGTCTGTATTATGTTCACACATGGAAAAACAAAAAAGAAACAATGTTTTAGCATTGGAGCTTCCCAACTGTGACCATGCACAGTCCACACATCATTCAATGTGAACCTAAAGAGCTGCTTATTCCTTGCTTGAAATCTCTACCTCTGACACTTGACCTAAAATTCTGGATATGTCCCTTAAACTCTGTTACCTAATGGCTGGTGAGAAAAATGAGTTTGTGAATTGAGCCGGAAGCCACAAACCATATCACTGGAATTCAGGAAATACATTTATATACCCTCTGCGAGGACTACTTTAACGTTCCTCTGCTCACAGTCCTCAGGCATAACCAGCGAGGCTATGCGATCACTACTACATAACTGGAGATAAAGAAAGGCTGATAAAACTGAAGCTCTTAAGATAGGGATCTGTAACTATGAACTTAATACTGAGGCTGTTTCTCATATGACCAGTCGCAGCGGAATCAACAGAACTACTTACACAGCTTAGAACGCCAGGATCAAGGTTATGAGGACTATCCTGCTGTGGGATGCTCTGAGTAATACCTTGTTTTACAAGTACGCTCTTTTAGATCACCATTATTCAATGTAACTGTTTGGAAAAATCAGGCCTTCTATTAATTAGAATTCACAGAAAGCATACGCAGAGACAGAAAAATGAATGCAGTATAAATAAAATACAGTGTGAAGAAAATTATCTCTCTGACCGTTCTTTCATGTTTGTACTGACAATTATTTAACTGCATTTTTGTACTTGAATTTAAAATAAAGTCTACTACAAAAAAGGTTTAATTGTGATAAGGTATATAATTATCCTCACAGGTTTACGTGGCACAGAGAGGTTTGAGCAGAAATTCTGGGCGCAGTTGACACAGGTGTGTGGGAGGCCAACTCCGGACCCCTCTACAGCTTTGTCAGTGACTGTGAGAGATAAGCAATCTGCACTGCATTCAGAAGAGCTGAAACATCAAATCCATGTGACCTATTTTGGCATCATGCAAACTTTAATTATGGTGACTTATTAGCAAATATGCCTAATATTATACTACCTAATGCCATGTATTTTAATGACAAAGATCCTCAAACTGTTCTTCCCTTAAAATTAATGTATTATTTGGTCTCAAATAACTTTCCAACAGGACTCTATTATTCATTTTTATTAGGAACCAAATCCTGTATTCCTTGCTACCCTGACCAAAAAAAAAAAAAAAAAAAAGAAGTCAGGAACTGTTTTAGCTACATATGGAATGAATACTGTTCTGATTCATATCCTTTCAAGTAAAACATGCAAGAAATCCCTTCAGGAAGTCTATTCTGGTTAGGAAAATTAACTCTTCTTATTCTACTCTAGATCTTGTGGAAACAGTCAGGAATAATGCTAAACTTATACAGTTATTGAATTATACCATGTTCTCTTGTTATCATACCTGTTTACAAACAGCCATAGAAGCAGAGTTAAACAGACTTACGGGCTTCAACTACAAATTAAAATCAAGTCATTGCAAATCGTTTACATAGCATCTGAAGCTACAAAAGTAATTCACCATGACCTAACAGGCTTGCTAAGCCTTTGTTTCCGTTTTCTCAACTGTGTTTCTGTATTTAAGAGATGTAAATTTGGCTGAAAACAAAATACTCCTCACTGTATTTGAAGTATGTAGTACCTAAATAAATCCAGGAATGTATATGAGAATTCATTTGCCAAACTTGTGAGAGGTCATTAGTTCTATTCTCAAAACTCACATGAGTCACATTAATTCTTCTCATATAATTTATCACATATCTTCTGGTTTGGATGACAACTATCTATTGAAACCATAATACATGCCCGCTACTTTCATATAGTGTAGAATCTTGTATGTCTAACTTCAGATAGGCAGATTTCATTAATTGTAAAGTAATCTAAAAAGAACATTCGTTTACTGGCTTAATTGGTGTTAATATCTAAATTACATAGTAATTATGAAAAGAGAAAATGTTAAGATACGGCTTTACAACAGAAACCTAATACTTCATTTAGATACTGGAAACCAACATTCACTTTCTTATCAATTTTTGGTGCATTTCAAAGCATGCCTCCTGGTCTAGTGCTCTAAAGCTCCTTTCGCACACATGGTTGCCACCAGGAACTGCTTTTCTGTATCAGATTTGCAATCAGACTGCATTCAGTCATTCGCATGCTGCTTTGTCGACGTGTACATAAAGCATGAACTAAGTCTCTCAAAACAAAAAGAGTGCAAAACCAAAAAAACAAAAGCAAAGGTGCCATCCAACCACAAAGAAACATCAAAATGTGACAGCAGTCAAGCAGAATAATGCAACCTCAATGAATCCAGCCCACGCCGCTTTACAATACATAAAGTGAGCATCTGTTAAAGACCGGTGGTTCATCCAAGACAAGGGGGAGGTCTCCGTCCAGCAGCCTGTCCCGCAGGAACCACTGGCAGCAATAACTGCGTGGACAGAGACTCTTCCACCCACTCACCTCCAGAAGTGACCTCTTCAGTACTGGGTTGAGGAGCATTGGCAGGACAATGTGGGGAAGCTTGCATTGCTGCCGCCCTTGCTATACCTGTCCTGTGGAGAAATAGAGGACTTAATTTCCAGGGCTGTCAGTCAGCACCTTCCACATTACAAGCGAAGGAAAAAGAAATTAATTTGACAATGCCTGCTTCAAGCAAGTACATTCTGGGGTGTGGTGAAGAACCCCCATCTTCTACTGAAGTATTCTGGTTACTTTCACATCTTCTGTGGAGCTCCATTTGTCTGCCCGGCCAGCAAGCTGGATTCTTTGGTTCATGAGTTGATGATGCTCTTGCCATTTACCTATATATTAATAGCAAGCTGGAAAATGGCCATTGAGAATCAACTTAACTAGACAGCCTAAATAAAATAAAGAAGGAAATAATGTTTAATCTCTCAACTCTGACATGAACAAGTGCTTGCCATTGGGTAACTCTCTCCCTTCTACCTCCCTTTCAAAATGGCAAATTTCTTAGACTGTTCTTCACACATCTCCTTCACAGAAACCATTACCTTATAAATTATTTAACAGAGAAGCAGTTCTTTTGCTTCTCCTGTCCCACTCATTCCGTAGAGGCATTTTATTTCCACAGTGACCTAAATGGCATTACCACAAGAATCAATCCTAACAAAGATAACTTTGAAATGAAAAAAAAGAAACTTTCCACTATTCTCATGGTTTCCAGCTGAGACAATGGTTTTCAGTCACCAGTTTTTAGTGTGACACATACAAATGATTTGTATATATAAAAGTGCAGTCATTACAGAAAGAGACCAGAAAAACCCTATCTGAAATACATGCATAAGTGATTCTTTTGAGTGTGGTGATGAATGCAATGGTTTACAATTTCAAAACAAATTCTCTAAAGCCTTACTAACACAAGTGTATTTGCTTCCAAGAGTGATCTCTGTTTATCTTTCAGGAGTACCGTGATGTTTTTTGTTGGAGGAAATGTCAAGTTTAGACACAGAGAACTGGAAGCTAATGACCAGCCATTTTATTCTGGTAGGAGTGTGCACTGAATACTGATGTTCACAGGCAGGAACAATTTCCAATAATGAATTGGAAACATACCAGCTTTCATTGCATTTGCTTAACTTTGGTCAACAGCAATGTTAATCTTTCAAGTGAATTGAGAGACAATACAAAGCTTATATATGTGACGTTTATATATAATTCAGAACTGCTGAAAAGCATGGAAAGCAAGCCAAGAAAATGATGATTTTAAGAATATGGCAGAGGCACTACATTAGGAAAAAAAAGCCACACACACACACACATCTTTTATTGTATCAATTACTTAAGCACCATTTCTCAGCTAGATGTATGCTAAAAAGTAAATGTAGGGGTTTACTTGGGCAAAATACACTTTGACATCACTCATTTCCTCAACACAGATGCCAGACAGGGTATCTACCTAATTGTTACTTTTATGTTTTTGTTTGGCACTGTATACTGCTTTTCTGTTCACAAAGTCCCCAGTTTCCAACATACTCACCACTCCCAAGCAACAAAGCAGTTTGTCTCTCTGAATATCTACTACCTTGGACTATGATTATGGCTGCCCATGTGCTATGATTATAAACAGACTTTGGCCAAGATATTTGGATGAGGTATCTCCAAAAGAAATAATAACAAATGGTCACATATACAATACCATATTTAATAAGCCCAGTATTTAAATATAAAATAAGATACAGCAGGTTGGCTCAAACAAATAGGACAGTGAGTACTACAGCTAGATCTTCTGTTCACTTTCTAAAACAGTACCTATTCAAAGCAGTAACAGGAATTTCAGTAAATCCCCTTTCCTTCCTGTGACAAATACTAGGAGTGTAAGAAAGAACTAAAATCATCATGGAACCTTGATGACCTTAGGTTTTACATACTGCCTAAACCCTGCTCAGAGTCAACAAAAAGCTGCCCCCAAAAGACCATGATAGATAGAAAATCCATATATTACAGTAACAATGCACAGATAGCACTGATACTTTTCTCTCCAGATAAAAGAACTCAAACACTTTGAAATGTTTGGGGATAGTTTCTAATAATCCTTGGAAGGACTGGCAGTAGCAGAAACAGGTTTCACCCACAACCACAACTGTTACTCCATTTACCCCCCCTCAAATGCAAACTGGTAAAAGTTAAAACTGAAAAAAAAAAAAGCTACAACTGAAAGAAAGAGCTGAAACAGTTAAGAGTGTGGACTTTTGCTTGTTTGCTTTAGTAATCTACAAAAACATCAAACACCAAGCATTTCACACTTTGAGGGTAACCTACATTTGTTTCAAAAACAAGCCTTAAGCATTCAAAAACAAGCACCTTATGCATTGAATGCTTCAAAAAGCCTTTCCTATGCTTACATCTTCCTGATATTTTCCCCACAAGTTAACTATTGTTCTTAAACCTCCCATACAGTCTGTATTGACCTATGTATCCCAAGCACTTCAAAAGGTACTTCAGCCATACAAGATATTTCTAAAAAGTATGATCACTTTTGCTGTCTGAGAGAATAGGTCATGGAATAAAAAAGAAAACAATTTAGGAACAGCAGAAAGATATATGTTCCAGAGATCAGTCCAATTCAAACAGAAAGCTCTTCCATGGCAGAAAGTACACGCTTTGTTAGGGAAAACGCATATCCTGTCACCATACCCAAGCTAGAATATCCCCTCTTCTTCCTTGTTTAAATATTGGGTAGAATCTATTGTGTACATAAGGACTGTAATACAGCTCCTGGATTTAGTTCTGCAATCCACCAGAAACTTTCCTGTGAGTCCTACGGAAATCACTGTTTTTTTTACAGTTCATTTTGCCTTTGAGAAATGAAGAAAACGTAACTTTCAGTCTCCGTGACTGGAAAAAGGCGAGAAGTCCATTGTGTGGACCTTTAGATTAATGAATCTGTGAATCTATAGCTGCAGCAGTGGATTCATCATTTCCATGCTTCATCCGGTGACAACACTCAGGTGGTGCTTGACCATAACCTTTCCCGTTCCTTGTGTGTGAGGACAGTAACACTGTGGGTTGTAGTCCCACCTGGGTGTCCCCCATGAACATGAAGCTGGTGAAGAAAAATGAGCCTGACAGTTTGTACCTACAGCTGAATAATGTTAGTCAGCACTGCTAGGGAGCCTATGTTTATGTTCCAGCATCTAGAAATGATGTTACTAGTACCTGAGCCGTGATGGATAGCCTCCACAGGAAAGGGAACAATGACAGTTTCAATATACTATATGCTTTGTTTTTGCTAAGAATTTATTATTTTTTTACAAAAGCTAAAAATAATATTGATTTCTTTCAAGTCTACGACACACTAAATGCAATTCTTAATGTTGTTATTTGAGGTATTAGATAAAAATGCCATCTTCCTTACTAAGAAAAAATCAACGAGTCTTTTGTGAAGCAAAAATGTTTAAGGCTCTTTGGTATATGTCAGCTGTAGGTAGTAAAAAACTTACATTGATTCATGAAAAAACATACAGAAAACTCACTTTGGTGCCATCCAAACTTAGTGTATATTCACCATGAGCTGCAAGACATCACCAATCTAAAAACATCTGTGGTGATAAAACTAACAATACAAACTCAGTGCTTCACCTCTCAGATACAAAGAGAACACAGAAATGGCTGTAAAGCAACAAAAATTCTACCTATGAGAATCTAGATGGGCTCTGAGAAAATTCAGGAGCTTAAACAAGCAGTGCAAAATTGTTCACTTGAGGCAGAAGTGCTCCACACATCTGGTGGAAAAGCAACTGGCAACGTAGCAGCCCAGCTGGAAAGGACCTGGGGCCATCCTGGATGCTGGGCTTAACACGAGCCAACAGTGGGCTCGCATCAGCAAGCCACATGCTGGGCTAGTGCTGGGAAGAATGTGGCCAGCAGAAAGAGGGAAATCACTCTCTGCCCATCACTGATGAGGCTACATCTCAAACACTGTGTCCAGGTTTGAATCCACCCCCCAGCTGAAGAGGAGAAATTGGAAAAAAATCCAGTGAAGTCCTAAGCACCTACCAAGTTGCTCAGGTGCTTAGGACATTTTCAGAGACTGAAGGAGGTGGGCTTGTTTAACCTGGTGAAGAGATGGCTAAGAGCAATTTAATAGCAGTTTCAACTGCTTGACAGGGATTACAGAGACAATGGAGCCAAACACTTCTTGGTAGTGGTGCATGGTGTTGCAAGGTCAAAAGGAGATGATTGGTAGCTTGGGGTTACTTAGAAAAGCTTTTTCTCTTGGAGGTTAGTGCAGAATTGGAAAGGCTGTCCAAAGAGGTTGTGACACCTCCATCCTTGGAGGTTTGTCAGACTCAGCTATACAAATCCACATCCGATCTATAGTTTTGGCAAGATCGTGCTTCCAGTGGGACAATGGACTTGCAGAGGTCTTGGCTCACATACACCATTTCTATGCCCCTACAAAATGCCAGTTATAAAACATGAAACTCTCAGGTGTTCTCAGAACAAAATCCTTTTGCTAAGCCTCCACTATTTGCATATCTGACATTATTTTCAGAGAGATGATGAACTAAAAAGCTTTGAGTGTGTAACGTGATGGGAGATTCCACAACAACATGGTTAAGCAGCAGAACCAGGTTATGAAAAAGTTAGCCACAATTTTTAAGACTGATTAATTGAAGAAGAGCAATCAAGTTGCTGAAGGGTCTAGAGAACGTCTTATGAGGAGTAGCTGAGAGAACTGGGCTTGTTTAGCCTGGAGACAAGGAGGCTGAGGGGACTGTATCGCTGTATCGTTGCATCGCTGTCTACAACTACCTGAAAGGAGGTTGTAGCAAGGTGGGGGTCGATCTCTTCTCCCAAGTAACAAACAATAGGACAAGAGGAAATGGCCTCAAGTTGCACCCAGGGAGGTTCAGATTGGATATTAGGAAAAACTTCTTTACTGAAGGGGTTGTCAGGCATTGGAGCAGGCTGCCCAGATAAGTGGCTAAGTCACCATTCCTGGAGATACTTAAGAGTCATGTAGATGCAGTGCTTAGGGACATGGTTTAGCGGTGGACTTGGCAGTGTGAGGTTAGTGGTTGGACTCTATGCTGAACTGACAGAAACATGGCACCTGTGTCAGTCTTGGCACATATGCAGCAAGGCTAAAGAAAGCTTTTGAGGTGCCTGGAGCTCAAGGCATGCACTCATGCAGTACAGGCCACGTTTCTCAGAGGCACAACCTGCAGCAGACCACTTCAGCATGGTGTACAGGGGACTCTCCTGAACTGGGAGCAGAGAGGCAGGGGCCCTGGCATGGCCTCTCCAGCCCCCTGGCTTGCCCTTGCAGGGGGCAAGCTAGTAGCCAGAGACAGAGGCCACAGGATCTTTTCCACTTGCACCAGGGACATGGCTTGCATTAGGCTTGATCATTAGGATTTGCAGGGCCAAGTCCTGACCCAGCAGAACAAATCCAAGAGGACAAGAGGAGAAGGAGACGTGTCTCTGCCCAAGGGCCCATAGCTCTTCTTTTCTAGACAACTTGGAGTCAGACAACCTGGCCCAGAAAACATTGCACCTCTCAACATAAGTCAGGGACACCCACCTACACTCCCCATTCTCATTTCAGTTATCGTTTGGGGGTGTCTGCCCACTTTGACAAGAGAGCCCCTGGGTGCTCGCTCCTGCCAGGCAGGTTTGTACTCGGTGTGATGCCCAGGAGCTGCTGGGTGGGGGGGACGAAGGCTGGGGGTCCTGGCTGGGTGGCGCTGCTCTGGTGGCTGTGACAGCACAGAGGACAGGTCACAATGGGAGCTGTCCCCAGGGCCATCACCAGGCAACCCCACTGCAGTTTGGCTTGTGCCACTGGTGAGTGCAGCATGCAGGGGGAAGGCTGGGCTGGATGTGGGACAGGGCAGATGGCTGGGGGGTCTCTAACGCAGAGCAACACCCGAGCCCCACAGGGCAGGGCACAGGACCATGCTCGGGGCTGGGGACAGACGTGCTCGGGGCTCCCAGTGGTGGCAGCTGCCCAGGGAGGCTCTGGAGATGTACCAGCTGCTCCTGGTTCCATGGGGCATGGTTGTGTGGCAGGGATGGGGCCTCGGGAGCCTCTGCTCAGGTGTCCCGTGTCCTTTCATGGGGCACAGCTGAGCCAGGGGCTGGCCATGGGGGTGGCTTGGGTGGGATGGCCCCCAGGCTGTCTCCAGCCAGGGCCCACAGCCCATTCAAGCCTGTCGACACCAGTGCCCAAACGCTTTCCTGGGGCAGCCCATGGCTCCCATCCGTGCAGTCTCACAGACCCCGCTCTTGCTCCCTTCCACCTCCCTCACCCCCGCTCCTACCGGCCCCCAGCTCCAGGCACCTCCTGCCCCTCTCCCCCAGCCCTGTGCTCCCTCCCACCCAGCCCTGCTCAGCCCCTTTTCTCCCATCTCCTCCAGGCCATGGCTTCGGCAATTGCCTTCGCCCTGGCTGTGCTGGCTGTCGAGCACATCCTGAAGCCCGAGCCACAGACAGATGTGGCTACGGCTGAGCGGATGCGGCAGCGTGAGGAGTATCTGCGTCAGGAGATGGATCAGCTGCTGCGGGAGATGGAGTGGCGCAGGAGCGCAGAAGAGACCGCGCTCCTCTCTGCGATGCAGCACTGTCTGTTTCTGGCCATTGCACTAGTCCTGGTCCTGCTTGCTGTGGCCTGTTGGCTGATCAGGAGAAGGAAGCTTGACTTTGAGAACCGGAGTGAGCAGGACAGCTCCAGCCGCAAGGAGAAAGACAACGAGGAGGTGAAAGACCTCAACGGTGCACACGATGGTGTCAGGTCTTTGGCTGTGTCCACCCCATTGCTAATGCAGGTCCTGCCTGACACGTGCAAAGCGCTGCAGCAGCTGGTGGGTGACCTGCTTGGTGTCTGCCGAATGCTTTCCAAGAAGACTTCCATGCCGCAGATGCACCCAGCCATTGAGATGGACGGTGTCTATGAATCCTGGGGAACCCATGAGAACAGCATCTCCTACTGCCTGCTCGTGTTCCTGCGGCCACCACCCGGACACTCTTTCAGCATGGAGCTGGACACCATGGGGCAGCTGCCACCAAGGCACTCCAGCATCCGTGTGGCGCTGGACTGCGTGTGCTCAAGCGAGCAGCTGCTGGAGGACAGTTTGTGCTTCCTCCACCACCCCGACGACAACCTGCCGAGGGATCAGAGCTCATATCTCCTACATACCCTCTGCACGAGCTCTTGCTTAGACGTGGAGAAATTAGCCTGCTGGGTCCAAGAGCTGGTGAAAACAGCCTGGCTGTTTTTGCCTCAGTCGCACCACTGCCAGCTAACGGTGCTGCCCTCCCACCAGTCCTGCATGTTCCAGCTGACAAGCACCTCCCAGATGAGCATCTACACTGAGATGACTTTCGCAGTGCAGCAAGGCAGCTCCATCATCTACCTGAGCCTTGAGTAGGCAGAGGCCAGCTTCTCCAGCAGCGCACTGTGGCCGGAGACCTGCGCTGCTGTCGAGATGCCGCTTGTCAGACACACCACGAGGCACGTCTAAGTGGGACAATTTCCACCTCAGAGGTCTGCAGTTCCGCACCGGCATCCTGGTTGTTCACAAGCTTTTCCAGCCATGCCTGTGGCCCTGAGGATCTGTTTTCCTCTCACACTGCTCGAGCCCCAGTAACAATTTTGGATGCTGGGACAGAGAATTTGCTCATCCCAGAGACTACCTGGGGAATTTGTGCCGCAGATCTAAGCAAATTAGGCATGGAGGTGACACCGCTCAAGAGGAGCTCAGCATCACCAGAGCTTGCGGAATCTGCACCAGTTCAGCTGAAGATGCCACTGCAACTGAGGCTCCTGTTACCACCTGTAACAGGATGAGACCACCCAACCTGTCAGGTCCCCTCTGGGACCTTTATGTGACATAAAGATGACAATAAATTACCTTGTTTGAACAAACCCTCTCGCTGTGTCTCTGCAACACTTTGTTGGGGAATGTGGGCAGGTTGCAGGTTGCTGCCTGCTCAGATGCAGAGGAAGCGGGGCAGCATCTTGAGATAAGCAGGACCAAAACAGAATGCTTCCCCTGAGCCTTTTTCCATTCTTTTCCATTTTTCTGCTCTGCTTCCATTTGAAGGAGAAGATGCCTCTGTGCATGTATACCTGATGGGACGGAATGAGGGCAAAGGAGTCAGACCTTTCTCAGGAGTGACCACTGACAGGACAGGAACCAATCAATGGGCACAGAGGAAAAAACACGAAGTTCCATCTGAACAGAAGAAAGCACATCCTGACTCTGAGGATGCTCTAGCACTGACACAGGCTACCCAGGGACGCTGTGGAGTCTCCAGCCCTCAAAACTCATCTGGACATGGTCCTGGGCAGCCTGTTCTAGGCGGCTGTGCTTGGCAGGAGGCCTGCATCAGACAAACTTGGGGCAAATCAGCCCCCAGAAGCCCAGCAGCATTGCCCTGAGGCAGCCTCTTGGGAGGTGGACATCACAGTCTCCAAGCGGTGAGTCCTCTGCACAGGGAACAAGCACCACACGCATGGAGTGGGGCTCTGGACACTCTGCTTACTGCACCCATCAGTGACACAAAGGCACCAAGAGCACCCGTATGTCTACAAGCACAAAGGTCAGCACCAAGGGAGCCAATCCATCGCACTGGGTGGCAAAGCAGGAGTAAACCATTCACATCGTGACACAGGTGGTCAGTGAGCCAACTAGGGAATGCACCCCACTGAACCTGTTGTTTGCGAACAAAGAAGGACTTGTGGGTGGCGTAATGGTTGGATGTCACCTTGGGCGTAAGTTGTGCCAGGAGAGGTTTAGATTGGATATTAGGAAAAAATGCCTCACTGAAAGGTTTGTCAAGCACTGGAACAGGCTGCCCAGGCAAGTGGTTGGGTCATCATCCCTGGAGGTGTTTAGACATGCTGCTTAGGGACATGGTTTAGTGGTAGACTTGGCGGTGTTAGGTTAATGGTTTTATTCGATGATCTTAAAGGTCTTTTCCAATCTACATGACTCTATGTGACTAAATTCTGCATTTGGCACACAATTTTTTATCTAAACAATGCAACTGTGGTAATTCTTCAGCCATAGTCTATTCCTTGATAGTGGGTTAATCTTTGAGGTAATGCCTCAACCAAAGCACTCTGGAATGCTCTTAACAGTAATCACCAACTACAGGGAGACTCCTCATTGGTTCAAGTATTTACCTAAATGTTCTGCACATAGCTCAAATAAAACCCACCGTGTTATGATGATACTACCACAACATGAACTATTTGGCAGCTGTAAAATTAAAATTTAGAGGGACAATATGAACCTAACAAATAAGCACAAATCCCAAAGTACCCAAATGTGTAGATGAAGGGGAAGAATTACTGTTTTGTTAAGACAGGTACACTTTTTATAGCTCTGGTAGAGATAACCTTGAAAAATATCTATAAAAAAGAAATTTATTTAGGGGCTGAAATTATCACAGTATCACAGTATGTTTGGGATTGGAAGGGACCTCAAAAGATCATCTAGTCCAATCCCCCTGCTGGAGCAGGAACGCCTAGGTGAGGTCGCACAGGAATGTGTCCAGGCGGGCTCTGAATGTCTCCAGGGAAGGAGACTCCACAACCTCCCTGGGTAGCCTGTTCCAGTGCTCTGTCACCCTCACTGAGAAGAAGTTCTTTCTCAAATTTAAGTGGAACCTCTTGTGTTCCAGCTTGATCCCATTGCCCCTTGTCCTATCATTGTTTGCCACTGAGAAGAGCCTGACTCCATCCTCGTGGCACTCACCCTTTATATATTTATAAACATTAATAAGGTCACCCCTCAGTCTCCTCTTCTCCAA
The DNA here is from genome assembly GCF_037038585.1 of Patagioenas fasciata. Classification (NCBI taxonomy): domain Eukaryota; kingdom Metazoa; phylum Chordata; class Aves; order Columbiformes; family Columbidae; genus Patagioenas; species Patagioenas fasciata. Next base: position 13,477,707 of record NC_092523.1, on the reverse strand, counting down.
ACTAAAGAGCCCCAGCTCTTTCTTCATAAGGGAGATGCTCCACTCCCTTAATCATCTTTGTTGCCCTACGCTGGACCCTCTCCAGCAGTTCCCTGTCCTTCTTGAACTGAGGGGCCCAGAACTGGACACAATATTCCAGATGGGGTCTCACCAGGGCGGAGTAGAGGGGAAGGAGGACCTCTCTCGATCTACTGACCACCCCCCTTGTAATACACCCCAGGATGCCATTGGCCTTCCTGGCCACAAGGGCCCAGTGCTGGCTCATGGTCATCCTGTTGTCCACCAGGACCCCCAGGTCCCTTTCCCCTACACTGCTCTCTAATAGGTCATGCCCCAACCTATACTGGAACTTGGGATTGTTCCTGCCCAGATGCAGGACTCTACACTTTCCCTTGTTAAATTCCATCAGGTTATCCCCCGCCCAACTCTCCAGCCTGTCCAGGTCCCGCTGGATGGCGGCACAGCCTTCTGGCGTGTCAGCCACTCCTCCCAGCTTAGTGTCATCAGCAAACTTGCTGATAGTACGCTCAATTCCCTCGTCTAAATCATTAATTAATATATTGAATAATATTGGCCCCAGTACTGACCCCTGAGGCACTCCACTAGATACTGGCCTCCAACTGGACTCCGCACCATTGACCACCACTCTCTGGCTTCTCTCTTGTATGTTTTTTCAGAGAGATTTAATTATACCTTTCATGTAAGTCCATCCATTGAAAGATCTTCTGGTTGTCATTAATTTGAATTCTATTGCAACATAAATTAATACAACTTAGACACATTTATCAGCTCTTTAAATAACAAACTGATAATGTGTCCAGGCAGTATATTTTTGAAACTACAATTACTTTGCATTTCAAAAAGTTAAAAAGTAGCCTGACGCAACATCACCTCAAAGAAAAAATCTGGACAGTAGTTTTGCTTCAAGCAAAGCCATAAACGTATTTAAAAGAAAACAATATGCAACAAAGGTAAATCAAAGAGAAGGAGTAGGCAAAAAGGTCAAAGAAAAAGAAATGGGTTTGTATCCATTTGTTAGTACAAATTTGAATACATTAAGCTCCTAAGAAAACTTGCAAAGACAGTATTAAGGTCATAGTATTCAACAGGGTAACCTTAATAGTACCCTAAATTTAACAGATTATATTATTAATGAGAATTTCCAAGTAGATTTCATAGCCCATTATGCAAAGAAACAAAACAATGATTCTAAATGGTTATAGTAGCTACAGAAATGCTGCTCTTTTGTCTCAAGAAAATGAACTAACACCTTTAACAAATCCACATTATTTCAGCTTTCAGGATTTTTTTTCTTGTGAAACTGCAGAGTGTATTTACATTTCCTGACAGCATGTAGAAAAATCTAAGCTTTGTAGAATCTAAGATTTCTGAATATAGTGAAGTTAAGCCAGATTTCCACCTTTACTCGTTTTTGCCCTGAAGAATAAAACCAGTAATGGTTTTGAATCTCTGAAGATTCAGCACACTGAGATTGCCAGAAAGGTTTTTGGTAAGCTATTACTTTATCCATTCTTACACTGAGTCAGATAAACAATTCAAGAAAGCAGGGATTATATACCAAATCTCCACAACATATATAATGTAGTACTAAAGACATAACTAAGGTTACCGTACAAAGTAACTAGAAAAAAAAAAAGTGTGTAGAGATTAAAATCAGGACTCTCAAAGACATGTGTTTTTATGGACTTCCAATATGTACACAGAATACAGCTACGTAAATCCAAGCACCGTGATCTAATTCCACTGGAGCCATGGACAGGATCTTAACAGAATTCGTTGGATACTAAATCACAATTACATGAAGACTGTAACAATCTGGGAGGATTTTAAAGAAGAAATTGTTGATGTTTGGTGGAAACACAGATCTTAGTGTCTTAACAAAAATAAGTAATGCATTTCTGGTTTGTTTTTTTTTTTAAACCTACCTGAGTAGAAAAAATAAAACTGAATTAAAAAAATATCTTCATACAACTTCCATTATTTCCAGTCACTTTCAGTTCTATAGTAGAGTGGTAAAGTTTAAAAAGGAAACACCACTATCTTTTCCCTTATAATAATAAGGTAAAATCTTGACCCCATTCTTCACACAAGTCTGTTGATACTAACCTATTTAACCAGGACCTTATCCAGGAAGCACACCAGGCCTCCTCCTCAAGTCAGAAATTCCTTTTCAGTAGAACAGTGTGGAAGTAGGGACTCTTGAAATTTCTAAACGGCCCTTTCCTTGCAACTGAGGGTCACATACAAATTAATCAATCACTCCAAGTCCAAGAGGATTTTGAGTCACATCTGTGTCCTTTGACGACAGTAAATAATGGTACTGAGTGGCAACGCCAGGTCTTGCACTCACAAGATTGAATGGATCTAAGTAGTGAGAGCAGAAAGAACTTGGCAGAGAGTGCCAAATGAGTTATGGTTTTGGCTGGCTCCCCTTTTCTTTTGGTAAAGATTTCTGGAGCTTGAAGAGTAGCAAGTACTGCAGACAAAAGCCAAGTATTACTACAACCAAGTCAAGCAGCAAACAGAAAAATTGTAGTCAAGGAAGGAATTACTATATTTTTGTCTCCTCCTTTCTTTCCCCAGCACTGCTTGGATCTACATATTCCTGACTTCTCCGAAGTCTGAGCAGGGAGTATTGCTTCCAGTGAGAGACATGTTGAGAATTTAAAGCTTTGGGCCCCTGCTTGAACAGGGATGGAACAATTGTCTTCTGGCAGAAATTTAAGCTGGTATGGAAATGTCACCAAAGGAATTAAAAGATTGTCTGGAAACTGGCCAAAAGGAGATCAAAGCAACTTTAGCAGCATGAAGACACATACCAGAAACACACGAAAGGGAAATTCAAGGCAGAGTATTAGGTTTAAGAAAGTACCTGTTGCCTGGGTAGAAGGCTATCTGAACCAGGGGAAAATGTAAATTATTCTGAAATGAAATATTTAGTTCCAAAATATCCATACTCTCTTCTACAATTTCCAGTCTTGACCACAGACATCTAGAACAACAGATGTATTTCAGATTCAGCTCAATTTTGTGAACTATAAGAACTGATCAGCATATCCTTGTTTTTCTTCAAGTGCAGTATGTTACTGGACTTGAAATTCAGATTCTGGAAAATGTCAGCTACCTGTAAATTTAAAAATATTACACACAGAGAAACCATATCTCCTGTCTTATATCACATTTATTGTAGTAAATATATGAAATAGGCATGAGTACTTATGATGGTAAACTGAGACTTTCAAAAGAAACCTGGTATGATGAAATTCACCTCAACTAGGAACTGACAGAAGAAATAAATTTGGGAAGATTATATAGGGTACAGGCAGACCTAGATAGCTTTAACTTGACTGAAGACCCTAGCAGGTTTGGTTGCTGCTAATCGACCAACTACAGCAACACATAGCTCATTACTCAACCCTGGTTTTTTGTAACATAACCAGAGACTTAATCTTTAGAAGCAGTATTAAGAGTAAAAAAACTGATTGTTACTTTTCAATGTTGCCACACAAAGGGCTGGTAGCAGCAGTAATGCAGGGGTGCATCGAGAAGCTGGTGTGCCCATCACCACCGTCATCCACTCCAAATGGAAAGAGGAGCAGCATACGGAGCACTGACAGAATCCACATGCTTATTATTCCCATATTGACTAGACTTCTAAAGCATTCCTGTTTTAATATGAACTTCTGCACTTAGTTTATCTGCAATGAAGAAAGTCTCTCCTCTCTGAAACATAAGCTAATAAAACCTTCAAAATCATTTTCTTTTCCCCTCTTTCTATACAGAGAAAGAACATACGGAGGGGGAGGCCAGAACATGTCTTCACTGGGACTCTCACAGAATTGCGGGAACAAGATGCCCTCAAAATAATCAGTTATTCTACAGAAACATGACATCAAAAGTGTGCAGTTTCTAAAGCAGTTAGTTTCTATAGGAAAAACAGACCATCAATGGATATGATCTGGGTACCCCAGAGTTGAAAAGAGGAGCTCTTGGCGATTCTGAATTGGATAAAAGCTTCAGGGAATCGCTGGGTTATTGCTTTTAAGAGTTATTAGGATGAACAGGTGCTTTGCCTCATCTCTGTTCCCTACATGCTACTATTGCACTCTGTCAATAAACTCTGTTCATCCATCCGCAAAAGGCAGTTTTTGAAAAATAAAATGAAAACACTTAAAGAAAAATCTTCCTATGCTCAAGCAGAAGGTTTCTCACAGGACAAGGAACAGAAAAAATAATGACTCTCTACATAAATGCATGAGAACCACCACTTACAAGCTAAAACACAAGACTTCCCTAAATTCCTTGTCCTGGATGAGCAAACAGTTGGAGTTCCTACATTTAGGTGAAACAACTGCTAATGTTTGCTGCTACAACTGTGTTGCACCTCTTCGAGCAGCAGGTTCCACCCATGATGGCAAGTCCTCATTAAAATGTTCAGGTATCTCTTGTTGTCACATGTAGTGAAATTCCATCTAGCTACATTTCACTTCTTTTGGATGCAGATATTAGCATTATTTAACTAATAGACCTTGCCTTGCAAACTCCTAGAGGGTTTCACTTACACAATAAAACCTCTGATTTTGGAGTCACAGTTTCCGGACTGCACTGAAAACCTGCAAAAGGCAAAGAACAGCAGCACTTCCATTGTTCAGTTTTGAAAGCAGACTCTGGTAAGTTCCCTTATTCCTCCTCAAATTCAATTATTTGGATTCTATTATTGTGATAGAGTATATATTTTAGGCATCCTCAGTTAACAACTTGATAATTCAAATACTGACCCCATTAACCTATGATACAGATCTTCCAAAGAATGTAGAACTGCAGAACTCATATACTCTCATAAGTTATTCTAAATCTGTCAAGCTCCAGAACTAAATAGCATTTTAGAAATGGTAGCTGACAGATGAATACATTAGAAAAATCAGACTTAAAGCCAGTTAAAATGGTTACTGGTAGCTCTAAAGTTAATACCATTTTTAACATAGAAATGTACATTTTAAATCTTGGCAAAATTCAGATAAGGTTTTTCTATTCAGTCTTAAAATTTCAAAAGTGTCTGGAGTTACTGGGTGCATTACCGTCTTGGACAATGAAGATCTATGGATGTATATGCTCATATGCACAAACAAATTTATGGATGGAGATTTCTGGAGTGGAGGTGACTTAGTGAGAGGGACCTTAAGAGCTTGGAAATGTTTGCAAAATTTCAAGAAAGGAAACTGTACAAAACTGGGTATTTTTTAAAGAAAACTGTGTAAATTCAATTGCTAGCAATAATATGCTGACCATAACAACCAAATTCTGTCATTAAAATGCAAAATAAAGGAATAGTTTCCTGTGCTAACCACAATATAACGACATCTGTCATGTCTCATCTGTAATAACCAGGCTGATGTTTGCTCTGTGGAGTCCAAATCACTAATTCCTCCAATTTACACCAACTCCTTGGCTTTCAGGAACAAAAAATCATTTCCTGTCTAAATATACTTACACTTAACAATCAGAAATTAATCCTTTGGAAAACAAGTCTCCACATTGGCAATCATCTTTGTTAGTAATTATTTATAGCGCAGAAGCATCAAAGCTTTCTGCTTTCAGATTTAACATCATGGCTATTACTACCATTTCCCAGGATGACTGTCAAACATTCTTCAAATATCCTTATAGCTTGTATTTTCGCCTTTGCCTCTATTGTGCATAAATACTACAAAAGCCTTTAAAAAAGTGGTTTTGAAGCAGCATCACAGTAAGCATCACTTCTATTTCAGTTTGGACAGAGCAGCAATGGGACGCTGATGATAGACGGCAACTTTGCACCTGTGCAAGTCAGCGCCACTCACCACAACCCATGTTCTCGGGGTGGTTCCCTCTCTGCTAGCAAGGGACAAATAGCAAGGGACTAAAAACAGGACAAGTTTGCTGGTATCTTCTGAAGAAGGTGGACTCTTATGTTGGGGGGCTAACCAGTGTTATCCTGTCTGCTGATTCTCCCCCTGCAACGGGACAGGCTCCAACAGCAGCAGAGAACAAAGGACGGGCAGCCAAGGCTGCACCTTCCTCTGGGGAACGGGCTATTTGCTGCCAATAACTGCATCCACAAGCAGATTCAAACCAAACCCCAAATTTCAAATATCTTGACATTAATTTGAAGGTATGAAGAAGTAAAAGAAACATTCTCAGTATTTCTACCTAACCGAAAACTGGGAAAGATTAACACAACGAACTGTTTGTTTATACTCCATACAAACATATTCTGCAGTAATTTTAGCAGGACAGTTCAAAGGTCAAGCAACTGAAAACCTTCACTTGAACACACAGTAAATTCTTGAAGGTAGGCAGTCTTAAAGTTTTACTATAATTGGTTGATTTGCAATATCATCGCTGCTAACAGACACCACTTATTTGTTTCCTATCTAGCACCTTCCTAACATTCACAGTGTCACCAAAGGCCTCTATTCTGTATGACCCATCTTCTGCAAGCAGAAGCACAGAAATGTTGAATCTAACAATTAAGTACAGACCTAACCTGGAAGATAAAATCCATGCCTACATAATCAATTTTCCAGAAAACTGCAGCTCATCACCACCACTGAGGACAACCAGAAATGCAAAGACATTGCTTCGCATACCCACGGCATAAGGAAAGCTTCGTTCCAGTCACAGACCAAGTTTCACTTCCCTGTTCAGCAAACACTGACATACATAGACCAAAATAATCTGTGAATTATATGGGACGGTAAAGGCATACAGTGGCCTGCATACAAGCTCTTACTGTCCCATCTCCCAATGCTGAAATTTCTGCTCAGCCAGATTAATACACACTCCAAGCAAACAACTGGAGACACACCAGAGAACATACACTAGCACTCATTCACAAGACTTCTGTGAGTGTAACATATATACAAAAGCATGAGTACACACAACACACACAATTCATATTCACATTGCACCTGAGCAATGAAAAGCAGAACAGTCCATATGACCATTAGTTGACTCTCAGCATCAGGTGTTCTAGGAATTTCTGTTAGACATATAACTCACAGCTACCTATTTCGAGACACTGTATATGTGAATTCTGCTCTGAGCTTCACTGCTGATTAAAGAGAATATACTTGACCTAAATCTTCCACACAAAAGCAGACTACAGAACACACATCTGACTTCATCTTGCGCTGGTTATTCACGTATCGCAGATCTGCATGCAGAAATGAAAGATATCAAATCAAATGGGGTGTCAAAATTAACATGTAGCAACATAAGAGTTCTGTGTGCTAGCTTGGCAGCCAATTTTGTCCTGCATTTACCAGTCCACTGTGCCTATTTGTTGAATTTTACTAACTAATTATTATTACTGAATTTATTACTTGAATATTTCTTTTCAATCATAGCACAATGTATAAATAAAGACATTCTATCCAAAATTATTTGTGAAATAATGGCAGATAGAGTCTGATTTACAGCTGTAAATTTGAAAACCCTGGAAAGATTTATTAAAGACCTGTATCAAGTTCTACCATAAATTGAAACCTCTCAGAGTTAATAGAATATGAAGTTACATTAACTGGACACAAATTTAGAAATAAAGTATGGAAAATTGGTGACCAGCTCACTGTTTGAGAACTATTTTTATTCTATTTGAAATATTCATTTAAAGTCTTAGATTAGGGAAAAACAATATAGACACATTAAAAACAAAAAGGTGGAAACAAGCAATCATTTTTTTTTAACTGAACACTGATAATCTTTATTTTTAGTAGAAACTGGCCCAACAGTCAGAGTGTGCCATGGCTGCCTTGAATGCAATCAGTACTACCACCGGGCAGTATTAACCTCAGAATTTATGCAAACAGTGTAACTTTGCACAGTCATCAACTGCTTGCAACACCTGAGTCGCATGAACACCAAAAGCACTACAAATGGGAAGAATTAAGGTGACAATTATTTAAGTTCTAATCTGATTTGAGTTGAGCTGGATCTAGAGGATAATAAACCAACTCTTGATCCTTTACTCTCTTCTGTACTCTGCTCCTAAGTAAAACACACAGAAATGTCATTATATTACACATAGATGTTTCTATCATCTTCTTTTCTTTTTTAAACAAATGAATCAGTAAATATGAAAGGAAAAGCACTGCTATATTTAACAATACAGATCTCCAACCCCTGTCATATTAATAATTCACAAAAGTCATTGAACTACATTACGTGTTGTGCTAAAAGATTTTATTCAGAATTGAGTGTCTTAATGTACATTTTTGTTACTTGTTTTTGCACTGGCAAAATACAGCCTGCATTTAAGCAATAAAAATAACAGGTACAATAGTTTTTAGCAAAGAAACGTTCCTGAGGAAAGGAACTCTCTTACCACAGAGAGGCTGCTTTGCTAGGTGACTTTTTTGTTCTTGGTAAAGAATTGGGAAACTTTCACCAGGAACCAGCATTACAGACCACATTCATCACTGAAGGCAAACTTAGTGTTAACCTAAGAACTACAGAAACAGCTGATGAAGACAGTGCCTCAATATGGCTAGAAGGGCATTTAAAACTCTTCTTGTTTAAAAACAAAAATCCCCATAATAATTTCCTCTGTTTTCTGAGAAAATTAACTACCATCCTTTCCCTGGCCAAAACAACTACACTGACCTTAGCCAGCAAATACCTTACTTCCTCTGAGCATATACTCCTTTATACAAAGCCTTACTACAGTGGATAAAATAAACTGTTGAAGCTAAGTCTCGAATATCCAGAAACTAGTAATGATGTAGTAACACAGCATAAGCAGTAACAATTGAGTACCTTTTTATGGCTGTAATAAAAGATATCCAGTTATTTTTCTATTGTAAAATATTCAGTGTTATTGTATTGTGTTTCACATTTTAATCTGATGTAAGAACCACATCTATTATTCTCTAAACTCACCATTTAAATATATGATACATTGCTGAAATGTCTGAGGTCTACATCGAAAACAAAACATACTGCAAAGTACAGTTTTCTTTCCATAATGATGTGTATGCTAAATAAACCGCTCCTGCAGTGAACGATGACACTGACTCTACCTGCATGGTGTTGTTTAGTTTTACATTATTCAATGCTTTTGAATTGTCAGTTTCAATTAGAAAGAAATCTGGCACAGAGAGCGAGCTTGCATAGATCACATTTTATGCCTGCATTTTATCTTACGCTATACTGTTGACCTCCTGAACTTCCATTTTTAAGGTTTACAGGCAGCTAAGCCTATTACATATAGTGATTATGTACTTAAATATCCTATAAACATTTCTATTTACAATGTTTCTAGTCTGTATTTGTCTATATATCATAATATATCCATGAATAAACCGCATATAGGCTACATTGCTGAAACTAACTTGTCTTTTGTGCCACTCAGACACTGCTGGCACCTGAGAAAAGCCCCAGATTGGTACAATCAGGTTCTTTTACAGCTGTGTACTCACTGTCACAGAAAGAGCTTGGCTGGTTTATCATGTAGCTAACATTCTAGATGGTTCTCTTCTTTTGCTAATACATCTTACTACTCCAGGACTTCTAACACTACACAGCACCTATATATAGCTTATTTAGTTACTGAGTGGGAGATCATCTGTTGATTATATATACATGCAAAGAGAGCCAAGGTTGCCATCAGTCCCTGAGGGCGGCCTGCCGAAACCAGCACGCCAGCATTAGAGATTTATGCCTTTGCAAATGAGGAACATTGCAACCCAGTTTACTCACACGTGGTAACATTTTACAGGGTACGTGTGACTCTGGTGAATAACTGTCATGTGGAGGCATGATATTAACCGAAGATCCAAACCAAGTTAACTCTGTGCCTTTTAAGCATGTCCTGCAGCTCAGAGTGGCTCAAAGTGCTGTCTTAGATTTAACAACCAGTCGCTAAACTATCCCATTCCTTGAAGAGGCAGATCTTTTGAGGAGGCTGGAATGGTTAACACTAACATGTCCCTGCGCTCTGGGAATAGCAAATTAAGAAACTCCAAAGTCCCAGTCTAGGGTCAGAACTGTCCTAACCCTACTCTTCATTATGATTTCTTCAGAAAGCAGATTTGGCAAGTGAAATACTAAGGAAAATAGAGATAATGATACTATGAGTGCCATGGTATGAAAATTGTATCTGTGGAGTACTTTGAATGTGTTGCTGGTACTGTACAGTGACATGTGTTGCTGACAGTGTAATTCACTTTGGCTAAATCTCTGTTGCTTTTTCCAGGCTTGCGTGAACAAATTGCTGCCCCATGTTGCCCATACTTGACACTGCCTTAGTACCTGTGCTATGCAGATCGAAGCGTTGGATAGTACCAGTGTTTGACTTTCCTGCATGCTGAACCACGTATCCAGCGGTTTGAGCGGGTGAGCAAACGGCTGAAGCTTCAGTGCAAGCCTGGGTGATGGCTGTGCTGCAGCCCTGCCTCCGCAGCTTCTCCCAGCTACACGGACTACAGAGTCAGCAACATCATTTGGATGGAATAAACCTTATTAATCCAACTCTGCAAGGCTACCTACAACATTCATCTGAATAGCACTGTGAATAAAAGAACCACCAAAACCACGCACAAAAAGAAATCACTATATCCTGTTTAACAAGGGGCAAAGTTATGCTTTAACAAGGCTTAACTCTGCTCATACTTGACTTGAGGAAAAAAAAATAATACAAGTGACTAGAATAAGAATAAGCAATTATTTCTAGGGTCATTCCAAAACTGTTTCTAAATGAGTTTTGTAAAAAGATAAAAATCATCTAATATTCACAACATAAATCCTGAGTTGCTGGAGGTTAAGACAGGAAGAGTTACCTCTTGCACTTTTCTTAATAAGCTTGTTACCAGCCATTCCCAGAATTAAGTGAACACACTAGACTGATGGTGAGCCTGAGCCAGCAGAGCAGTACCTGTTCGCTCTATTCATCTGATACTCTCAGATAGTCAGCTCCTATTCATATTGTAGTCGAGATTTTTATGAAAGACAAGTTCATAAATAAATTTCTTCTAGGCAGATGAAAATGGATCATTTCCTATAACTTCGATTAAGGAAGAGCAGAGATAATAATTTCTTTAGTTAAGGGGAAAAAGCCCCCCCAATCTGTTTTCATTATCTGCAGAAGATTTTCTTTTAAAATCATTTGGGGGAAAAAATGTTTTTTTTCATCCTCTATAATAAATGTTTCACATGATTATGATTCAATATGTTTTACACTACACTGGTAATTCTCATTATTCTTCAAATATCACATTTGAGGAGGTTAATACACCATTAACATGATTAACTTTTTAATAGAAGTTAAGCCATATGGAACCAATATGCACCATTTGGCCATATAAATGACTAGATAGCGAAGGTCAGCTTCTGCCCCACTGCCCCAATGCAACTCCGCTGCCTTCACTTGAATTCGCAGGCCTAGACCAAGGGAGGAACCCATCTCTCTCTAGAAACTGAGAGTGTAAGCAGCTTGTTATTTCTTGCCAAGAAGGGATAATCAATAAAAAGGTAGGATGAATCACTATGCCAGACATGTCTGCATATAACCTGCAGAAAGCCTTTACCACTAGAGAAGCATTTCTCCAGATAAATTTGGATTCATGGATACGAATTGTATCCTTTAACACAGTTTGGTAAGGATAGTGAATTTTGTTCATTATTTCTCTGTCAGTCATTAAATCTGTAAAATACAAAGTAGCTGAATTAACAGCACAGTTGCTCAAAGAAGCAGCACTGGCGTTTTCTACAACTTTTTACCCCTGCCAGAAATACAGCAACCACACCATGCAATTCGCTGTTCTGAATCAGATCCTAAGTGGCTGATCCCAAGGTCTTCAGACAGCAGAGGACACCAGCAGTCCTGTCAGTTTTAGTGTTAATCTTAAGTATGGGTAATGCCAAGGGAACTCTCAGACTGAAGGACATTCTCTGCCCCCAAAAACGCACAGGCCTTTTGTCTCCTTTATCCCTTCTCCCAACTCACTGTCCACAATTTTCTCACCATCTCCCCTGACAGACTTTGCCTGTGAGGAACGAAGGCTCATGTTTCTCCTGTCCAGCCCATCTTCCTCTCCATGTCACACTGTGCCTATCCTCTCTTCTCTGTTCTTCTAAAGGTGTTGTGGAAATAATATATTTTACTGACACAACATCTCCCGGGCAGCTGGTTCCCACAGCTGGGGTGCAAAAGGCAATAAAGATAAAGCATAGCTCGGCAATGAATCACCAGCCTGAACAGCTCTCGGAGGTCATCTAGTCCATCCCTCTGCCCCAGGGGAGGCTCAGCTATCCCCGTGTCATTTCTTACAGACATCTACACCACTTGCTTTTAAAACTTCAGTGATAGATAGTACACAAGCTCCCTAGGCAATATACCCCAGTGTTTCATCACCACCTTCGCATTAAAAAGTTCAATCTTTCCTCGCAGGTCACATTTTTCCAGGCCTCAGGTCTTTCTCTTTCTTTACCAGTCTCAGCAGGTCTTTTCTGTTTTTCCCACACAAACAACTCCAATTAAAGCAGTTTCCTTCCAAAAATACTTTTGAAAGTAATAATTGAAAAATTGACCAAATATTCCTGCTGGAAGTAAATTGTCTTTTTCCATTGAGCAACTGTAACATACTTTTATGACTTAAAATGACAAAATTATTCAAGTCCTGCTTGTTTCAACTCCATTGGTTTTATTGCCGATGTGCAAATGTGGCAGGAGAAACAAGTGCAGGTACTCACTGTTGTCATGTACTGTGTGTCTATAAAGCCTATTAACAGAAACAGCATAACAACAACAGCAAAACATGAACCATCAAAACAAGGAATTTTTGAGATTTAAAAACCAATTCAATTTTCCATAGTCAAGGTAAAGTCACATTTGATACAGATAATCTCAATGTTACAAAATAACGACCTGCCCAAGAGATGAAATATGACTTTGCTCAAGGAAGCAGTTTTGTTAGGAACACGCTGGGCCCCTCAGCAAGGGCAGAGCCCATCAGATTTGGCTCCCAGTTTTCTTATACCCTGTGAATTCATATGTCACCTGATTTTTTTTTAATCACTGAAGAAGTAAAAGAGGAAGAGAACTAAAGTAATGCTATGGTTAACCCACATCTTCTTTATTATCAGTTTGCTCAGGGAACAGAGAAAAAGAAAGTGCATATAAAAGGTCAGAAATACCCCTTTTGTAAATTAATTCAGTCTGCTGCATAGAGCAGCAAGGACAGGGACACCCCTTACCGAGATTTTAAAACTCTGAAAACAGGAGAGAAAATTGTAGTTATTCATAGACAACAATGAATCAGTAACTTCTCTAATACACTGGATACAATATAAAGTATTTCTTTGTTTTAAATAGTTGATTACAAAAGTCAAAGAGCCCAAAAGAAAGAATTGGGTTTGGTCCCAATAAAATTATTTTCCAATATAACAAAGCAATGCATTAGTGCCTGCAACAGCATTTCTATATGTATATTACTGTCACACAGACAGCACTAACATAGAAGACCAAATGCAAACATTGTGAAAGGCCTTCAGGCCATTACAGATGCAAAGTGTTAAAGGTTGTTTCATGGAACCAAATCTTTAGATAAAATTAAAAAAAAAAAACCAAAAGGCACATTTTAAGCACCAGCATAACTTACATATTCATTACGCATTTTAAACAAAGTATATTACTGAGAAACTGAAATTTGTGATGATCCTCTTTGAGTTGAAGGTGTCCCTGGAAAAATTTCACAGATAAAAAACCATTCCCTCATGATTTTCATGATCTTTTTAAAAGTGTGGCAATGTCAGATGTAATAGATGTGAAGAATTTTATTACAGTTGGCCAACAGAGCATTCCCAAGAAACACTACACAATCAGAGCCGAAGGACTAACACCTTGCTACTAAAGGTTTCCCATACTTCATTTAGCTCAAAATCAGATGTCAACAGATTTCATGATGACTTCTGATCAAAGGGAAATACAACACAGGCTGACATTGATATTCAAGGTGTATTTTGACCCATTTCGGACAAGCCACTCCATGTGCAATCACAGAACATCCTGTCTTTCCCATCCAAATATCAAGTGAAGATAAAACGTGAGAAGAATCTAAAACTTGCAGCAGCAGTGTCCCCCAAAATACTAAAAATCTCCATCTAATTTTTAAAACACCCATAACATACAAAAAGAGAGAATATTGATTTGCAAAACCCACAAGGGATTATTTTTCTCAGATTACAAAACTGACAGACTTGAAAGTCCAAATTTTAACACAGCTGCACATGCCCATTAAATATACATCTGAATCTCACCATGTAGCAAGTACACTGCAGTAATTATATTGTGCATTTTGCAGAATCTAAGGCATAAATTTATAAATTTAAGACAAAGTTTCTTCAAATGTTGTTAAAAATGGCTACATCTTAAAACTTCAATCATCATTCAGACAAAAAGAGTTAACCAATTAAAAAATGCACCAAAACATGAACCAGAATGCAAAGAATGTCCTAGAGGCAAGATTAGCAAACAATTACACCAGCCAGTGGTAACAGTTACAGTACACAGCATTTTTAATTTTTCTTCTGACAAATCTGCTTTGTGTTTCCAGTATGGTGAAATAATCCTGCTGTTTTCTACATTCTAAAAATATGCTAATCACCAATAATCAAGAGACCATCAGCTGATCACATTTCAGGATGCAGCATGGGAGTATTAAGTGACCGAGCATTGATCAAATGACGACAGAATCTGGAGACTGAGTCTCAAGTAGTATTGGTTGACCCTGATGTTAAGTATGTTCATATTATATAAGCCTACACTAAAGTACTATTTCTGCTGCTGGGAAGTGCTGTTAAAACTCTGCACACACAAATATATTTGCGAAGTCAAGCACCTACAAATACATTTCTCCTGTTCAATCAAACAATCTTAAAATGGCCTGCTCTAAAACCAACTTTCTGGCAAGGAAATATGGATCAATACCTGATCCAGCCATTTCACTGGTCTAAAGGTAAATTCTCACAGCATTTAATGTGTGTCACCTGCAGGAAAATTTCTTTTTATGTAATAAGCTACCAGCCATTTAATGATTTTAAATGAAGGTACATTTTCTGTTCTCATGCACCTTGCACATACACAGAGGATGGAAAGAAGGCGGCAGTATTTCAGAAGAAGATGCTTACATATCCCTTCTAAATGTATACTGTTCTCTTGGGAACAATCAACTCAGCAATGTCGGTGATGCTCACGCTATAATTACCAAAATGAGATACATAACCTTTATCACACCAGCAAACTGTTAACTTCACAGATTATTTCTCATACTTTAGTGCTCTCAAATCTTTCATCTTTTTTAAGTGATCAACTGCTTCCAATCTTCCACACTGCAGCTACCGTGCATTCAATGCCAGGTGCTGCACACCTCACTAGCACAAACTCAGCACAATGCAAGACCTTCTTTATCACATATAGTTTCATAGACTGCCGTAGCATGGCAGAATGTGTTTGGGATTTAGCAAATTCAAACAGATTCTGTTGCTACATCACACAGAAAAATGCCTTGGAAGTCCCCCTGTTTAAACAGAAGACGAAAAAAAGGAACAGCCTGCATCTCCAAACATGACAGTGCATTCCTGGTACAGAATATGCAATGCAAGAAGAGAATAATGATAGCGTTTATGTTACCTTCAGTCACATAGTTGTGGTCTCGAAGAAAGCTGTGGTTAATTTTTCGTGTGTCCGTGTCCTCGCCCATTTACAGCAGGATTACTCAGCATGCCTATCCGCAGTGGACTGATAGCATCAGCAGAGGTCGTCACAAGAGCACCATCCATGCTGCCACTGCCTAGCAGAGGCAGAGAACACACCGGGCTACTGAGCACAGCATAATGAGAGCTAGTGATGCAGCACAGATTTGGGAGGGGGAAGAATAATAATTGCGAAAAAAAAAAAAAAAGAAAAAAATAGAGAAGTAATGGGAGAAAGACAGAGGGAGAAGCAGCTCCGACAAATTACAAATGCAGAAAGCCAGTAGGGAGCTTGCGTGAAGCGAATACAGGCACTTCTCCCGCAGTTAAAGAATAACCCAATTGTTTAGTCAGGTACTCCTTAAACAAGTGCCCACGCAGAGTCTCCTCCGAGTGCCTGCTGCTGGGGGTCTGGCTGGCTGCTGTCAAGTGGCAATCAGCGTACTGCAGCAAAACCCGCCGGAGAGAGAAGGGCTCGGGCCGCTGTGGCTGCTCCTGCTGTCATATGCTGTGCTGCATCAGCGCACGCCCCTCCCCGTCAGCCGCTCGCTGCCCAACCGCACAAGATCTGCATGTAGTAAAGTGAAAAATGAGACTGCAGGTAATTATTTTAGCTCTTCTGCTGGTAAGACGGCCAAGGAAAAAAATTTAAGGGAGGCGATGTGGGAGAGAAAAAGCAAAAAAAAACTTCAAGCTGCTTAAATGGGTTTGCATTGACATGTACAGCACACTAACGTGTGACCACAATTTTGTGCTAGTCGATACTGTCATATGCAGCAAAAGCAACAGTCGTTCAATGTCAGCCTGTACATATATTACTGAAATCGCCAAATACCTGCCTATGGAAATGGAATCGTTAGAGGCAAGGCCACCATTCGACAAAACTGAGATAAAACAACTGTTATCTATCTTTTATTTTTTGCCAGTTTTGTACATAAAAGCCAAATTTAAAATTGTGAAAAAACTGAGGGGCAGAAAACAATCTCTGCAGCTTCCCTGTAGAGGAGAAAAAGGCTGGACAGAGGCAACGTCTGCAGGTCATGGGCTTTTCTTAGACCTGCTGCTTTCATTCGCTGCATTATCCCTTCACCTTGAAAAAGCGATGTGGAAATCTGTATACTCAGAAACAGGAAAACAAGCAGAAGAGGAAAATTACTCACTTGTATTATAAAACAAAGCTTGTTCTTTAGTCCAAGTGTTTAATGGCTTATACAACAGCAACATTCTTTCAACTGAATAGAAAAGCAGTTTCCTTAAATTTTCAGTATCTGCTCACAAAACCATGAACTGTTTGCTGCAGAAGTCATGTATTTGGAAAACGTATAAGCGCTATGGAAGTTTAGAAACTTGAACAGAAAACAAATGTCTGTGTACCAAAGCCACCACAACAGCATGAAAAGGGAGTATGCAGTCACAAAACCAATTTAGAGGACAGAAGGATGGTCCTGTGGTTTAGGCCCTGAAATTCAATACAAAAACCAGAATCCAGTTGTGAGCATTACTGCAGCATTTTGTGTACTCCTACATAAATCTTGGACAATTTTGGGGTTTGTTTTTGTTTCCTCTTAATAAAGCTAAGACATATGGTTTTTGAAAGTAAATTCAAGTACCCAGCTATTAGAATAAAACAGGCATGTGTCTTTGGAAAAAGTAGAGAATGATATAAAAACCTGCCCAGGGATAAATATCTAATTTCAGGATGCAGTAAGGTTGGGAGAGAAAGAACAGCAATGGAATGGTCTTGCCTTTCTCATTGATGAAGCAAAATAAAACAGAACCATCTTCAACCTGACAAGTAAATATTACAAAAAACATTTGAGAAAGTGGAAAAGAGAAGTTATTCAGTACTTGCACCTGTATAGAACACATTTGATTTATATACATCTTTTGTAGGTGACAATACTGGAAATGTTATTTCTGCCCTGAGAGCATCAATCAATACCGTGGTGGTACAGGCAGCTCTCCAGTGCCTGCCCTGCCCTCCTCATTCATGGCCCATCCTTGTTCATCTACCAATTCCTTTCAGCTTCAGGGTGTCCTGTCTGCTTACACACTGGTACCATCAACTTTTCAATGGCCCATCCTTGTTCATCTACCAATTCCTTTCAGCTTCAGGGTGTCCTGTCTGCTTACACACTGGTACCATCAACTTTTCAAGGCTGTGCACAAAAGCCATTACCTGCCTCAGTTTAGAGGGTGAGCATGGCAGTAGCAACACTGAACCAACCAGGACCTGCTGCCTGACCAAGAACATTTTCCTCATGGCTACGCATGGCCTGGCACGTAGTCCAAGCCTTATGTACAAAGTGCTATCCCAAAACAAGGATCCAGTCCTGCCAGCAGTTTTGGGTGGACAACAGTGAATCCTATTATTCTGAATTTTCTACCTGTTTATTAGAAGCAAGTAGAGCATAAATACTTGATGACAATAGTAGCTCCAATTCAGAAAGTTACTGTGAGAACCTGTAAATAAGACAAATGAGAAACCATACCTAGAATGTAATTGAAATGAGGAAGGAGGCCTTGCAAACGGTGAGATTTATTTTGTATATAAGGATCCTAATCTATGTGATGGAGCTGGTTTAATTTGTCCTATCCTGACACTTTTTTCTAGCATCTTGAATTTGTTCTTCCAAAGACAAAAGGGTCTGTAAGCAATACACACGGCACATGAAATCCCGACTCCGCTGAAGTCAGTGGTAGAGTACAACCAACAGCAAGTTTACCATCATGCACTTAATGCCACAGTTAGACCAGTCTGGCTCAAGAAGCCACTTCCCTTCAGCATCTGTGCAGGACATAATCAAACTGTACAGATCTTAGGAGAATAACCGAGATGCTTCTGTTGGGAACCTGACCTCCCTACACACTCAGTGTAGCTTTTGGAGGGCAATTAAGAGCATCTGAATCAGAAACCTCTCTGTCTCCATTTTATTTACTGGGTGCTTAAGTTTCTCAGTCAGGCATCCAAGCTAGATATGCAGCATTAGAGAGTGTGGATTCCTCTGTGCAGGTAACACTGAGTAGCTTCCTCCCATTGCTATGATGACTGCTGAAACTGCAAGGAATGTCACCTTCCATGGCATTTGATCCCAAAAATCAAGCAACACACAGCTAACTAAAAATGCACAAGAATAATTTCTATCTATAAACACATGGAAAATTAATATTTGTTATCTTCTTTCCAATAAAAAGATATAATAGAAAAAATATTATTTAAAATAGATAATAAATTATGTGAATTGCATATAAAGTCTCAAAAAAGTCAAACTGGCAGTCTGTGAAAAACCACTGCAAGTCATTTTCATTGTAAATGCCTTTAAATTTCTGTGATCGGAGCGTCTGCAATTTCTACAGTGCCTTACAAAATATTCCTGCCTTTCCACATAAGCTTGGCAATCATTGTCCCGTATGTGTCCTCAGTCAGTTGAAACTTTCTGATTTCTATGCTCCTTCATTTTAAATCTCCTCCCCTTATTTGTTAGGTGGATTTTAAGCAGTTAAAAAGTGTTTTCATTTTTATAGGAGCCAAGTGGACTTTTCTTTGTGAAGTCAAAATAATAAATCCCACCCAGAGATATTTTTCTCCTCTCACCATTTGAATTGAAGAGGTTCACAGACAACTTCCTTAGGTATCATATATCTGGATCAGATCATACTAACCTCGTTCTTCCCACTTTTAAGTTAAAGAAAAATTTCATAAGGAGGAATGGAATGAGGAAGAAGCCTTTAACAAAAACACTAGACAATATTCCCTGTGTGCATGCAAATGCTTTTCCCAAGATTATGAGCCAAATCTTTTCTCTGTGGCAAATATTAGTAGTCCACTGACTTAAGTAGGTCAGTTCACATGAGAAAGATTAGCAAAATTCTGCTCTAAATTGGTAGCATAGTGCAAATTTGTGAAACAATGTTTGCAGATAACTAGCTGTACCATTTTAAAATTCTACTTATTATCCGTCCCACTGATAACCTACATGATTTGATCTGGTCAAATATCCAGGGAGAGGACAGGGGAAAAGGAACCTTTGATCAAAAACATATTAGTTATTTGTATTTTCACAGGAGTTAACAGTCCTAACCATAAAACAACCCACTAATTGAGCTGGATACTGTACAAACACAGAAAAGCAGTACCCTATCCTAAAGAATTTACAAGGAAACTATAAAATGGAAGAGCTACATACAGATCAGCAGATGCATTTAAGTAAACAGGGAGTCAGTAATGAGGATGGAGTCCTGGTTTTAAGCTTTCTTCAAAAGAAGGTCATTAGAGACTTTGTGGAGTGCAGCAACAAACAAAAACTGGATTCAAGAGGCTGAAAAATAACTGCATAACAACAACAGAGCAAGCAAGGAGGAAGAACAGCTAGGAGGTCAAGAGCTTTTTCTTTTTTATCTCCTCCCCAAAAATGGAAGATACCAAGTGTATTAAGATGCATTCTAAAGAGTAAGACATTCAGTGAAAGTGTCAGTGGAGAATGAGAGGTAAGGAGGAAAGCAAAACACAAGGGCAGGCGTGAGACAGGTGCCAATACAGACTGCGGGTGTCAGCAAGAAAATACAGCAATTAAAAGGAGCACAGCAAACAAAAGCTGGAACTGTGCCAGGAGGAAAAAACCTGATAGGATAGGCAGAGAAAATAATTTGAGAAGAGGAAGGAACCAGCATCTCACTTTGTCAGAGTTTTGGGGAGAAAGACGTGAGAAAGGGGAAGGTAGAGCAAGAAAAAAGGAAGGAGCCAGAAATTGAATCAGGAGGCAGCAGGACCCTGAGGAAGCAAGCAAAACCAGCAAAGATACAAACAGAATTGAGAATGAAAGATTTGGTAACAGTGTAGACTAACAGATCAGGAATTGAAGAAGATGAGAGCAAATATTTGGCTGTATGACTGTTGATCGTGTTTGCTCACTGCATTTCTGTCAGGAAGTTCTGCAGCGTGAGAGAGGGAAGAATTAGGTGTTAGAAGTCACTTGGACCTGAGGGTTCCTGCGTGATCTTATTTATAAACACCTGTTGAACACCTGGCCCTCCTCTTTTGTTCCTGGAGAATGTTTTTGTTCTTCTCATAAACACAATCTCAGAAAGAGCTTCTCTTTAGCTTTGTTAGACACATCAGAGCACAGCCTTTAATAATTTAAACTCTCAATATCTGAAATAGAGCATTGTCAGGTACTCCAAGTCTCCATTTTACTGCTCCCAAATTCATCACTCGGTCTGAATTAGAGCAATCAAGCTTAAACTGCAATTGAAAGAAATAGTGGTTTAATACTTAAATATTTTCTTTGTCTAAGAAAACTTTTCATACAAAGATCATTCCATACTTCATTTAGTAAAACATAATGGCTTTAAATGAAATGGAACCAAATTTTGAATTGGCAAAGAACTTCTGTTTCTGAAGAACAAGATATTTAAAGTACTATGATGTTAAAAATCCTTAGAAGTTACACAAATTGCACCAAAAGCAGGCTATCTTAAAATATTACCTTAATGTTTCTGTAGTCATTGCAATTTTTTTAGTGCTTTGACAAAATTTGCTTCTAACCATATCCTAACATCTGCAAACTATGAAAAACAGGGCGAACTTTCTCTTCTCATCTTCAAATGGAATAAGGTAACACATATAATTAGTCAGCTACAGAAAAAAACTACGACGAAATACTTAGCTCACCCTTTCGGGTTATATTTAATTGCAATTGAATTTGCTCACCAAAAGAGAATATTTATGAGCCAGATGCTCTCTCCCATCATGCACATCTAGTTTAGCTACTGATTTCTACAGTTTGGCCATCAGCAAATTAGTTTTGCTCTTTGTTTATTTATTCATAATGTCCAAGAAAATAAGATTATATAATATAGTCATACTCCTGTTCAGAAATACTGGAGCTCACTGGCTGCCTTTCATTTAAAAGGAAAAGGAACAAGAAATGACAATGTGACGAAAAGGTGCTCCCCCTGGTCTTCCTTCCTCCAGCCCTCCTGACTGAGAAGGGACTCAGAGCTCTGAGCCAGGGATAAGACAGCAAATCCACTCCCTTGGGTTTGAGTAGTTTTACTTCTATTTGAGAATGCTAACTTTAAAATAATGTTTTTCTCTGCTATCTAGTCCTCTCTTAGTACTTCTATCCAGAATAAGCATTCAGTCTGGATTGTACCTTCCTCTATCTTTGAGAGTAAATCTACATTGCAAATTGCAGCAGAAACACCCAAGCTAAGTTTAAACAAGTTAGACCTTAGAGTCCAGCCCAACCCTCGTGGCAGAGACCACAGCGGGAGCTGAACACCTTGGAGGGAAGTTGCCCTGCATGAGATTGAAGTATCAATGGTACAAACATCCTTCCACCATTACCTGATGCCTACTTGCAAATTAATTAATCCAATAGCTTTGTGATGGTAATAAGTGTATTATAAATTACTCTGATAAGAGTTTGCTTTAAAAATAAAATTCTGTATGGCCATACATTTCTGAATAGACTTGTTTATACTTGCCCAATAGCCAAACAAAACATATACAGCACTACCTTGCAGTTCCACTTTTGATTCTTTGACAGCTAAACAAAAACAGATATTGCCAAAATTTAACATAAAAAGTAATAAAAGAAAAATTACATAGATCATAGCTCTCAAGAAAAAGTAAATAATTTTGTCTTATTCCAACATCTCAACAGCAATTGTTTAGAATCTTAACATTTATAGTATTGAATTTATATTTCAACAAACGCTCTTCAGTTACTATATATATTCAATTGAATATTTAATATTAAAAAATATGATGTGGCCCAAAAATTCTGAAAAACCTAATGGCTGCTACCACAATTGGAAAATATTATGTTATTCAGAAAGAGGAACTTCATTCAGGATACTGCCTTTTGCTCTGTTAAATCCAAAAGTAACAACTCCTCAGAATAAATAATTTACTTTTAGCCTACATACTCTAGACAGATAATAAAACTAATGCCTCCTGGCACCTGGAGATTCTAGAAAGCAAGCAATTAAAAATTATCGCCAAGTAATTTAAATTACATAAGACAGTTTCCTTCAACATCTTCCACTCCATCTGTTCCAGTGAACATAAGGACCCTTAGCAGAGTCGGTGCCACTGTAAGGTCTGCAGACAGCCAGAGCACAGGATGAACTCAATCCACACCATGCTCATGGTTTTTCACACAGGAACAAGAACTTTCGCTCTTCTTTCTGGTGGTGTGCTGGGGATTGTGGTGGAGTTGACCAATATGGAGAGCTCTGGGCCTAATTTAATGATCTTTTCCAGAACTGAAAGAAAGCAGCCAGGATATCTGGGCATAATAGTTCCTGCGAGGAGCCCCCCTGAGGCAGGAGAGATGCCCAGAGCCATGACGTGCCTGTGCCCCCCTGGCTCCTCTCTAGGGTCACTGTGTCATTTTGGTTGGGAAGTCATTGGTTTCCCCATCCTACCACAGCAGCTGCATACACTGTGGCCGTGTCCAAGCTCCATACAGGCACACTAATCCGCAGCCTGGTGACCCTACACTAGGTCCTGTTTTCAAGTGTTTCCCTCAGAGAAAGGAAGAAACTGCAATGATAAACTATTTCCTATGGACTGCCTTGAGCATGATCAGAGCAAGCCTGTAGCCAAAGAGCCAGAGCTACCAGGCAGGACTTCAAGTAGCATCTGGCAATGGTGAAAAGTGCAAAAGGGCCCAAATTCCATGAGCGCAGAACCTTGGATGGCACTGAAACACTGTATTAGAGACTGTGACTGAATCTTTGCCTCAACCTTTAGTGGTTTAAAATCACATCTAAACCAAATCCTGCAATCTATCAGCTAATGAGTACAAGGAATGAGCCAACAAGAGCATGAAGAAATTCCAGTCAACATTAATAGTTCTGCACACTCTAGGGCAAGTTTTAATTTGCCAAATTTCAGAATACAGTAACAGATTCCAGCAGGATCTAGGTTTAGCTAGAGAGATGGAGAGCAAGGTTGCAAAATGACAGGAAAAGGAAAAGCAGGAAGAACAGGCAAGATGCCAAAAGGAGAAGCTGGAAGTTTTCTCAGAATTTACTAATTTTGAGATTAAGCCTGTTCAGTGACTGCATCAGGAATGGGAAGAGTGGTCCAAGGGAAAGGGTAGAAGATGAGGAATCAAAGACTAAACAGTAATTCCACCTGTGAGGCTTTATCCAGGTCATTTTCCTTATGCTTCTTTTTCACTCTTACTCTGTCTTGCCTATTTAATCAAAAAGTACGTGGCATAAACACTAGTTTTCCTCTAAAGTCATCAAATGGAGGCTCATGGAGGACCCCAAGCAATGCTGATACTTATGAGATGCTGTTCCCATGCTATTATAATAAAGCTCATCTGTTTTTAAAACAAGCTTCCATGTCCTCTAAAACATAAGGTGGAGTATTTACTCCACAGCAAACAGGATCACAGAAAAAGATTATGTAGAAATTGCAGCCTTCTAGGTTCAAGATGAGTCCCAGATAGAAAACCTATTACTGACAGGGCCTGTCACTGCCAAGCAAGCCAGACACACTGATGAACAAACAAAACTGGAGCCTGAGGAGGAAGGCAGGGTTGGGGACAACTGCTGAAAGAAATGCTTGCAGCTTAGCCTTTACTCACAACAAAGGTTACTCTGCTCCTAACAGTTCCTCAAATTGAAATACAAATATAAATATATACATAAATATATATATATATATATGTGCATATATATTCCAAATGAGAAACTGGGGGTGGTATCATTGCATTACATGCTGGAGAAAACATATTACTCATTTTGCAAATTTAGTTTAGTTTTAGAAATATTTTCTACAGATATTCATTAACTTCTACACTTACAGCATCACTTGCATGCTGCCTCGCCTATTATATGAGAGAGCATGGACCTTGTTGGCACTACCTGGTGTGTATGGGACACTGTCTACAGTGATACCCATGACAACATCCTCCCTCTCAATTACCCTACAACACCAGCAACTCACTACCAAGTTCTACTGTTGTGCAGGAGAGAAAAACTTTTTAAATTTATGCTTCTGCATGCAAGCCTATAAAAACATGATGCCTGCAGTTTCTCCAAACTAACATTGTTATTACATCCCTTTATGCACACAGAAAGCAGGGAAACTATCTATGTTACTAAAAAATTACAAACCTGCAAAGTAGCAACAGGTCCTAAGAAGGGTAGCTAAAATCCTGCTGGAAAGGGCTGGAAATCATGAAGGGAAGATGTTTCAGTGGCTGCTCATGACGAATGGATCACAGGCAGCGCTGGCGACTGCTGCTGGGCACTGTCACAACAGTGGCGGCTCAGGAGCTGAACTGCTCGCTGCCTCCCCGGCACTTCACGCACTGTCAGAAACGGTTTCCAGACAAGACCTGTCACTCCACAGCCAGGCGAGACTGCAGTTACAAAACTAACTTCATAGCCCAAGACAAGATGACCCACATCCTAAATAACTCTGTAGATGTCAGGCTCTGGACTGGGACGTGAAACCAGATGAGACAGGAAAGCCTGAGAAGAGACTAACACAGAACCTGCAAATATGGACATGGTGTGACATAATTATAAAATTGTCGCTTGGAAGCACTGCACAACCCGAAGAAATTATGTTATAAAACATAATGAATAGCAATGGGCTGGAACACACATTTAAGTAGTATCCTGATGTGGCACCTGAGTGGAGAGACCACTACACAGTCAAATCACTGAAAAAGGAAAGCAGTTTCTAAAACAGCTTCCAAAAATCAGCATTCTGAAAGGATTAAGCTGATAAGATATAGAAATCCCAGAGAGTTGGAACGTGAATAATTTCGACAGAAAAAAATAAAGGGAAAAACCATCAAAGCAAATACAAAGAGACAAACTTTCTGCACAAGATCAAGAGAGGAAACAAAGAAAATTCTTTCAAATACTGTCATAAACTATCAGAAGCTGCCTGAGAATTTGCTACACCTCTAAAACTTTTTTGCGACTTAAGCAAATAATTAAAAAGCAAACCAGCTTAGCAGATTGTAGTTGCTTTCACATTAATAAGCAAACCACAGCCACTCTTCCTAACATTTTGTTAATTCAGAACTTAAAATATTTCAGAAGATAATAATTCAGGAACAAGTCCTGCACACGGCAAGTCTATTAAACAAAATGAACATACAGGATTATTTATTATTGCCTCTGCATTCTACACATAATCATACAAAGATGACAGCTTTGAAGGGAACTTAGCCCAAAAGACTACGCTGTTCACAAGACTGAAGAGAAATGGCATGACACGTGATAGGACATTCATCCTGAGTCTTTCCTTCCACCAGTGTGTTTCATTAATTCAGAGAGGCGTAGTGCAAACAGCTTTTTCTCCAGCATTACCTTACACCACAAAGAGCAGTTACACATTTCTCTGTTCTACAATAACTAAGGAGACATGAGAATCCTGTGGTTCAGGAGCACCTGCAGACCCCAGACATCCTGGAACAGTGAAAGAAAAGCTGTTCTGTTTCTTCCTTGTACATGAAATGTACTGCAATACTGCAATATGGTTGGTACAGCCTCAAGACAGAGGAAATCTCTCAGAAACCAAATTGTGTCAACATAAACAAGGATTTTGCTGTTAGACTTTCCTCCAGGTCATCCAAATATTTAAATTACTACAGCATCTGAAGTACAGTAAAAAATGCTGCACCTGCTGTAAGAGCTTCAACCTCTGAAATAGTACTCACTTGGTAAAACAAAAGCTAAAAATAAATCCAAGTTATTAAAAGAGAAAAGGAAAAAAAAACTAACAGAAAACAAACACATAAGCATTCAATGGTGTGAGGAAAAAAAAATTCTCAGCAGAAATGTAGAAAGAAAGCTATCGCTGAATGAAAATAAAAGTTTGCAAGACATGCTAAGCCCCAAATTTTGAAGAGTATGAAACCTCATACTACACTTCAGTTAAAAGCAAATGCACGTAAATGTTGTGTTCCACTTCTTGCCACCTTCACACCAACAGCAGGAATCAAAATTCAGAAAAAAGAGCAAATCACAGAGGTGATTTGGCATTGCAAAGAGAGAATTACAAGGTAAACAATGACTGAGAAGACTCCTTGTAGGAATAAGTTGAAAGGAATGGAAGCACAAACATCAGAAGGAATTATCAAGACATAGTAAGCATAAATTAAATAAAGGAAGACACATCGCTTATTTTGAGCCATATTTACAATAGCGAGTATAACTGGGAAGTCATTAATTGATTTTGCAACAACATAAAGGACTAAGCACCTACAAATAAAGTGTTGCAATGAAAACAGCAGAGGGGCCTGGCCCCAGGGAGAATCTGGAAAGGTGGGGTGCAGTGCTCAGCCTACCCAGGGCAGACACGGCTGGCTCGGGGGGAGCTCCCTAGAATCCATATCCTGAAACACTAAACACAGAGACGTGTGTGTTCCATTCTGGAGCTGAGAGGTCTCTAATCAGATCACAAAGGAGACATGCTTGCTGATTTAAGACCTAGAGTCTGATATTAATAAGAGTCTTAAATAGTTGGTGTCACTAAGCAGTCCCTGAAAAAACTAGGAGACAGCCTTACCTTATAATATATAGCATGCCGATAACTAGTATGGAAAATCCAATATAATTTCATTTTAGTTCAAGAGTAAAAATTATGAGTATGGACGTTTACCATATTTCCTGCTGAAGTTACACCAGGTGTCAGTAAAAAAAAAAAAAATGCAGTGTTTGTGAAACCAGAAATGACCCCAACTAAAAAGAACACAAATCTGTGTCTTAGTGATTGAGACACTTACCAAAGCAAGGGAAATTTTGGACTTTTTAAGCCCAACTTGAGGCCAGTTCAAGTTTTTGCACTTGCAGTTACTTTATGCACACAAAAGAAACAGTCATCCAAATAGGATCTGGAAGCACAGCTACACACAACTGTGTGTAAGAGGAAATTCAACCTGGCAAAAGAGGCAACAGGAGCCCTCACTCAACACAGGCCAAAATGCCCCAGTGTGACGTGTTGTTGGAAGAGACACATCTGCTAAGCAAAGCCAGGCTCTGGTATATCAGCAATCACTTTAACAAAAACACAGCGGAGGGGTAGCCACTTAATGATACAATTTTTGCTAAACTCTGCAAAACTATATTTAACCTTATAGCTAGACAGGGACCAACACAGCTGCTGTGCAAGCAGAAATACCAGGCCTTAAAATATCTATAGTGTGTAACAGAATGAACTAATTTCAACTAATGAACTGCTGAGCCAGCACAATGAAAAGACAAGAGCATGGCAAAAGTAATGCATGAATGGGATGCTCAAGACAATTATAAATCAAAGAAAAGAGAGCGATGTCTCTAAGTTTCAAGGAACCACTCCCCGGGAAGAAGCGAGGAAGACCATCTACATGACACGTTGCCTAAGGGCATGGTGACCAGTGATCTGAGGACTGGAGTGGAAACAGTAAAACAAGACGTGAGCAGTCTGGGAAACCAGGAAAGTAAGATGTGGGTCCTGGTCATTTTGATGGGATAAAGGAAAATCCAGAAGTCATCAAGGTGGGTGCAGCAGAAGATCTACACAGCAGACCCCAGCAGCAGCAAACTGACTGAGGTAGAGTAGGTAGAGTACCTGCCTGAATGACCTTGGTGCACCAGCAGGGATGTCCCTCAATTCCCCATGCCATGCGCGTGGGCTGTAAGGCTCAAGAGAGGGGTCTTGTGTACCTTAGGGGTTGGGAGTGCTTAAACACCTGGGAGTAAAAGTGTCTACATAACCACAAAATTACATATGCTAATGACTACGGGCTGCTCCCCATATCCACTGTCACTAGTGTAATCTCTTTAGTTATAGAATTCCTCTGACAATGCATCCACCACCATTCTTATCTCATCACTACCTACCTCATGGACTGAATGCTGAGATTGCCTGTGATCCTTAGTAGTTTTGATTTTCCTGTAGCTAAGTAGCACTGATTCTCAGCTGTCATTGCCCTGCTTTGCCCACAAATGCTGTTAACCTGGATAAGCTGCTAAAAATCCTATCTACCTCCTCATATAACCAGCCTTCCTTGCCAGATATTACTATTGCACGCCCCCTCCACAGAAGCTAACCCACGTTAATACAGTGTCAAAAACATAACAAAAAGGAAATACAGTTGCATTTTCTGTTGGGCTTAATGTATGCATGCAAGAAATACTCTAAGCCTGGCTTGAGCTTCCAGGATAATTCCCTACTTAGATTCAAAAATTCAGTAGAGCAATGGGAACAATCTAGTCAGTTTAGCCATTTCCATAAATAGGCAGACAATGAGCTTGATTTTTTATATTTGTATTTATCACATTTGCATTCAAGCATATACCTAAGCCCTGTGTTTAGGATCTAACCGTAAATTTCATCCTCACACCAGTTAAGCACTTTTAAAAAATTTAACCAGATGCAATTAGATTATAAGAGATTATTTAAAATAAGATGTGGCAGAAACCTCTGACAGCATACATTTTGCATAGTTCTATTTAAAGACATTTAATCTAAAGACTTACTTGGTAACACACTTGGAACTGTAACTTCTACGACTCCTTGGACAATAATTAAGAATGTCTTCTTAATTATTCAATTCATCTATAACAGACTGTGAAGATTTATCTTTCATTTGTGCAAATATAAGGGATAGACGTAAGCATTTCAAGTTTGCCAGAAAACACATGAATAAACTGTAATTTCATACAATATAATTTCAGAGAAAGTAGAGTAAATCCATATGTATTGGTAAGTAAAATAGAAAACACAAAAGCAATTTAACCTGAAGTTCTTCAACAACACTGCAGCTAACTAAATCCCTTTTTAAAGGCATGCCGCTCTCTAGCTACTTGCTTAAGGTAATGGAGAGGCTGAGAATACAGAGGTTCAATCTCCACTTCATATTTATAAAATAACACGTAAGAACTGCGGTCTCGTTGGCCTCTTTTAGCTGGGCCGAGGTGGGTTTGAGCTTGCAGACTGTGGGCAGACAGGCTCTGGCAATCCCAAGGAGGCAGAGCCCCTCGTTTCTTCGCATTGGCTAGAGCCCCACAGAACTGGGGGTCTGGAAGCTGATGAACCAAATTTTTGCCAGTCCATTCCCCCCATTTTGCACAGCACAGCTTCCTTATTTCCTTAAAATAACTATTTTTAACTGTAGAGATTTTTTATAATATAACCATTTTCAGTTTATTGTGCTCTAGTCAAGGCTTCACCAGAAAGCTTTTTTTTTCCCTTCTTGCAACATCATACCAAAATTACTTGATAAAAGGTTTAATGCTCCAAAAATCCCAAACCTGTAATTTTTATTTACTGAGTGACCTCTGAGCTTGACTCCTTGGCCCTCACTTGGCAGCATGACCCCTGGTCACAGGGCACTCACCACAGCAAAAGTTTACAAAGATTTCACTTTACTGCAAATGGTTTCCAACAGCAAAGGATCCTAAATCTCAAACTTCTGAAAGACCAGCATTTTTTTGGACAGAAAGAACCTTTTTGCATGAAACAACTTTCACTATAATGATTCTGCATTCTGATTAAAAAAAAATCGTATTTTTCCATTTTGAAATTCAGCATTTTGTTGCAATTTACATTGGTTTTCGAACTGAAGCACACCAGTATTGGAATTCCATATTTTGCCACGTTATTTAAATTTTCCAAAATGGAAACAGGCCAAAATCAAATGGAAAGAAAAGCTTATTTGAGGTGAAAATGTTAATCATGCTTCAGAGAGTATGGAAATTCCTATAAGATGGCCACTCAGTACCAATCCTTCCACCTTTAAGGTGACAGTAACCAGACAGAGAAAGAAGCCAGCGCAGAGTCCCCTGCCTGGTGCTGTCAAACAAAACTGTGCTCAAACCCATTCACAGCTTCCATCGCCAGGCACGAGGAACCACATAGAACCAGAAAACACAGTTTGGGAGCAATAAAGCTGATTAAAGAGGCAAAATCACTTCAACCCTTGGAAATAACGGCTGTTAATCACTATTGTAAATATACCAAAAAGAAACAATACAGACATAGGACTGTAGAAACAATATGCTTGATGGAAAACTTGTTATTTGAAGCTAGGAAAAACTTCAGTACTGTTATTTAGCAGCATATTTAAGTAGCACTGCTAGACTTTTAGCGAATTGTCAAGAAAAATGCAATCAGAACTAGTATATATTGTACCTTGTATTCTATAGATACCTCATTAATGTTTCACATTTACATCTGACAGTCTCATTTTTGAGGTCTGACCATGCCAGCAATTGCTACCGCTCAAAATACTGTAAGTCTGTGAGGTCATTAAGACTTTATGATGACATCATTCAAATACCACAAGGTGAACTCATGAAATAATGATGGCATTCAGTTGTAACTTATATCAAATAAAGAAAAGACTGTGTAACACCCAACAGGAAAAAAGTTTTGAGAAGCACTATTTGTCCTTGAAACACAATGGAGAGTACACACGGGAAAATTTTATATTTGCTACTTATAAGATGATCTTTGAGTCCTTCTCCTCTTAAAAACTCCCATTTCCACATCACCACTCCCCAAAGCCAGCACTTTGCAGTGGTGCGGGAGAATACGTTACCCGGTTGTTCAACAAAACCAGAATTTCTGCCAAATTGAAGAGAGTCTACTGGAAAGCTCCCAGTTATTCACTGGAACAGCGAGAATTTGCCCAAGAATTCTAAGATTATGACATTCAACAAGGGGAAATGCAAAGTCCTGCACATGGGGGAACAACCTCAGGCACTAATACAGGCTGGGGGGCCACAGAGCTGGAAAGCAGCTCAGCAGCAAAGGATCTAGAGGTCCCACTGGACACCAGATTGAACATGAGCCACAAACATGCCCTTGTTGCAAAGACAGGTAATGGAATGTTGGGCTACATTAGACAAAGTATTGCCAACAGGTGGAGGGAGATGATCCTTCCCCTCTGCACTCATGAGACCACACCTGGAGAGCTGGTTCCAGTTCTGGGCTCCCCAGTACAAGACAGACATGGACAGACTGAAGAGTCTCCAGTACAGGGCCACAAGAATGAAAAACGGACTGGAGCATCTCTCCTATGAGGAAAGAGCTGGGGCTGTTCAGCCTGGAGAAGAGAAGACTCAAGGGGATCTTATTAATGTATATAAATACCTGGAGGGAGGGTGCAAAGAGGATGGAGCCAGGCTGTTTTCAGTGGTGCCCAGTGACAGGACCAGAGACAATGGGCAGAGACTGAAACACAGGAGGTTCCCTCTGAACATTCAGGAAACACTTTTTTTACTGTGAGGGTGACTGAGCACTGGTAGAGGCTGTCCAGAGGTGTTGCGGCGTCTCCATCCTTGGAGGTACTCAAAAGGCACCAGGACGTGGTCCTGGGCAACCAGCTCTAGGTGGCCCTGCATGATCAGGGGTGACCTGATGAACTCCAGAGGTCCCTCCCAACCTCAGCCATTCTGTGATTCTGTTACAGGCAAAGTTCGTGAACAAAAGGGAAGTAAACATATGGTTGCAGCATTTGAGATAGAAAAAAAAGAGGCAATTCTACATTACATTTAACAATCAGATTCCCCCTCAGTCACTTCAACACCACACACAATTTGTGAGGATGGTAAATTTGTCCCAACATCCACTTTGTAGCTTAGGTGTCCTGAGATGTCCATCTGTGCAGGTAAGTGTGAGCACAGCTGTGTCCTGTAAGACAGCTCTGGCCATCGTAGGTGGCAGGACTGATCCAGGGCTTTCAGACCACTCATCCCCAAGCCCCCGGAACTGAGGACATCTGGGGATGTCACAAAAGCTACCAGAAGATGAAGAGTCACTCTCCTCCCCAGCTCTGGGTGTCCCTGAACTAGAATTTTCTTCCAGCTTCAAGATCATTTCACGCACACAGAATCACAGAATGTTAGGGATTGGAAGGGACCTCAAAAGATCATCCAGTCCAATCGCTTGTTTCTTTCTTACAGTACCATTAGAACTCTCAAAAACTTTTAAAGTCACAGAAATACTAGGCATAACAATGATTCTTCTAAATTCTGTTGCTGCCATCAATCCTAACCCTAACCCTAACCCTAACCCTAACCCTAACCCTAACCCTAACCCTAACCCTAACCCTAACCCTAACCCTAACCCATCAATCCTAGAGTTTCTGCCATTAACAAGAAACTAATTCACTCCTATTTCATTTTACGGTAAAGAGGTGCTACTGTTGCATTGCCTATATTCTGTTTAGAAAAAAGGAATCCAATTAGAATGGATTCATGGCAAGCTAGACCTCGACCCTCAGTTTTGACTATGCCTGCCTTTTGTTTGTTTGTGAAGCAATGTAATTGTTTACATGCAATATAAATTGAATCTGTGGCATGTGAAATCCGGACTCTGCAGACTCTGTAGGTAACCTAGGGTTATAGGTTAAAAAACATCGACATCATGACAAATTGCTGTAATTTGAGGAATAATCTGAAATCCTGCTGGGACACAATTGAGTCTGTTGAGCCTAGTTGTTAATGATAATAAAAGCTGACACAGTAAAAATGATAAAATTAAAGAGAACATCCAGTAATATAAGTACCTCCAACATATGACATTGATGATCCAGTTAAGGGGGCTGGTAAAAATCTCATCAGCAAGTAACTTAATGCTCCATTTCCAATTACAGAAAGCTCCACTCATTTGTAGAAATGCAACCACTAAGTGCTTTTGTGTTTTCTTGCTTACATGCTGTCATAATTTTTAAAACATTCAGTTTTCATTACATCTTCAGAAATGCAAGGTCATAATTCCACTTTCTGATTAGCTTCTATCTATATATCAATAGATTAAAACTGTATTTTTAATGTAGTAGACCCATGACACCTTTCTCTGTGTCTTTGACATATCATAAACCAGCTGGCAACATAAAATATAAATTAGCTAGCTATAAGAACAGATGAATCATTAATTACTTACTCTGTACCAAAATAAGAGAGACCAATTTTACAGTATCAAATGGCATATGTAGCTGCTAATTTAAAATTATATTTAAAAAACTCAATAAGCAGTTTTTAAAACAGTAATACATATTGCTGTTTTAAAATATTAATATTCCTCATATTTTAAAAACATGGTTACTGAATTTTGTTCTGGCTTATTTATTTTTATTCTCCAACAATACCTAGATAATAGGGATTAGTGTATATCATAATAAGTATCTTAATATTTCTGTTCACTCTTCCTATTGAATTGTGTCTTTCACAGGCCTCACATTGCAGATCATTATTCTCAGCTTTGCAGGATCAGAGGATAATATCGTCTCACAAATACAATTTACGAGACAAGTAAACCATATGCTGCAAATGTTAAATTCACATAAATGCTAAAACTAAAGCTAACAGGATTCTGATATCTCTTCCTTTTGATAGTACCATCAACAGAGGGATGGAGAGTCTTCCATCAAAAATTGGCTGTAAAATTAAAAAAGAATAATATAATGAGGGAATAGGTAGATTGGTCAAACCTAAGAAACCACTTGGATTTGCTTTAGAAGTGCAGGAAGACTCTGGTCCATCCTTTGGACTGGATACTGCGATAAAGTCTAAAACATTAACACCACTGACACTTGGCTTGCTTCCAAACCTTTTCCAGCTTAATCCCTAAAATAAGCACTCAAAATTGAAGATTGCAAGGTTAAAAAACACTACGTCTTTATTCATAATTAGCAGCCAACTGCTACCACTACCCTTTCTTATCGTATAGCAAATTAATGCAGTTGATCTGCCTTTGAATGGCAAACTGCATTTGGAATTATTTGCAGGGTTTTTTTACACCGGTGATGGCTG
This sequence comes from Patagioenas fasciata, assembly GCF_037038585.1. Taxonomy (NCBI): domain Eukaryota; kingdom Metazoa; phylum Chordata; class Aves; order Columbiformes; family Columbidae; genus Patagioenas; species Patagioenas fasciata. Next base: position 13,443,171 of record NC_092523.1, on the reverse strand, counting down.
CGCATGGGTATCCAAAGCTGCACACTCAGCAACCCGGTATCTTCCTGCCATGGATTCTGAAGGTAATGACTGTTACACAGAACGCCCAGTGTCTTTTGGCACACTTCTCTCGCACAACGTGTAGGTGTCTAAAGTTTTACATTACTACTTATCAAAGATGTTCTGAAATTTCTACTGGCTTATTTTCATAAGCTATTTATTTTATTCTCAGATAATTTCTCACAAGAGCTTGTCTTTACTCCTCATCACATCCAGCAGCTTTTCGCTGACACCCACCAAAGCAAGCACCAGGGTCAGGCCAATCAATTTTCTTCTTAGCAGGATTTTCTTTTATTGAAGTAGGAGTCTTATTGAAGGAAATGGCTTCCAAGGGCCACAGAACAGAAGGAGGAGATACTGCCCAAGCACAAACTTGTGCAAATTAGGTTTTCATTCAGGGCAGACAATTTAACCACATCACAGCTGATAAGGAAACGCAGCATGAAGCCCTTCACCGGTGCAAAGCACATTGAAGAAACGGTTGTAAGACAACTTCATCAAAAGCCACGGGTCCCCAGGTTAAGTTGATTAATTTGGTCATTTCTCCGCCCAAAGTGCTGCCACTGAGCTCTCTGTTGCCCAATAGGCTTCTGTCAAGTTCTGGAGACTCTTCATAAAGGTATTAAAGGTCTACAGATCAAACAGATTCAAAGTTCCAAGTACAATTTTTGAAGTAACATTACAAGAGGAATATTTCCTATCTAACAAGACTTTCAGAAAAATTTCTACAGTCAAATGTTGTAAACTGTAATTGAACATACAATTAACAATGAAAACTGACCTTTCTTCTAAACACTCTGGTGTATGGGAAATATGTTTAGTTATTCGGTTTGTCAAAAAAAAAAAAAAGTGAATCACCGTATTTTATTTTAATTTTCAGTGAGAATAAAATATTTAAAATGCAAATGTATTTTAAAACTGCACCACAACAGAGCAACTGGAATTATACAGTTGATGAGTGCTTTGTCCTACTTTTTAATAGCATATTTTTGCAGTATTCTGCACCCAGGTTTTTACCCTTTTTCTATCAAAACAAAGCAACTCCATATAAAGAACTCAAGGCTCCACACCATGGACTGATCCCATTCCTTATTTCACAAGGACCTTCACCAACTTCACACAGGACACTCTCTTGAAACAGGTTGATTTTATAGGAACTTCTGCACAGATCAGAGTATGTAAGATTGGGGCCCTTATTGCTTTGATCTTATATAAACAAGCACCTGCTATGGCACACTTGGCACTGACCTCACATGTCTAAAATTCAAGCGTTTTCTGGGGCACATCCCCAGCCCTTGAAGAGAACCGAAAATGGAATAAAACTGCAAGAGTGGCATAGCTTCTTATTTTGACAGTATCATTTCGAAATTTCTTTTATAAGATGTAAAATTTGTAATTTTAATCCACTTAAAAACGACAAACAAAAACTATAACAAACTCCTAAACACACGATTCAACTACACTACACAGGTTAATGGACAACATCCAGTACGCAAATGAAAGAACTTTTACCAAGTTTTCTTAAGCATCAAATCTTAATTTATAATGAAAGACAGGAAACAAATTCTAGTAAAGTTTCACTGTATTTCTACAGAAACTAATGACAAGTCTGAAAAATGATGCTAAAAACAGATAACACAAATGCAATGAAAGGTCTCATAGGTATCTTTATATATAATATGTGCCATTAAGACATTAGGCCATCTAATGAAGCAGCTGATCTTTACAACACAGATTCTCTCAAGTCTACCTTTCCAACTTTCAAATCCATTTCCAGATATTAGTAATGAGAGAAAGATCTATATTGAAGAAAATACATATAATTAATCCAAATAGATATAAAATATATACAATAAAGAAAAAATGTATTTTAAAGCTTTTTTAAAAGTTGCAGAAGGAACAGTTGAATGTATCTAGTATTTTCCAAAGAAGATTTAGAATAAATGAGGAATGGAAACCTGACTCTTTCTTCATAAGAGTACTCAAGTGTTCCTGTGTTCCTTGCAAAGGTGAAGAACACAAGATAATAACACATTTGAACCTGGATTTACAGTTCCACTAGGAACTTAGATAATGAAAAAGAAGCCAGAGCAAAACATGACGTGGCTTTTTCATGACATGCCTGCGCACCTATAAAATGTTAACAGCTAAACAGAACAACTCAAGAGTGCTCTAAATATAAGTACCACAGGCTAAGAAAGTGTCTGCCTCTAAGTTTCAAAGTGAGCCTAAGGACTTACAGCATAGGTGCCAGGCTATGCCATTATCAATCCCAGGAACATCCTCTGCATGGAGAAATTTTAAAAGGACAGAACATGAAGGATCTAATAATATATAAAGATAAAACATCAATTAATATTGTGAGGACAGACAGGACACTGGCCTTGTTGATACTTTTTAAAACAGCATCTTTAATAAACTTAGTACATTTAAAATACAAAATTATATCTCTAAAGATATCAACTCCTGTTCAAAATCAGTTACACATTTGGAAGGCTATGGAGAATTAATTTGAACAGCACAATCAACATTATCACTATATGGAATGTTATCTTAAAGTCACATTTAAGCTAGGTATATAAAGTTGCACACATTATGTAACTACCTAACATTGCAGAAGAAACAGAGATCTTTACTATATTCACAGATTTACGAGCTGGCTTTTATGTCTCATCAATAAATAACAGCTAGTAAAATGATTTGGAAACGCAGAAGCTTTAGAGACAAATCAGGAAGAACAGACCCTCAGTTAATTGCCATGACTTTAAAAATATTTTTATGTAATTTGTGAACTGAAAATGCAGTTATAGGTGAATTTCACACTTCATATCGTATTAGTGAGGCTTTTTTAAAATTTTTAAAAATATGCTGAATTTGAAGTAAACTTTATTCAAGATTTCAGGACATGACCCATTTTGAAGATGCACCTTACTTTATACTGAAGATGCATATTATCTAACACAATACAAATAGGTCAGTGCTTCTGTTCTAGTTCTTTTTGTTATAGCTAAAATCAGTACAGACTAAAATTAATACACATAGTAGATAAAGAAAATAGAAGTTATTACCATAGCAATACTCAAGAGATACAACCAGGTCAGAAAAACTGGATAAAAGCAAAAGCGCCACTTCAAAATCATTAGGTACTGTGAAACGATGAGTTTAGAAACTGCAAAAGCCATTGCGCATTAGGCAAATAACCACTATACAAGGAATGGAAAAGGTGTTCAGTAACATGTTCAAAAATACAAAACCAATAATCTGCATTACCATAGCATTATATTAGTAAAGCATAAGGTGATATACCAGCATGCCTCTGACTTTTAAGCTGAAAATCATCAGAAAATCAATAACTTATACTTGTAAAACTTCAGTAACAGCAAGGGAAAGAGCTGCCAGGATCAATTTAAATCTATAAGCCGAAGTAGTTTATACTTAAACCTACAAATGTAACTCAGCTGCCATTTCCTTCTAGAGTTACAATACGCTTGGTAGGGCATGAAGTGTTTTTCATCACATATATGATCCAGTAAAAGTTAAAAAACAAAGTTTAGCCATGCTTCTCAAATTTCTAATGGTCAGATAAAATAAAAAAAATATTGTGAAACTTATTATCAATTGCAATTACAAGCCAAAATTAATGTCCCTATTATTTGGGATGGTTTAGCCATGAGATTTCCTTTCTGCTCTTGATGGAAGCAAAGGATTTCTCTGGCTTCTTGTGCTGGCCCCTTCCTCCCTCTCACTTCCTTCCCACCTTGCTCATTTCCAGACACACTCCCCCGTTTTAGTTGCCAATATATCAAATGTATAAACTAACATTATAATAATTGCTATCCCTAGTTTCATTTAATAAACATGCAAACAGAAGACCTATACCACTACTTGCATATAACCAAACTGTCAAATCTTTAGTGTGCTTCTTTCCATATATGTTGCATTCTCATTCCACACTCATGTTCTCTTTGTGCCTTTCCGAAGATCAGCCCCAAGGGACAAGGACACAATATCTGTATGCTTTGCAGCAACATTTATGCACCACCATCGTCTTACATAATGCTGCCGTGGTATGACAAAGTTTCCAGCTCTGTAAAGGACAATGTCAACAAGATACACATTCAGAATTTAGTTTTGATTTGCAGCAGCCCCTTTTTAAACAACTCCTATTCCCTTTATTAAAATGAGATTGAGTATCTTTGAGCATGAAGAAGAGTGAAAATCCAACAGCTGTAACAGCGAATACTACTGACATCTGCAAATAAAAGCATAAAATCAGCTACACATGCTCAAAGCCCCCTAATCTCAGCATCCTGTCAGGAACAGAAGCCTCAAGACAGATAGAAAGAACAGGGGCAGCATAGAGAGAGAACTCTCTTGGGTTCCTGCAATTTGTAGGTCAGGGATTACCTCAGTATACAGCTTTTGGATTTCAGTCTCTCCTGGATCTCTCTTCCATGAATGTATCCAATTGTTCTTGAGCATATAAGAACCACTGATGTCCTGCTCTGTGGCAAGAAGGTCCACAAAGTATTCTCAGTCAGGGCATTTTCAACAGTGCATAGGGATACTTACACATGAGAAATATTAGCCCCACTTATAACCATATGCATTTTCATCAGAAAACAGAAAATTGGGGGAATGCATTTTATGAAGTGAAAAGCTTTTTGTTTACAGTATCTCAGAGTTTAATGTAGTGCTTTTTAAATGCAAGATCCGTTAGGGCTTTTAAGTCTGAACATTAGCATACTGCACCTTTTGGTAAGAAATGGCAACATTTGGAACACCTGCTGGCTCTTAACAAGAGCAACTTGCCTCATACAGAAACATGACAGCATCAGCAGTGCATCTCTATTATGGCTGGAGACCAGAGAGTCTAATGTCCCACTCCAGTTTAAGTGAGCTGGTTCCCACACACAGTGCTGTGGACCAGCACCTTTCAGATCAGCTGGAGTCATGTTCACACTGTCTTCTAACTCCTCTGGGCTACATATGGTGCCCCTGAGACACAATGAATGTTGTTTTGTTTAGGGTTTTTTTCAGTTCAAAGTGCTTGAAATCCTGAGAAATGAAATGTTGGGGATCTTATCAATGCTTACAAGCATCTGATGGGTGGGTATAAAGAGGATGGGACCAGACTCCTTTCAGTGGTGCCCAATGACAGGATGAGGGGGAATCGGCACAGACTGAAGCACAGGAGACTCCACCTGAATATGAGGAGAAACTTCTTTACTTTGAGGTGCCAGAGCCCTGGAACAGGCTGCCCAGAGAGGTTGTGGAGTCTCCTTCTCTGGAGACATTCAAACCCACCTGGACACATTCCTGTGCAATACTCTAGGTGTACCTGCTTTAGCAGGTGGGTTGAACTAGATGATCTCCAGAGGTCCCTTCCAACCCCAACCATTCTGTGAATCTGTGAGAAAGTTGTGTTGCACCACACCAGACCCAGTCCATGATGGCAAAGGCACGTACATACAGGCAGGCCAGGCCAGGGCATGCGAAGATGCAGTAGTGCCAGGACAGTGCTGAAGGACGGTCACACTGGGCACAGTCCACATCTGCACTGCCTGGAGCAGACCCTGAATCCGCCATCCCGCTTGCTGTGCTGGAGTTTTCTCTTGAAGGGAACTACTCCAAAAGGAAGTACAGGAGCTAAATTATCACATCAAGTGAGCAAAGCGAGCGGTTGAGCCAAACTGGCACCATGCAGACACTGTGCCTGTGTCTACACTGCTAAGCTAAAGAGTCAGAGGATGGGTCTAGGTGCTGGCATGCAATTTCTGTACTGCCAAGTTGTTACTGCAGCTCCCAGAATCATTTTTGTTTTTGCTGGATCCACAGTGCCTGGCAATGGTTTGGAGATAACATGGGCCAGGGACCACACCAGCGGGTAGTTCAGATGTATCATCCAGCTTCAGTCTGGAGAGTAACAGAGTTTAGCTGTATGGATGCACACCTTTATGTTTCTTGGCTTTAGATCCAAAGCAGAAATCCTGGTCCATTTTATTTACAAGTGCTATCTCTCAATCACAGCTGCAGCTGCATTCGTAGCTCCGCATGAGCCAGCAGCTCAAGACAAGATCATACCCCTTCCTATCATTCCTTCCTTTCACAGAAGCAATGTCAAAGCATACCCATACACATGCTATTACGTATACCAAATTAAAGAATTAATTGGGGGGTGGGGACAACAAACACAAAAAGACACATTAGGTTCCAGAACAAAAAACATCATAAAATTATGTAATTTATTGTACATTAAACGGGTAATGAGTACAAAGCAAGAAGTATGTTAATACATGTTTTTTCTACCTTTCCTTACACACAGATATCAATAGTTGCAAGGATTTTGTCAGCAGAAGCCCATTAAGGAAAATGCTGTACCTAAGAGAAAGCGGGTTCATTTCCTCAGTGACTACAATGCATTAGTAAAGGACTGATTCAACACTACTTCGAAGTTAATAAAAAATACCCTATCCACTTTACAAAAGACTGAATTAGTTCTTAGAGGTGTATAAGAGCTATGAATCTGTCATCACTCAGGACTCAGCAACTAATCTCTCAATATTGGAAGTTTACCTTCCAGGCAAATCCATTTGGGATTTGCTTTTAATTAAAAAAAAAATAAAATTCTCACTGCTTTTAAATGCATCCCTAAAGTCTGGTTGGTTTTCTTCTCATTTGATTGTTATTACTTTCCTCATTTTGTCAGGGGTCTGTGAAAACACTTCCTCAGATTGATGTTTGAACTTATATTTTCTGAAGCATAAATAACATCAGCACTAGCATTAACCAAAAATAATAACATACAGGAGTCGTAATAAAATATACAAAAGTAATGACAAAAACAGACCAACCAAAAAAGTGCATAGTATGAAAACTGCCAAAGAAAAGTACTTCAAGAAGGCCTAAACACATTAAAAAGATCAAGCTCAGTATCCTGAAACAAGCTTCACACTAGATACTACTAGATACTACTCCTGGATCTTAAATGAGTTGATAAAATGTATAAAAATAACAGAGAAAATATTTTGTGTGATTAATCTTTGAAGGTACATCACATTATTAAGAAACATTCTTCTAATATAGTGGGGAAAAACAAGAACATTTTCAATTATTGTGTTTTAACACATACAAATGTAAAGGCCAAAAAGAAATCTCTTCTTCCAATAGTGAACTTACCTCCTGTGACATTTGAAACCAAATTCTAAATAGTTTTAGAAAACAACCAGCAAATTCAAAATCCAAAAATGTAGGCTTATAAAACTTCAGATTAGGAAAACTTGGTGAGAAGTATTTCCACTCTGAAAGCCTACGGTCTTGCACTACATTTTATTCTGAATTGATTTTAAAAGGTGAAAAATTACAAAGGAGACAGGAATCCAAGTAAGGAGACATTCACATCTAGATGTTGACCTGACTCCACCACAAATTAACAGTATCTGAGAGCTGACAACTGTTCTGTAAACAGTGTAAAATGAATTCACAAACTCAGTTCAGCTGTTGACTGAACCAGTTTGCAGATCACACACAAACTGTCAGAAGAATGGGCATCTGTTAACCCACCAACAGCAGAAAAGCCAAAGACTGAGTAGGTATGTAAACTGTGCAGACCTCCAGAGACACATCCATATATTCATTTATATCGACTGAGGGACACTATACTGTTTTAATTCACTGGCTGTAGTTCAAAAGATTTAATGGGATCATGATGAAGATGCTTTCACCCAGATCTGTTCTCTCAGTTCAGATACTTTTGTTCATTTCTCATATCCACATTATTCTGTATTTCTTCACATTACAATAATGTGTCTTCCAGTGCAGTGTTTAATGCCAAATTTTATGCTTGTTTTCTCCTCTTGCACCTTCAGGTGAGGACTCTGGAACTGCAGATCAAACAACCCGCTTGTTAAGGCTTGTCATTAATCCCAGCAATAAAATTCTTGAATTACTATCAGAAAACATGAGACCCACTGTTGAAAATCACAATCATTAAGCTATTAATGCAAATGGTATGATAAGCAAGTCTTCCGAGTCACTTTGGAGCTGGCTCTGCAGTTTCAGAGAGCTCTTTGCATAAACTTGCTGTAATTTACAAAATGAGGACTGGGAGTTCAAGGTGTCCACAAAAGCTCTGGATTGTCTTTATTATGTCTTCTAATTCATAAAATGGTTTGGGTTAAAATAGACCTTTAAAGACCATCTGGTTCCAACCCCCTTTGCCATGGGCAGGGACACCTTCCCTAGACCAGGCTGCTCAAAGCCCCGTCCAGCCTGGCCTTGAACACTTCCAGGGATGGGGCATCCACAGCTTCTCTGAGCAGCCTATCAAATGTAACCTGTTCTCAGGTTACACTGGGGACAAGACATCTTCCAGAATTATGTCCCCCACCATAGCCCATTGGCTGAGGTACGTAGAATGGCAACAGATAGTTGTGATCTCCTGCAGGAAGCCTTAATTGAAGTATACGGGGGTGAACTCCTGTTCAATACACAAAAATCTTGGTCAAAATGGCAGTGAACAAAGACAATATGTGCCACTGTTATTTAACAAGATCAAAATCCCCTCTGCTAGTACAGAAGTGGAACAAAATCCACAACTATAAGTTCCCAGAGCTCTGTTTTGCTTTGCAGCATATGTGAGATGACAGACTACTACCTTTGCCTTAAGTTCTTTTTTTATGCTATCTGCAAAGCTTACAGCATTGCACTGCAGTTGGTTTATATCCAGATACAAAATTTCGAAATGTTTTCATTTTAACCATTTATCAAAAGTGGAGTTCATTAATAAATGCATCCCTGAAATTTTTCCTTTTTCTGTTCCAGGGACTGTGGAGACACTTAGTATCCACTTTGTAATTTTTTAAACCGTTATGGTACTGATGTCTAGAACAGGAAGAGCTGTTGCAAGCGGAAGGTGAAGAAAGGCAAAAGAAAAAGAGACTCGTAGAACGGAAAGATGATGGGGATGTAAAGGACGTGAATCACACACTATTAAAAAATCATAAAAGCTCAGACAGATTAAAAACAAATAATATATTTGTGACCCAAAGCAAACACTGCAGCTTTGTTCTACAAGTATAAAAATGTTACAATTGGAATAAAATGAATAACTTCTTAATTTTACTCCAGAATGCTGAAGCTGAAGTTGAGTATGTGTACTTAAAAATGAATAACAACAGCAACAAAAATAATAAAAATAATAAATGGATTGTACATTTTAAAATGTTTCTGCAGAAGGCCCTCCATTTCCTTTAGTGCTTCCTATCCACGTTCTCTGCAAAGAACAAGAACATGTCAAAACACGCCTGCCTCCTGTTTCGGTTTGTCTGCAGGTGCTGGCAAAAGAAATAGAGTAAGAAATGGTTTCAGTTCTTTTCATCCTTGACGCACCATTAGACATTGATGCTTCATTGTACAGGCTGCGTAACAAACACTTACTTCCACTCAGGATTCTCTGCTCTTTAGGTTCAGCCTTTTCTTTCACAACCGCACTATTTGCCTCCTCTCCCACTAGCACGGCTCGTTATGGCTGACAGCATAATTTGCTATGCTAATGCCTAACTGTAAAAGCAGTAAACATGGCTTCTCTCCAAAATAGCAAGCAGAAAGATTATAAAGTCATAATTCCTGATCTTCTCATAAAATAACTGCCCAGGCATTCTGTTCTCCATCTGCTCTGCGGTTATCAATCTGTGATACACCACCTTGCAGCAAGGACTCAAGCTGTGAGGGAGGTGTCATGTCAGACGAAAACAGAAAGACAGACTTCCAACCTGTGCAGGGTAATAAGACTGGAATAGCGTTGCTAATGGTTTTGTAAAGTCCTTCCTCAAACAGGGACAACTGCATTTTAAGTAAGAGGATGAAAATCAGTATGCAGTTTCAGTTCCCTAAAATAACCTTAGAATATTTTAGTAGGAGCTGTAGTCCATGTAAGCTTAACCTAAATTACCTTAGCCTGTTTCATTTTTATGACTAAACCTCCACCCAACACTATAGCTGAAGCCAGATCCCATATTAGCTCTCAGCTTCCAGACATGGTGAATACCAACATTTTTGTTTTTAAAAGACTTTTGTGACTCAGTACATCTCATGTTGCCTTGGTTAAATTCTTCATTCTTCTGTTTCAGCTGGCACAGGAAAGACATAGCTGCTGTTTGCTCCATTATACAGGCTGAAGCCTTGCAGTCTGGGCTTTTGTTTCGCAATCACCAAGATAGGAGAATGAGAGGACCGATTTCATTATAAATATTAGGAAAATACTTTAATTCGCACTTTCAAAGCTAAATAGGCCATAAAAAATAAAGACCCCAGTTAGTCCCCATTTCCCCTCCAGAAACTTCTAATTAATTTTCCATAATAAAAGGAAGGTTAAAGATAGGGTAATTGGCGAAAACTTTACAGCCAAAAGACAGAGTGGTCTATTATGCCCCCAGAAAACATACCTTGCATGACCTCCTCTGAGCTCTGAATTCAGTATTTCCAGCCAGCCATTGCAGCTCATTCACAGCAATGCTCATGTCTTATTTTCTTCCAGAGATTCAAAACTAACCTCTCAGACAAAAAAAAAAAAAAAAGGGTCCAATTTACTGCTTTAAAAATCTTAGACAAAATTATTCTGGAAACTACCTACGCTAGACATACCTAATATCTGTAACCAGCAGACACATGTGGAAAGGATCCATTTCAGGAGACTTCGAAAAAGGCCACAAGACACTGGAAATTGTGGCTATTTTATATCAATTTTCTGCTGCTTCCACTTAGCACAGTTATTCTTTTGATTCTATAAAGACCAATAGAGGAGAGATACAGACTGATGAGTTTTGACGATTCCAGGGTTCATAAGCAAGTCCCCAGATGACTTGGCCTGACCCCCTGAACACACCACACAATTTCTAGTTGAGTAAACTGGACTGGGCAGAGCAGCAGGACAACGCGGCCCTTTGCTTCCAGCGCCTCTGCGTTGCTCTGGGTGGATACGCCTCTTACATTTACTCTTACTAGCAACTAGATTTTCCACTGGCCAGCTACCTGAAGGGACAAACCATCCATCATTTGCTTCCCAATTACAAAATACCTGTTGTTGTTGTTTTGCCGTCAGGACTGTTATAGATTAGCTGTGTTTTCACGCATTCCTACCATCTCTGTGTCAGGTTAGTCACTCAGTTCTACCAAAGCTACCTGATAGGGATTGTCTCATCTTTCTTCCTTTATGCCCTATAATGACATTTAGCTCCATTTTCCAAAACTAAAACTTTTCCTCATCGACATTTATTTAAAGATTTTTTTTTTCTTTTTTTTGTCTTTTTAAGGAACTGTTGCTGATCCTATCATATTTAGCCGTGCTATTTCTTGAAGTCAAATCCACGTCTGGTAAAATACCTCCTCACATTTTTAATTATTTGAGTTCCTATGTCAACTTCTATTGCCCAGAAATTGTGCAAACCACTTTGTTTTATTTTTATATAAACAGCTTAAAAAATCAGTTATTGAAAAACATCATTTTGTTATTTTCATTCTCAAGGTCATGAAGCCATTAGTTGGCAGTCCTGTAAGTATTACGAGTTAGCTTATTGCCTTGCAAGTAGTTTCACCAAGCTTTTCACAGAGACAACAATAGATTGTGCAAGTAATCTTCAACAGAAGTGAAAAAATTTATGATATTTTTCCATCTGTGATGGAAAAGGCTTCAAACAGATAAGGATAATTTGAAAGTCTTCTTACTGGTACAGGTTGTCTATTCGTCCTAACAGTGCAGGCTGAATCTACGTGTTGCCAAGCAATCAAATAAGTTTACTGGATTGTGTGTTGCTATAAAATATTTAAAGAAGCAGCCAAGCTGAACTTCCAATTTATAATCAGGAAAACCTCTTTAGATTTAAACTCAAATGCCATTCTTGAATTCTAAAATCAGCACTGTCTTATACAAAGGTCGTTCTGAAAGGCTACAAGAGATCTCCAGGACACTGCTGAGCACACCACTGAGTAAAGTAAAAGCTGAAACAGCTGAAATCTGTCCTCTATAATGGTGAATTTTAGCATTTGTACTTTACTAGTGCCTAGAGATTCCTGTGATAGACCAGAGCTTTATGTACTAGGCACCACACAGAAGCAGCACTGTAAATCTGCCAGAAATTTATATTCTAAACTAATTAGAAGGATATTCCAGTCCAGACACTGTTGCTGAATAAAGCTTAAGATGTAAACAGGGCTTTCCACTTTTGACAGAGAAACATGGAGTCTCTGTACACTAAAGCCTACCAGCTCCAACCTGTCAGCAGCCCTAAAAGAAAACTAGTAATTTCCCAGAAAACATAACCAGATGATAACCACAACTGTAAAAGAGACAGTAAGATCTTGAGACCAGTTCCACAGACCAAACTCAGAAAAGGAAATCAGATACAAGATGTACACAGATAATAAATTGGTCTCCATTATGCAGAAGATCAGATTAGAGGCATACTCTACTCATAACACAATGCTCTGCAGAGACAAACGAGTTTAGATGCTACAAGCAGTACAGAGCAGTGTACAGAGCCTGCTCAAAAAAGCACAACTGAGGAAAAGGAAAACAAACCCAAAGTAGGCTAAAATTAGTCTTCTTTTACAAGATTACAGTTCAGATCTCCCTGCAGGTCAACGTTCTGCACCATGTAGCCAGATCCTTGATGCTCCCATGCAACCTTATATGTTAAAAATCCTCACCAAAGAAGAGGCCCAGGTAACAGCAAATATATCCACAGATCATCACCAGAGTGCAGAGCTGCTGTCATCAGCAAGGATTTGGTTTTCTCAATCACATCATCTTGTCTGAGGTGAAGAACCACCACTGGGGAGAGACAGCACCCACCTGATCTGGACCAGGAAGAACATCTTTGCAAACCGGCTTGCTAAGCCCAGTGAGGTGGGTTTAAACCGGTTTCTTCAGGGAATGGAGGCCAAGGCCTTGAGGCAAGAGAGTAAAAGTCTCTACTGCTGTGGGTAGGGCTGTGTTATTGACTGCCTTACCAAGTGAGTGGAGGGGTTTAAACCACCTGAGAGGACAACACAGGACTACACTGGCAGTCCAAGTTCTTGCACTGCATCAGTGACAGTTTCCTAACATGATCGCTCAAGGGGCTCACTAGCAGGAACGCTGCTTAAGCCACCGTCAACCGATAGGGATGAACTGGTAGGTGAACCTTGTCCAGTGGGATGGTCTGTAGCGAGCACAAGAGACTGAGCTGACGGTACAGAAAAAGGCTGGGAAGTTAAGAATCAGAGCGGGAAGGGATTTTAGAAGTGCAGATATAAGCTTATTCAAGAGAACAGCAGGGTAAAAATCCCAGAGGAAAAGGCACAAAGAGGAAGAGTTCCCAGGAGAGCTCCCTGATTTTTATTGAGAATTGAGGAAATAAAAAGACAGACAAAAAGCAAGAGTACAAAGCACTGTTCAGGAACTTGGGGACAAATTCAGGGAGGCCAAAGCTCCCTAGAGAGGGACTTTCGGGTAGCAAGTAGGGAAGCCGCGGGCACAACAGCTGTGCAGGGAGGTTTAGAAAATATGTGGGTGACAGACAGAGGAGAGAACACAGTGACAAATGACATGAGAAAGACTCAATGCCTTTTTTGTCCTGATCTTTACAGAAAAAGCTTCTGCACAATCCAGAACGCCTCACGTGGGAGGCTGGACTACATAATGTGAATATCCCTTCAAACTACCATTCCTGTGACTAAGCCAGCAAGCCAAATAATCAAAGATACCACAGAACTGAAGTACAATAAAGGATTTATCTTGTAATCACAGTGCACTCCCTAGTATTTTTTATAATGACTCTCCATACTTTAAGGTAGATACATCCTTTAAAGAAATATCCTTGGGGGATTTGAAAGATGTAATTTTTTTGCTCCAATTATAGTTGTATATCAGTATAAGCAAGCCATTCTGAAACATGGTTCTGAGTTTATCATTCTCTGCACATTACAATCAGAGATACACAGACTGAAGAAGTATGTGGCCAGTAGACTTTAACTGCTCATAAGTGCTGATGATTTTATCCTGTTGAACTGCCTAGTCCCCTGTAGCACGGCTGGAAAGGACAAGCAAGCACAGCCAGAAAGGATGGGAGAAATAAGGGGAAAAGCACTGTTCCTCTAATCTATAGAGCTTGTCTTCTATCCTCACCGCTGAAGCATCTGAAACACCTCCCTAGAGTGTGTTTCCAGATCCTTTGTCATGTCAGGTGATGTTTGCTCTCTTACTCTCTCCCCTGGGTACACAATGTTTCAGGAGAAAGTCGTTTTAATACTTATGCAGTTGTCTGTGCCTGGAAAACATAAGCATTCTTTATGCAAGGAAAGATGATCAAAAACATTTTAAGAAGAAAAGGTGCTTTTACTGTGTTTTGAGAGAATGATTTTGCTTTTTTTTCACTAAGAAATCATAAAAAGTTCTCATGCTACAGAAAACACAGAACATGAGATTACCTAAAATTATATTTTTAACTTCCCAAAACTGCCAAGATCTAATTATATTATCGAACTTGTTGCTTTTAAAATAAAGTAATTCAAAATGTCGTATGTATAAGAACTTATCTACAGTATACTTGCTTGCCTCTGTTCTCACCTAACCTGAACCCTGGAAGAGGCCTCATCCCTTCCCCCAGAATAGTCTTGGCAACAGTTGTTTCACACCATCTTGAACAGAATGGCAAGCACCACAGCTGATAAACACTGTTCCTTTAGCTTGACAGTTACTTTCTAAAATTAACCTTTCATATTTAGTTACTTAATCTACCTACAGTCCAATTATGAAAGCATTTCTTATTGAGCACAGTATTAAGTTATTAATATTAATGAAATCATAAGCCTTGTCTGTTGAGCATGGTATTGACCTCGTATTCTCCTGCTTATCATATAAAACTATATTAAAAATTGAAATTCTCCATTACACAGACAATATCCTGCAAAAAATCCTATACCTCTTTTATAAATTGGTGAACATAGGAACAAGAAAATAAGTAATAGTAGGTTATACTGGGAAAAATTTATTCATTGAAAGGGTTATCAAGCACTGGAACAGGTTGCCCAGGGAAGTGGTTGAGTCACCATCCCTGGAGGTGTTTAAGAGATGCATAGATGAGGTGCTTAGGGACATGGATTAGTGGTGGACTTGGCAGTATGAGGTTTATGGTTGGCCTCAATTTTAAAGGTCTTTCCCAACCTATATGATTCTATGATTCTGTATTTTTTCAAGGCAAGATATATATCTGCTATAGCTCAGAATCAAATCCTATAAAGAAGGAACTATTCTGGACATGAAACTTGCTTAATTAGGTATTTCGCACTTAGCAACTACTTAGTATTTTTCTAAGCTACTTAGGTGGATAAAGTTTTTAGCACTGTAATAATTATTGCTACGTTTTCATTTTCTTAAAGGAACAGCCATATTTAAAATGTCATATTGGATTAAATGAATAAAAGCAAATGAACAGACATCATCGTTTCTGTAAGGAAATCAAAAAACATGGACAATAGAGAAAACATCTGCTTCCAAGTAGTCAACAAACTCAATACTCCACATAAAGATGAGATTTCTGCTTCTGTCAATATTATATAAACTCTGAAGTTGCTGTCAATAACACTCCCACAGAAACCTACATCCAAATCTGGTTAAACCTGGACCTTTTCCCCCTCAGAGCAAAACAAAAAGGAACTGACCCTCTGCGATCCACAAGCCAAGTCTCCATTGCAAAACCTCGTGCTATGAACCTCAGAATTCATCAGCGAGACACACCCTTCAGGTCCCAGGTCCCTCTGGACTTTACAACACCGTAAACTGATTCAGCGTATTGTGGAATAATTAAAATAACGTCCTACAGTCACACCAAAATAACAGGAACTTCTGATGTTTTAGTACTAAGAGATACCAATTTAAGGACTTCTTGAATTTTTTTAAACTTCGCTGCCAAAAAGGCTAAGATAAGTCTTTCAGATGCTTTATAATAAAAAAATAAATAAACAAACTTCAATAGGGTTTAATTTCCAATGAAATCATGAAAGTGCAAAAATCACAAAAAAAAGTTGGTTTTAAGTATGCAACCATGGCTGCAGCAAAACATAGTTCTGATCAAAGCACAGATACAGATCAGAGTCAAAACGAGAATACACAAGTCTCTTCCTCTCAGACTCCATCCTAACCCAGCTCCCTACTACGGTGACACAGCTTCAGAGTACCTGAGCAACAACAACTGCAAGGTGTGATTCCTATGACACAGCAGAAAAAGCTGACGCAGAAACCTTCTAATGTGGTACCTCAGTTTAGAGTCCCTAGGTGGCAGAAGGCTTCATAACCCCAAAGATCTGATCAGAGACAAAATTCAGACCCCGAGAGAAACTACTGTGGCATATTTTCAACAAGCTTCCTTTTTCTTGTCCACTGAATTATCCTTCATGCGTACTGATGCTTTAAAGGCATAAGGTTTTCAGTGCAGTGAAACAGAAGGCTTGAAGCCACAAAGATGATGAAGGGAGTGGAGCACCTCCCTTATGAGGAAAGGCTGAGGGAGCTGGGTCTCTTTAATTTGGAGGAGACTGAGGGGTGACCTCATTAATGTTTACAAATATATAAAGGGTGAGTGTCATGAGGATGAA
Source organism: Patagioenas fasciata (assembly GCF_037038585.1). NCBI lineage: Eukaryota > Metazoa > Chordata > Aves > Columbiformes > Columbidae > Patagioenas > Patagioenas fasciata. The sequence continues at coordinate 13,426,500 of NC_092523.1, read as the reverse complement.
GCCAGGCTCTTCTCGGTGACAGCCAATGGCAGGACATGGGGTAATGGGCTCAAACTGGAACACAAGAGGTTCCACTTAAATTTGAGAAGAAACTTCTTCTCGGTGAGGGTGACAGACACTGGACCAGGCTGCCCAGGGAGATTGTGGAGTCTCCTTCTCTGGAGACATTCAAAACCCACCTGGACACCTTCCTGTGTAACCTCATCTGGGTGTTCCTGCTCTGGCAGGGGGATTGGACCAGATGATTTTTCGAGGTCCCTTCCAATCCCCGACATTCTGTGATTCTGTGAATCAAAGTGGCCAGCCAAGAAGCAGCCAAGGGCTCCACAGTCACTGAAGGGAACAGAAACAGTCATTACTCCAAAGATCTGAAGCACAGCTACAGAAAGCTATACAAAGTAAGATTTTTTCAACAGCTAATTAGAAAACATCTAGCACTCCCAGCAATGTGCATGTGCGTCCTTAAGAAGTACTCACAAAGGGCCAGGACATGAAGGGACTTTGTTGTGTGCACAGACTGGGACAGAAAAGCACAGGGAAGGTCACAGATCATCCCCCTTGACAGGGCAGCTGATGGTGCCAGGTTATCCCAGCCTGGTGAAACAGGAGAAACATGTCATTTGCAGCCAGCAAAGCTGATTTTATGGTGTTATACTGCAAGAAAGTGCCAGACAGAATTTTAACAGCAGTGAAGTTGTTCCTGGGACTACCAACTCACGGACCCAGCCTGAAAACAGCACCTAAAGGTATTCACAGTGCAGTGCCAACCTCCTGAAATCAACTACAGTTTTTCCCTTCACTGATAAAGTGACACATAGTAATTACCTAATTGGGCATAACGTATACTTATACAGGACATCATTCATCAACAAAATGTTCATGCTACCTGTTTGATTACTAGAAGCCATGGGAAATGTTAGGGCCTTTTCCCTCCTTCCCAGCTCTACATCCTCATCTTTCAAAAGCAATCATGACAATATTTCACTTTGATTACATAAAGGGTTCCTACAGACTGAAGAATCACTTATTATATTGAAGTGACATACACAGTTGAATAGAGGAGTACCAAAAAACTAAATTAAAAAAAAAAATGTACTTCAGTTGCTAGCTAATTAGATTTTATTTATAGCTCCCAGCCTTTCATTGACTATTTACAGAATCATAACCCTAATGCCACCAGCCTCCGAACTAAACCAGAAATCTCTCTGGTGTCCCAGTATGCTGGGCCACAACACTGCATCTTTGTCATAATGAATTGTTTCTTTCCTTTGACTTTGGCAGAAAAATTTTAGTTTGCTGTAATTGTTTCTAAGCCTGTTCTTTTTTGTTCAAACACACAGAAGCATTTTATCTCTACCATGTAGAGTTACTGGTAGTTCCCCTAAAAGCTTGAATGTACTACCAAAACATACAGTGTCTATGAGAGGAGAACACTGCTGGAAAGTGAGTTTTCATATGTCATTTACTACAAATTTCACTTGAGACAAATTAAATATTAAACGGAAAATTAATAACAATATTTTATACACAAATCATCTGAATAAACTAGTAGTTACTTACCATATGTGTTGCATATTGATTATCTCATTGTCCTTCATAAATAGCTTTTAGGGAAATCAATTTTCAGGGTCACCATCTAAGTCCTGAAAGAAAAAAGCCTAGCCAAAACACCAAAAACTTCGCTCTTTATGGAAAAGGAGTTACCAACACAAGCATTGCCTAAAGCAAAATAGCAAGTCTTCTACCTATCTAAACTTAACCATGACTTGGTGGCTAATAACTTAGACTTCCTTTAATATCTATGAGGTCATTTCTTTAACATGTACAGATTCAGCTCAGTGAAGCCGTGCCCTTGGACTGGAGAGCTGCATGTAAGCCAGAGTTTAACAGTTTTATTTAACACTTATTCTGAGAAACTAACTCACAGCTTCAACTTGACAATGGAACTAGGCAACGCAGAGACATATGAAGACATAAGCCTTATCCAAAGGAATTATGGTACAAGTTAATTTTAAACTAGTTTAAAAGCTAGTTTCAGATACAAAATTAGAGCTTCAGAAAAAGTGAAGAGGCTTGATGTGATGTATCAATACACTTACCACAAGTATAAGCCCTGCACTATATTTAAATAGCATTTGAATACTTAGCTAAATGGAAAGCACTCAAATAATGAGCTACAGCTGTAAAAATAACAGCTGCTCTACTTATTCTTCCTTGAGGATCTGGTTAGATTAACACATATGTAACAGTTATGATTTATTCATTGGTTCCTGAGTAGAAACATAAAGTAGCTAGACTGAACTATAAAAAACAGGTTGGTATAATTTCTCTTTTTAACACACTTGAGAAATAGCAATATGAACCCTCTCAGCTTGTACAAGGCCTTTTTTCTTGTTTTAGAACAGCTAATTTGTGCACATGATTCGGTTACCATGTGCACTGACAGACTAGGCCAGGAAAATAGTCAACACCACATTAAAAATGTCTTGATTCTCAGCTTCTAAAATTCAAATACAGAACCATAAACTCTGAATACAAACCAACAAACAGTTACACGAACAGGACAGAAAGCTTTGGGCTTCTCTAAGCACACATCCTTTAAGCTGTTTATTTTAAAAAATAAAGCATTTAGGAGTCTGATGATTAATACCTAATGCATTGAAGTGGTTATTATGAGGAAAATAGCGCAGGTCTCCCTTAATGCCCTATTGGCCCCATATGGCAAGTCTGAAATCATCATGTGGCTTTAATATCAGCTAGACAAGCAAGACTTGGATAAATGCTGACAGATGTTGCATTCATGTGGTACTTCTAAAATTTTTATACTAATGCATAGAATTGGAACCAGAGGTGATAGGCTTCTGTAGCAGAGATGAGACCGGAAAAGACATTTTCCGTGAAATAAGAACCCCTCCATACCTCAGGAAGTTGCTGTAAGGCAAGTGCAAAGGGGTTTAGTGCACAGCAATTAAAATTCTCTGTCATTTAATTTCTGAAGTTCATTTGGTAAAGAATAGATAAATAAGTACTCATTTGTGGAAATACTCTGTTGTTCAGGCTGTGGGCAAAAGCCTGACAGAAATTAGTTTTACGACCTTCCTCGCAAAGACACGATGATTGCAGTCGACAATCAGAGATATCTGGCAGAGGCACCAAGGCTGGTTGGGCTTTTCTCAGGAGAAGATGATTTGCACCTCCATGTTCTATTGCTTGAGACCAGAAAGAATTACCAAATGAACACATGCTGTCTACAGCCAAGGTTATTTTACAAATTGGCCTCAAACGTATTCTGAAATCACATTAAATTTTCCCACAGTATTCAACGTGAAGCTATATGTAGCACATATGCTCCAAATTTAAAAACAATTCCCACAGAAGTAAACCATTTTTATGAAGTTTAATGGAACAAAATTTCAAATAAACTTCACAGTCACAACACAGTTGTTTGATTCATGTATGTAACTTTTTAAGTACATAACAGAAGAGCAATGAAACAAAGAAGAGTAGGTAATCGCAATGCCAGTTAGGCAGTGTCCACAAAGATGTGGTGTACGAAATGTAGAAACAGAGTGTGGCATATGATGACTGTCCTTTGCTAGTTACACACTCTGCCAGTTGGCATTACAGCAGAAGCTTTTAAAATAGATTTTAAAATACTGTGGTATCCTTAACTGATGAGTAAGGACAGAACTGGATTTCTCCTTTTGTGGATGAAAACTGCTCATTCAAGTAAAAGGCCACTCAATGTGAGCAACAATTGCTGAACTGCCTCAGTTAAGCATCCAGCATGTGCAATTATACTCAACAGGTATAAAAGGAATAAAAAGGGATAAAAGCAAAGAGAATCATCATAAAGCATCTTAATACACTAAAAACCATGTCTATACACCTAGGTACTTGAAAGTAAATAAGCAAAATACTTCCATTTTCACTGAAGCAAATTACCAATAAAGCCAACAGCACTTTGCTTGTTTAGGTCCTCAGTTATAAAACTTACAGGAGAACTGCTGATCCCCACACAGGTCTCCTCATAAAATTAAGAACTCTATTTCTCATGAAAGTGAGATCAATAATGCAGCTTGCAGCCTAAAAGTTGTATTCATAGAAAGAGAATTATATAGCTCTATCAGAAATTATTCATTTAATGCTGCAGTCACTGCACAATTTGTGTTATGAAACAGGCCAGACACAATTGTTCCAATCAGTTCCCTTTTCTGATCTTCAGTGTCTCTCTGAAAGCTTGATGCTGTAATATCAAAGCTACAAGTGACAATTTTCACCAATAGAAGCTTTCATAAATGATGAAACAAAAAGCAGAATAAATACTTCTATTAACTATCTTTAACTTATTTTCCTAATGTCTTCATATTAGAGATCAGATAGATCAAATGCATAGCAACTGTCATCAAAATAGTCCAGCTACAGCCTCTAATTTATCAAAAGTCACTCGCTGCCTGTACCCCAACCATGTCAGCAACATTTTACGCAGAAGAACCAGAGTAACCCATATTTCCTAACTATATGTTATACTTTCTCTAGCACAGAATAGCAACAAAGTGTGTGGGTTTTCTTTAATTTTCCTGAAAGTTACTGAACACCTCCCTTCACTAGTGAGTTAGTATCAATTTCATGCTGTTTTTTAAACTTGTCTAATAAAAACATTAACTTTCAAGCAGTGACAATTTGCAATTACACTGAGCACAATGTTTCCAACACTTTAATTTTATACACATCTCCCCTAGGTAGCATAACAACGTTTTCCTAATTTGTATATGTGAAATCTAAATTACAAAAAAGCAGAACGGCAAAATCCAAATCTATTTGGCTCATACTCTGCATTTGATCTGCAACTGGAGAGTAGTTTCTAAATTTTACCCATAAATATCCATATAGAAAAACTGCAATCAATGCAGTAAAATACTGCAAGTCTAGTCAAGCAATAAATGATAGAACTAAAAGAAAAAAGGAAAAAAAATGAAAATACAATTAAATATATATTCGGCGGCATGTTTATCCACAGAAGATTACTATGCTGTATCAAAGGACTAGAAAAAAAGCAACAAGAAAATGTTCAACAAATTAACGTAAGACTTCAATAATGCCTGAAGATAGAATTATTAATTAAAATATCACTATAAAGACTGTTGGCCCTGAGTGGAACTATTTTGGCTTTTATATGAAAACAGATGTACAGATCTACAAAGAGATGAGGGGGTCTGTTGACATGTTCACCTGCCTGATCTCTGATGATTCTGTGAGACATTTCAGAACAAGGCAAGGCACGGTGAGCACACCAAATCAGCAGGCCTAAAGGACTCTTCAAGCCACACGCAGCTAGACTTTTCCCCAATGAATAAGGAGTTTACATTCTTCCTCCTACCAGCAAAAATAGCAAATGCTTTCTTCTATCGTGTGCTAAACCAAGAAAATCTGAATGCACATGCCACTTCTTCAAATAAAAAAGTACAGGTGCAGAGGTACACAGCATATATAGAAAAAAAAGCTGTAAAATAAGGGTTGTGTTCTTTCTTTTTAAAAATAACTGATTTTAAAATCTATTAAAGGTTGTCCCTGATATTTAAAACACCATGATATAACAGTGAAAGCAGACAATTGCCCTTGAAATCCAGTGTACTCAGAAATGTTTGGAGACTTAAGCCCTGAGCCTTTGCATAAAATCTAGTATGTATATTTACACAGTATCATACTGAGGGGGATGTTTTAAATAATGTCAGAGTAGCTCTCATTAAAGTTACAATTAGTCTAGACTTCTCTGCATATGATGCCATCAGGAATCTGAATTACACTAAGGTGCTGGCGGTGATGGGGTGGCAGGTTGGCGCACCTGCTGTTCACCTCTGGAGGTCCAGGTGCACAAAGCTCACCCCAACTGAACACATCCACCATCATCTGACAAGAACTGGATCTCTAACTGGACCCAAAGACTGACAGGATTCCATAGAAATGGATTAAATGTTTTATGGGTGCTATCTGCATTCATCATATGTGGTTTTAAACGTCCTACCTGCCTGCAAAGAAACCAATGTCTTCAAGAAAAGTTTAGGTATTTTTCTAGTCAGTTAAAATGTATAATAATTGCAGCCTTAGGTCAGCAAATTCCATTTTCTGGACATATCACAAGACCTGCGATAGCCCATACCATTGAAATTGTACTTTCACAGGACTTGAATAAAAAGAAACCATGTTGACTGTTCAGTAGAAGTGTGACTACAATGGACTCAAAAAAATATAACATCCTCTCCATGCCAGCATGGAATAAAGTGGCTACAGGCACAGTTCTAACCATAGTGAAGAAAGCATGAAAAAAAACTGAAGAATAAGAAAAAAATAAAGTATGAGATTCTAAACAAATATTTCTGTAATTCACAAAAAACGTGCCTTGAGGAATACAAACATCTAACACATAAGAACAAAAACCCAATTGCAATATCAAAAGATATTTGTAGAAGATCAATCTCTTTGCTACTCAGGACACTGTAAAAATGACATTTTAATTATCTGTGTATATTACAGCACTAGAATAATAACCACTTTAAATCCTGCACATCTGTTGCTGTATTTTCCCAGTATTTGAAGGACACAGAGCTTAAACCTTACCACATACTCACCTCCTACCAGTGAGATTTTCCTTTTTTACATGATATATTGTTACTTTGCTAAAAGCCAAATCACTTCACCCGATCTGGGAAAATCCAAAGGAGAAAATCTCCCATTAGCTGATCAGCTGCATCAGAACAGGCTGGCAAAGGGACCCTGTGGGCCAGCACAACACGGTTCAGTAAGAGCAACCGCGTCCCACACTGCAGAACTGGTTGTGCTATATTACACGTCTGTCACCCCAGTTCCTTCTATCAGCACATCTAATAACCAAATACATTACATGCCTGTCACATTATAAGTCATCTGAGCTGTAGCAATCAGAATTCCCACTTGAATAACGTAAATCATAATGCAACCTAAGTCCCTTCTCTACAAACAGCAGTGCAAACAGCCATTCCACAGTGCTCAGATGTTGACCTCTGAGACTTCAGGCCGTGCTGACTGTCCACTGACAAGTCTGAAAATATGATGTGACAGAGTCAACCATAAAAATACAACAAATAACCCTTCTGATTTTATTACTTGTCATCTACTACATGTATTAAAAAAATCCTAAGCAAATCTCTGTGAGGATTTGAAAAGCTGTGATTTAACAGACATTTCAGTATTTTCAGAAAGCAGACGTATCTATGTTCCATATCCCTAAATTCCATCCCAAAGAGGGGAACGAAGACAGCAGCTCCTACTTCATGGTTTCAAGCAATACTTTACATCTTTTCCGTAAAGAAAAACAACTATTGCCTGAAATGTCTCTCTTTCTCTCTCATACACACAATTCTTAAGGAGTCATTTGCCAGCAGTGCAAATGCAAAAAAAAAAAACCCAGAAACTAAGAAATGCCAGACTGTACATCTATCCATGACTGGTACATGCTGGGATCATCTGAAACTTTCTGCCTTACTTTAGTCAGCACAATGAATATAGCTCACTTAATGTCATACATGCAGTTGTCTTGTTTTCTCCACATTACTCAGCATGTGGTCCAATCCCTTACATATTTTATATTGTTTGTACCCTTCTGTACAGACAAATTTCAACTGACTTTAGTTGCAGGAGTGTCTACTCAGCAATTCAGCATCCCAACCTATATATCTCAAACAGACAACACATTTAAACCTGTGCTGTTTCTCATCCTACACAGAAACCTCACTAGAGGGACAGCAATAGATTACAGCTCTACAAAATGCTGACAACATGTCTTCCAATTTTCACAGCAGATCAGACAGGGCTTCCACAGAACAACCTTCTTCATTTCACTGCTCTGATTCATCTGCTCAACAGGGCGAAAATTAAAATCGCACTCATCATATAATTATTATACTACAATGCATACACATAGGGCATTTAAATGAGGCTGTACAGGCAACTGCATGCTTGATACGGCAATTCTGAAGTGTTCTTTAAAAGGTATTCAAAAGTATAAAATTTTCAAGCTCTTAAAAAAGCAAAAGCATTCCATCAGATGACAGGAAACTTAATACCTTCCCAGATCACCTGCAACTTTGAAATCATAAAGTTTGCTGGAAAATTCCCTGTTTCTAGAAGCAAGGAGATTGTTAATTTTCTATAGATAACACAAATCTGTGCATTTAATGAGGAGCTGGTCCACAAGCACCTTACCAAATATGTACAGGCTCACTTGATGCTACCACTGATGCCATGCAGACTCCTATCATCAGAAGCGAAGCAGCAAGCTCTGCTGCACTCTGGGCTCTGTAGGAGACTCATCTCTGAGTCTCTCCTCTCGTTCCACTAATGCCCCTTCCTGTGCTTTTACCCCATTCTCAGCCTCTGTTCGGGCAGCTCCTTCACATCACTGCCAATAGCAGGTACTACAAGTCCTGCCCACACACCTGGATCTCCGCAGTGCCGGTCCATTCCTCCTCCCCCAGTATCCTTTTCCAAGGTACTCCTGACTGCCAGTTCCCTCTGTGGGTCAAAACAGACGAAGATTCTTCCTTTACTCTGCCTCCCTCTGGCAGACAGAAAGCTCCAATGCCATTCAAAAGATAATAGGAAGGTGTAAGACTTAAATATAAAAACAAAAAATAAATCTCTGATCCGAATCAGACCAGAGTTGCAATCAGAGAAAGATCAACTCAGTTCTGCACTGGGGAACATTCACTGTACACAGAAGTGCCTGAAAATTTTAAAAAAATAATAATTAAAAAAAAAAAACCACCAGCAACCACTATCTACCCACCTCTAGCAATGCTTAAATGAGATTATTTGAACAGTCATTTTTTCAGAGGTTTACAAACTGGTCAAAGCAGAGCAGGTATTCACAGGGATACTGAAAGACACTCCTCAATATAGTCAAATTGACTATATTCACCTTGCCAAATTGAAGTTCCTGCTTCAAAGCATGTAAGTACTAGAGCTTTTCAAAAGAAAGGTTGATGGAATTCTTTCTTTTGTTAATAAGTTAAAGGAAACCAAGCATTTTCTTGTGAGTCTTATGCTTAAAGTCAAGTACATAGTTTTCACCAGAATCTTCTGTGAAAAGTCAGCCTGATGCAAATCCAGAAAAAAATTATTGTTAACCTCAACAGTTAGGAGCTGATCAAAGTTGGAAACTGGAAATACGATCCTGCAAAAGGCAGCATATACTGCCTTCTTCAATAACACAGCACTACCAACTACTCTGCAAAACTTCTGTCACAGTTAACAAGTATAATTCAAACATCTTTGTGATAATTTTGACTGGATGACAGAATAAATGATTGCAGATAGATGTAAAATACTCTAAATCCTGAAAAATTAAATTGAAAAATTGCAAAAACTTTTCACTAATTCTTTCCAGCTAACTGTAATTGACTAAAATACATATTTTCAAATGAAGAGAAATGACAAAAATCCCTAACAGATGGGACATTGTATTCTACATACCAATCCTCCATCTTCTACTAATGGCGACTAACAAATCCAAGTCAAATCGTATCTCACACCTAACAGCCCACGACACAAGCAGATGGTTTTAATCCCACCAAGGAACATTCTCTTCTCTGCTGAGAACTGCAAGGTGACATGGCCATCCACCTTCATCAAAGTCCTACGTTCCGTTAGGAAATCCATGTCTCTGGGGCCATATGCGCACTAAGAAAGATACATACTTGAGGAAAAATATCTGCATCAGTAGAGTTACACAAACTTTCTCCTCTGATGGTGGTAACTGCTGAAACCAGACCCTGTTCACAACACTAGAAACTTTTGCCACTCCACAGAAAGCAGTTCCCTGCTCAGCCATCCTCTCCCACAGCATCCCCATCGCCTCAAAACGAGGTCACCAAGATCACCAGTAATCCCTGGCAGTATCAACTGTGCATTTCGCTTCTCCATGTCTAAAACCAGAGCAATTAATTGTATGAAATAGCAACACATAGCTGCACCAAATCATCCAGCAACACTGTTATTAATCAACTTGTAATGAAGTATGAATGTAAATTTTGTGTTTTCTAGACTCTGTCTCTACTTATGTATTACCATTTACTAGCATAGCTCAATTTCAAGTAGAACGTTTTGCTGTTTTCCAGTTACCTCTAATCCTCCCAATGCAGTTCTTACTTTCCACTGAATTTGCCCCTATTTATTTCAGTTGAAATACTAACACCACAACTATTAGGTGTAAGAGGATAAACAGAAGGGAATAAAACCACCCTTGTAAAATAACTATTCAGACTTCAGGAGAGCCCCAAAATATTAGCCTGATACACTGGAGCAAGAAAAGTCATCAGGATGCTGATGTGAGATCAAGATCATAACACAGTTCTTACACAAAACCAATATCCTAGGTATTCACTTTATTGAAGGGGATTTTGTTTCAGCTGTACAAACGGCCTTATACACCAAATATTTACCTGGAATTCCACTCATATTCCAGCACTCTGCCTGCCCCTTGAAGAATTCCTGTGACTAACAATGCCCAGTCCCCTTCTTAATTTCAGAAACAGTAAAATCCCTGTGGAAAGACCACACCAACTTTTGATCAGATGGCAGCCAGAATTTACCTAACCTTTCTGTGTTTATCTATTAAGAAATTGAGCCACAGGGAATGTTTAGCTTTAATTTTCAGTTGTAGTTTAAACTTCAGTTCACACATTTTTTACATACAAGGAAACTCACATTTCACATAAACTAACAACTTTATTTTAAACACATGTACAGTAATACGTGTGCAGTTCATAACTAGCTTTTGAACAAAACAAAAGAGAACAATAAAAGCTTTTGGAAGGCGGTGGGCTGCAGAGTGAATTCCCCCAACCCTGGCTTTGAGGCAGACTGTGATGGTCCCTCCAGGACTCTGCCTGGCAGAGATAACAGGCGCTGTCAGAACAGGCTTCCTAGAGCACATTGCCCAACTGTCTGGAAACGGCAGGATCCAAGGATTTCCCAAGGAGAACATTTCCACATCCAATCAGTCTTGCAGCTCTGCCCAGACAGTCCATAAAAGGGCTCATATTGCAGGCTAAGATGTGATGAAGGGCTGAGAAAAATCAGTCCGGGAAAAACTAGATGAAGTCCAAATTAATTTTTTTGTAGTTTACTGAAGAGAAACTCTAATCATTAACCTTCCTTATCCTGTGTCACTTCCTTATCTTTTTTTTAAATAACTGGTGAGATACAGTTATGTTGTGATTTTTTCCAAATAAATTAAAAGGTATTAGCATATTTCTAAAAGGGAATTTTTTTTTTTAAATAATCATGAATGCTCAATCCAGCCTAAAGATATAACAAGTACCCAATGGGACTTAATATACCAGTCTGCAACATCATAGTCTCTCTCCCCACTGGCCACATCTGAAAGGTTAAGTAAAACATATCATACAGATATTTCAGCCAACAAACTTCTAGAAATCCTGTAAGTATTATTTATAAAACATTTTTTGTGCCAAGCAAGTATCATAGTTGAAATATTTACATATTTCTAATTTCAAAACAAGGACATTTCCATCTCTTCACTAACTGCAATAATAATGAAACATGTCTAATGTAACCAAACCAGGGAACTGACAGACTCAGCTGGCAAACAAAGAAACCAAAAGAATCGTAACAGATATTGAAAAGAAATACATTCCATATGCTTCAAGATATTTTACAATGGAACCTTAAGCTATGGATGTGGTTGAATAACAAGATGTATGACTACATGCGGATAAATATCTGGTTTATTTTTCCCTGGTAGGCAAACAAATAGACCTCATTAGTGAAGTCAGTTCAGGAATAGGCCTAAACAAAGAGAAAAAATAGAATCAGATAAGGAACCAGGCCAGATAATATTTCACATTCAATATTACTCACTTAGAAATAAAGGAAAACCCAACAAAAAGGCAGAGATAATAATATAATCTATTGTTTGTACAAGAAAGCAAAAAGATACGCTCATCCAACTGCTGTTTTCCTCAGTTTTTCATTACTGCACCGTTTCAATAAAATACAAATAGATATAAGATGTGAATCTAAAAAACCTCTGGAAATGAAAATTTATGGCTCTCCTAGCAACTGTATCTCACACGCTTGCATATATGCAGTATTCTGCATGGTATTTGGTGTGGGCTTTTATGCTTTCACAGCAATGAGGTTGAATTATGGTTGCTGTGGGAACTATATCTTTTGAATTTTTTGACTTGTGCTATCATCTGAACTCAAATATTACATTAAAAGAGTTAAGCATTTGCATTGAGGGTTTTTTGTTTGTTTTTGTTGTGGTTTTTTTTTTTTTTTTCCCAGAGAAAGGAAAAAAGAACCTGCACAGGTGGATACATATTAACTATTTTTACCAGAGAAACAACACACAGCTTCATGTCTGGAGAAGTACAGTGCCCTAATTACGCTCACATCGCTTACACAGAAGTAAAATAGAGCCACATCAAACCTGTGAGTCTAATGCAGCAACGTACCTAGTAACACGCAATTACGTCGTTACAAGTTTCCGTGTTGCAATCTTCCTTTATTTGTTCAACTTTTTAGCCACAAGGTTTAAGTACACACTTTCTTTCAGGTATCTGATGAGAGGCTATATATACCAATGTGTCAGATGTTCTGCAGCTCCTTCGTTAAGTGAGCACACTTTGCAAGTGTGACAGGGCTGTCACAGTCGGCATTGTCCAGCCCCAGTCAGCACAGGCTTTGCTCCGGGTACTTTATGAACACACAGTAAAAGGACGCAATTTCTGCCATAAGAGCATTGAGCAGCGACATTTGACATGTAAGACAGGTCACAAGCTGCTACAGAGACTCATTTCAGCACAAGAGAGGGAGAGATGGCCTCTTACCCTACGAAAGATCTTCTTTAGCAGAGATGATTTGTCTCACAGTAGAACCAAGCTCAAACTTTGAGGTCAGTTTCCTTGAACCAAAATATTCTTTTCACTATTTCCCCACTAGTACATTTTATGTTTTTATATCATCAGGAAGTCAGTCCTTTAACACACCTCTGTGTATTTTGGGAATTGCCACTGAACAATTACGCCTCTAAAATCGTAAGATTAGAAATCGGAAACACCAAGTTGATATTGCAGTATTTTTAAATTGAAATCAATTGCATTGCACAGTTGCCACTTCACAAAAAGTCAGCATAGGTATTACATTTTAAGTAAAATTTTTAATTATAGGGGAGGAGCACGAGGAGACGGAAATCAAAAAGCAACATAAAGTCACAAAGTTCCTGAGGCATGGTGGTACCTTTCTGAAGAAATATCAGTGCACAGCTACACTAGGCAGACCCACAGGTTCTCCTTCGCTTCCTCTTAGAGAAGGTGAGCATTCCACTAGGCCAAGTGTTCCTCGGGAGCACAGTCTCTAAGACACCCAGGAAAAGCAGCTGAAGTGACCTATGGCTGTGATTCCCTGGCTTAGAACAGACGAGACACATGCACTGAAAGCAACAGCTTACCAAGCTTACGAAACAACAACAAAATAATCCGTTCACATGAAAAACCTCAGGAGAAAAAAGAACAGATTTTTAATTTTTCAAATTGTAGTGCACAAAAAATAAGATTTATTCTTAAAATGTGACTGATTCTTATTTTAAATTGATTATACCTACTTTGCATACCATTATGAAGGACTCCAAGTCGGGGCTTCTTGCAAATAAAAGTCTGAAGCATGGGGTATTTCCAGAATAAACATTCAATTTCAAAGCAGAGTTTATAATGCTAGCACATGAGCATACCAGAGAACCTTCAAAAATAAGAGTTTTCTGATAGACAAAACCAAATATCAACAACAAACACTTTTTGTATTAAAAATTTCAAAGACCATTATGTTTACTCAATAAGACAGATCTAACAAGAAACCATTAAGTCTTGCAAGAATAACACTTCTGCTCTGCATCTTGGAATCTAGTCATAACACAGAAGTTTATTCTGGGTGTAAAGAGAATGAATCTTAATATAATTCTCATCTCCCAAATAAATTGTGAGTTATTCGTGTTTCAGGGTTCCTCCTACTAAATGTGGCAACTAGTAATGGTTGTTGTGTGAAATGGAGAGGCACATAATTAACAATGCAACCATGCTAAACGGTTTTACAACCCCCTTTTGAATGACACCCACCCCCTCTGTGAACAGAAAGTCAAATCAATGGCTTCTGTTAGTGTCCAGACTTAATTGTCTCCAAATTGAGTACATCATCTTTAACTGTAATACCAAAATAGTTACAACTAAAATAATGAAACAGTCTCTTGCATCATACTTCTGAATACTTGGTAAAAATTACAATATACTATAGGTGGAGAGAGATTTATGAGGTTAACATTTTGTATATTCCTGCAATCAGCCGAACTGTCAACTCTATTTGCTGTGACATGAGCCTCTAGAAAATGTGGTTGTAAATAAAAATAGCCAAAACATCTGGGAAATGTATGCATTCTTTAATGGAAGACTTAAAAACATACAAATAGGTCATCAGTTTTAAGGAAATATAAATATTTAAAATACAGGTTGTTTCAAAAAGATGGACCCAAAGCAGTATATATTTTTTTGAAACACCCTGTATTTTATATTTGAACTACGTATCACACATATGCAAAATATTATGTATATAAAACCACCAGTATTTATTCATGTACTTATTCTGAAACTTCCTGGAGAAAGAAAAAGTCAAACACACATACACTGATCTAATTTAACTTTCTTACATTTGTATACAAATATTGCATGAACATCAGAAAAAAGTGCTGGTGTGTACAGGTATGTTTGTGTGCATGTAAAAAACACATTAAGAATTTTCAAAAGCATTTTACAAAATAACTTAAAATAAGCCACAGAGTTCTTCATGTTGGCACGTTTCAGTTTTGGAATGTTGTACATGACTTCTTTATGTAATGTCTAAATGTTCTAACAAAGCAGTTTGCATATGTAACCTGAAGGCCACATGACAATAGCATGTATAGGTATGAATGAAAGCAGTCAGAGGTTTACTGTTTGGAAATCTGAAGTAAGTCAACAGCAGAATACTACCACATGCAGCAATATTCAGTGTCAATTACAAATGAAAGGCTCAATTCCTACCCGCCAGTGGTACTGTATGGACTTTTACTCCTATATTTATTCCCAGAAAAAGAAAACTCCACTGACACCTCAAAATTCACATGAAATGTATAAGATTGATCACCCACAAAGAAATAAGCAGCACAGTGCTGTATTCACTCTTCTTGATGAAAAACAAAGACAAGCTTCATAATACTAACAGCATCATCCTTCCCTCTTATTGACAAAAACCACAAAACATATTATTAAATTGAGAAAAGACTCACCTGTTTCTCAGTACACTAGTTATCTTAGGAAACAAAGTTGCATCACTGCATCAGTTACTAGCACAAAACAAGCAACAATGAACCTGGAGGTATGATAGCTTTGACAAGATTTATCATTACAGCAGCCAGCAATCTTGAGTTCTACCAACCAAGGAATACCAGAACCAAGCTAAATCATGCACTTTCAAATATGCCCAGAAAATTCTGTTCTACTTCCTGACCATCATTACAAGTTTTAATATATACATGTTATAATGCCTTCTTCCAGTACCTCATAGTATTACTTTTATAGCCCACAAATGGTATATTAAATCACTGTAAACAGCATTGCAGTTCTAAATTATAATTATAATTATAAGCAAACTATTAACTGAGTGACCAAAAAGGACAAGCAAACAAACACACACACCCCCCCAAAGGGATTTTAAGATACTTTGTTAAGTTCAAAACTGCTAGAAATTTATAAGGTAGCTCCCTCTTCTGGATCACCAAACAATGACAATTCAATTTAAATGGCAAGATGCAGAATTTCGTTAGTAAATAACGCCTTTCACTATTTGGGGCTTTTGTCATACACCATTAAGTGATCACAAGAAGACTCACGAAGATGCAAGCTACTGACCATTATTCTGAATAAGGATTTTATATCTGAACAGCATACTAAGAGAGAAAGGTAGTTGAAACCCCTGAATAGTTTGATATCATTTTGGAATTTTTGCATCATAAAAGCATGCAAAAGAAAAGACACTGACTTCTGTTTTAAATCTCTCTGCATTTTACTGAAAAATGCATTTTACTGTATTTCACTGTAAAGAACCAATAAATAAGAATATTAAAAACAGGCCACTTTCCCACCTGTATGGCCTGCAACTTCTGAATTAATATTTGCAGAAGTTAAGCTTCTGGGTTATAATTCTTGAAACAGAAAAATTTATCTTGGAATTTCTTTCAGCTTTAACAGGTTCATACAGAAAAAAACTGCAACGTAGGAAAAACTCTGTGCATCAGCTATTCAGACATTCTCTGAGACAGCTTGTACAATTTCTGTACACATTTATAGAGTGGAATTGGACAAAAAAAAAATCAGAATATGGGTACTCTCCACCCCTGTATAAAGCTCAACTCCATAAAGGAGCTGAGGCTTGCTGACTTGACCTATAATGGAAGAGGAGGCTTTGGAAAGATCTGGCGATTTTTCTGCCTCTCAGCTGGAACCACAGGCAATTCTCCGCTCTCTAAATTGTCCATCCCTATTCAAGCTGAATGATAATGTTTCATTTAAATACAAAAATTAGTCTAAACGGCAAAGTTGTGACCCAAATGAAATCACTGTTTACTTCATCAGTGTTATTATTTATATGAAAAATCACAACATAAATTAAATTATTCCACATGTAATAAGAAAGAAAGAGCATAAAAGATGCCCCTTTTAAATTCTGGACTAGGTAACTTGGAAGCATGATTTTTGACTTGCTAATACCTGCATAATCAGGTGCACAACAGTGCGATTTCATCTTTCATGATACACATACCAAGTGCATCTTAAAGGATCCATCCAACTGAAACACCCAAGGAAATTCTGATCATTCAAGCATGGACAAAACCAAAATTGCCAGGAGTTATTTGGATGGAACTGAAAGGATCATGTAAAACGGTAAGCCCTGTAGACCTGGAAATAGTGACAGAGAGAAAACAGTTAAGATTTGCTCTCCGGGCACCTTCTGCAAATGGCAGATTTCCAGTGACACAGAGGAGAGACCCCTCTGCCAGACTCTGCAATGGTCAATGGACTGAGACTCCCCACACTCCCCTTAGCAGAGAGAGGAGTTACGGGGGACAACGGGAAAGTAAACTTAAAACTGAGGAAACCAACAGAAACTAGAAAACCCAACTGAATATGTAAGTAAAGACACTAAAAAAAGGGAGGGGAGGAGGGAAGGAGGGGAGGAGGGGAGGAGGGAAGGAGGGAAGGAGGGAAGGAGGGAAGGAGGGAAGGAGGGAAGGAGGGAAGGAGGGAAGGAGGGAAGGAGGGAAGGAGGGAAGGAGGGAAGGAGGGAAGGAGGGATACTAGACAGTAAAAAGGCAACTGACTGAAGACCACATCCTGGAAACTGAGATTATGAAGGCTGCAACTTTGGGCGTCTAAGAGTTAGAGAATTAGCTAAATAAGTACAGCATGTTAGGAGGAGTGAGTTGAATCTTTGAAAAGGGCAGGAAAACCTGGTTAAAAAACAAAAACAAAAACCTTAGTCTGTTTTTCAAACTTCATCGAAACACCAACACCACTTTTCAGGTTACTGAAAAGGAGCTAACATCTTCAGTCCCATATTTACAAAAGACAAAATTTAACAAAGTGTTAACAAAGTATTTGCTTTATGGTCAAACGACACTTGATGACTCTTAGGTGAAAACACACTCTAGCACCCATATTAACTTCCAATAGAAACACTCTAAAAGCAAGGGGTTTATAAATCACTGCAATTAAATCATCTTAATGCACTTAATTAAGTACTTAATGTACTCCATAAAAATCAAACCAACTCTTACTCAAAACACAAAATTAGGAAACAAAAAATGAGAAATGTAAATAAACCACTCACCTTTTCCTTTTCATAACAAGTACATATACATTCTGGTATTTTATTATCATTCAAGAAGTCTTTTTTATAGTAATCTAAAGAAATATTTGAATGAAAGATCCTTACAAAACCCACATCATGTATAAACAAAGACTCAATAAAAGATAAAAATATCACAAAATGGCTTATTATTGTAGATAAATATCACTAGAAATAAAGCTATCATATGAAAAAATATAACTTTAATATACCTTAATCCTTCCTCTTTGCCTGGCATGCTGAACTTTCCACATTGAAACTTAACGTCAGATTGTGCAGCAACAAACAGAAGTATAATCGAATACCCACATCTTCTTGTAAAGAGTAATTTACTGGGTCTGGTCTTACACAGCCACATATAATGTTATAATGGGAGTAAAGTATGATGATAACAATTTTCAGACAGGAGCCCTTTCCCTGCACTGCAGCAGCACCCAGACATCAGAGATAGTTAAACAAACAAATGCCAACGTAAGTGTAAAATAAAGAGGGATGAAATACAGGGAGCTGTTGCATGTATAAACAGGGATGTACCAGAGGGTATGTTAAAGTACACGCAAACCCTGTGGCACACCTTGCAGTGCTCTGTGCAAGCTGGTAGTGTCATAAATGTACGCTGCACTAAGACAAGGGGTACACCAGTCCCCTCCAAGCACTTTGGCTTCCTCTGAAGAAACTCAGAATCATGCAGTGCAGAAGGGGCACGGTTCACATCGTTAAATCTCCAAACTGGACAACTGGGAGCCCAGAACTGTAAAGCACATCCATCCAAGGCCTCGTGGAAAGACAACATCCATTCATGGTGATCAAAAGAAATGCTGGCAAATTGTGAAGTGCTAAGGAAAGAGCTGCTACCATGCCTTTTGATAAGAGATCAAGGAAAAGTCAAATTGTTTGCTTCAGCCAAAAAAGGAACTGAGATGTGAAAGCATTTAGAGATGGAGACTTCCTATTTAATTAGACCTTACTAATGAAGGCATGACTCACAAGGACATTACTTCAGTTGTAAGCTTGTACAATCACATTGCTTTCCATGGATATCGTGTAATAATGGAAAAGACAGTATTAAACCAAATCCAGACTTACTGTCTTTGATTGAAAACTACAGTAAACAAAAAGCTATTGGAGGTAAACCTGACAGTGATTGAATTTACAGTCATCAGTTCACAAGTCTTCTATTCTCTTCAAATGCTACATTATTCAAACAAACCTTTACAACAAAATAGTATGTTATTCATGTTCTTAATAACTATATCTTAAAATTACTCAGAAATAAAATGCAATGTTAAAACAGCATAAGGTAAGGAAAGTTCATGTCACAATTCACAATGCACTAAGGCTAACAGGGCTTTCAGAGCATAAAGTTACAAAAAGGACAAAAAGAAAATGTACACTGTAAGTCAATTTCAAGTTTCAGATGACCTAACTTTAAGACTGAAAAATAAAAATATTATTTTTGACTCAAACCTTTCATTAACCATATAATCGTTACTGAATGTATTGCTATCCAGGATTATGTAATGCCACCTTAAAATTCACAGCATAAACTATTTCAAACCTGCTTTAAGTTATACAAAGTTTGCAAGAAGCCTAATGTGATTTGGAACTTAAAGCTAAGGGTCCACTAGATAGTCTGTGCAAATGGTGCAAGATTTGACTTTTCAGAAGTGCCAAGTGCTAACTGCTCCATAGCTGACATCCAGCTTCTATAAAAATCACATCATTAACTTCTATATTTCATTTTGCTAGCCAATAAATGGATACTCTAATACTGTTCTTCATACAGCTTTTGTGAGGCTGCACTTAACGTGAGCAAAGTGCTTTGAGATCTTTAGCATGAATAAAATATATTTTGCACTTAGACGTTAATTATAGAAGTAGCAATATTTGAAACAGGGTTTTGTTTCAAGGCAGCAAGACTAAATCAAACATTATTATCTTGGCTTTGATTGTGATGTTTTACTTACTATGCTCTTTTTCCCTTGCATTTGAAACATGCAATTTTGCTTTTCTGTTATGTAAATGAATGTTTTTCATCTAACACATCTATTTTTGGAAAAAGAATAATTTTCTTTCCTAGTCTAAGATAAAAATGTTACAGAACACAATTCTGAAGTCTGACTGACAAGAGCCAGCCATGCAATGCAAGGCCACTGCATGCATTCAATAGCAAAAGCAGCAAGAGGTATCCAGAGGATTCAGTGACCTTAGAATACTAATATGTAAATGTTTATTTATACAGATATAGATGAACACATAATATTGAATATACACAAATTAGTCCTTCTGTTCGTTGGTTGGGTGGTCCTAATCAATGCAGCTGCAATCACAAGAATTGTAGCCCTTCTGAAAAGTAAAAAGAACTGGGATAAGGACAGGAAAAGAAAAAAGTCATAGGAACAATCCATTTTAAGCTAAGGATTCTGTTTGGCTCCGTGTAATTTAAGTTATCTGAGGCAAACTTCAGAAAAGGAAAAGGGCTTCATCCAAGACACTGGCATGCAAAAGAGGTCAAGCCATTTTCCATAGAAGTCCTTCCTTTAAATACTGTTTTTCAGTTCTTCAAAGTGTGGTGATTGTGCTACTGTATGTGTTCTTAGATATCAGTGGCATTTAACAGATGACATGTATTCTGGAAAATGCATGCCATATTTATATATATTCCTCTTAATATAAACAGGGTTTACTACCCACAGATGACTTTAACTCTAGACCTTGTGTGACGAAATTACACTGCTTCAGCCACTTTCCTGTCCTCTGAATTTCACATATTTCCATGCTGAGTAAAGAAGAGGAAAATATGTAACATTTCCACTTAAGTCATAGAGTAAAACTGGACATCCATAAATTGCCAGTGTTACAGAAAACTGAAGTCAGGGTTAGCAAACTAATTTTAAAAATTATGTCATGTGGCAAAAGATGAACTGAAAAATCAAAGGAATAAAACACTTGTTGAGAAGAAAATATTATAGTCTCAAAGCAATGCTGAAACACTGGTATTTACCCAGACAAATAAGGTTAAGAAGCCTATTTTACTTATCAAAGTCTTTATATGAAAGAAATGCCCACCTAAAGCTTGTTTTCAGCATTCTGTGACCCCTAAGAAATGCTGTCACTCACTCATTACACTCTCTCACACGGATGTAATTTCCACCCCCACCTATCGTCATCACATCTGGTTTGGTATGCAGTTTCACCAAAAAAAAAAAAAAATCTAGGCACAAAATCATAACATATTTTGATAAATGCTTTAGTATACAAGTATGTGTAGTTACACACACTATTAAGTATACTTTGATATATAAACAACCACAGAATAATTGGGGGAAAAAAAAATAAAGTTATTCCAAAGCCTTGATCAAGATGTAGGTTATTATTAGTACACTGGGGTTTAAATCACTTCTCCAAACAGCAAGAGGTAATGCAGAACTTCACATCCCACAGAATCAAGACAATAAAGCTAAAAGAGACCCTTAACAGGTAATCTTTCTACCTGCCCTAAGGCAAGATCTGTAGCTTTATCACATTAACCCATGTTTGTGAAACAAACCTCAAATATCTCAAGTGAGTAAGATTTAATTGTCTACCTATACCATATATTCCAGTGCCTTCACCATAGAAAAGCTTTCACTAATGTCTAACCTGCAGCCCATCTATGACACTGTGTCAGTTTCCTCAGCATTGGAAAGTTTTTCAGTCCAGCTGAACTTGTGACACATTTTAAGCCCCCACAAACACAAATGCATCCTCCTCAGAAATGCATTACACCAACAGACCAGAACGCTGAGATGAGGTCCCAGCTCCACCGAACTCACTGAAAACAGACGCTGCAATATGCTCACGGACACTGCACACCACACATCATCTGGCGCTCCAGGAAATACAGATTGACACCTAAGTTTAAATACTCTGCATGTTCCAAATCATATGTGATCCAGAGACAGAGGGGAGACTTTCTTGCCCTGGCACCCAAAGGCTGCTCCGTTTCTGAATATTCAAAAATAAAACTTTCTAGGCTACCTTTCCCTTCAAAGTTAAGGGAGAATAAAAAAAGGCCAGAAAACTTTCCAGCAGCCTCCCCCGCACCAGTAGCCACCGATGCCAAGGCCAAGAGGGCTGATGCACTCTAGGCCGCTAGCTGTGAGACCCAACTTCTCCCCCCAAAAAAACAAAACAAGACAAGCCCAAACACAGGAGGACCAACACATGCAGACCATCAGCAGCCACCCCTGGGTACCCACCTCCCCACCGAGCCCACACGCCATCATTGCCACCCCACAGGCCCCACACTCCAGGCAGCCACCACTTTCTGCCATGGCTGCTCTCCCACCACATTTCTCCATGTGCCACCAACCGAAGGGACGCACTCCGCCTCAGCACCCCTGTACTCACCTTCAGAGACCTCGAACTCGGCTGCTCCATTGAGCTGGTAGAGGCACCAGTCACCCGTGCTCTCACCCGGGGCGCCGGCAGCTGGGCAGGGAGGAAAGGCAGAGTCAGCCGCGGCACCCGGTGCCGGCTTGGGGAGAGGGCTGAGGAAGGGAGACGGGAGAGGGGGCGATGGAGGAAAGAGGCAGAGCCGGAGGAGTGGGGAAGAGAGATGGAGGGAGCAGAGAAGTGAACGGAGGGATGACAGGGCACCAGGGAGGGCCGGGGGAAGGGAGAGCGTTTCCGAGTACCCTGTTTGTGGGACATGTGCATCGCCCTCCGAAAGGCGCCCAGCGCTCTGAACTGTTATTTGCTTTGCTCCCAGCGCCGGTAGCTCGGGGCGCCTACTCCTTTTCCCAGCGGAGCGGGCGGCGCAGGCAGCCGGCGCTGCCTCGGGGCGCTCGGGGAGCCGGGGGAGGGCGGACGGGAAGGAGGGGAGGCTCCGCCCGGAGCTCCCGGCGGAGGCGGCGCAGCCTCGCCAGGACCCGCCGCTTCGCGCCCCGCCGCGGCCCCAACAGGTGTGAGCGGGAACGGAGCGGCCCCAGCACCGCGGCGGGGCTCCAGGAGCTGCCGGCCGTGCTGCCCCAGCGGGGCGCCGCGGGCTGGGCGGCCGCGCTGCCTGAGGCGAGCCCGAGCCACGGCGCCACAGCCTGGCCTTCCTGCCGGGCTCCCTGCGCCGCCCGGGGCCGAGGATCCTTCCTGCTGCTGGTTCAGCTTCAGTCGTGAACTCCCCGTCAGGTGCCCCGGTGGTGCCGTGTCCCTCCACAGTGCCCCCGCCACAGGTGCCCATGGTGCAGCCAGCCTGGCACACGAGTGCGTGGTCCACGGCTGCAATCAGGAGCCTGAACACACAAGAACCCCTGGAGCCCATTACACACCAGGGCCCTGCCAGTGTCACCCATGCTAGCATCCATGCCATCTGTCCCAGCTCACCACACGAAGCACTAGCAGCTGCGTTTTCCTCACGACATTCATCTCAGTTCTCCTACCATCACAGAATCACAGAATGTAAGGAATTGGAAGGGACCTTGAAAGATCATCTAGTCCAATCCTCCTGCCGGAACAGGAACATCCAGATGAGGTTACACAGGAAGGTGTCCAGGCAGATTTTGAATGTCTCCAGAGAAGAAGACTCCACAACCTATCTAAGCAGCCTGTTCCAGTGTTCTGTTTCCCTCACTGTGAAGAAGTTTCTTCTCAAATTTAAATGGAAACTCCTGTGTTCCTGTTTACCATCGCTATGCCGTGTAGGCTATATTACACATAAAGGCTGCAAACGCCATATGAATTGTCAGGTTTTATACAAGCTGAAATCAGTGCAGGGCTGGAGAGTGGTTTTCATCTGGTCCATGGACCCCTGTGGATCTGCAAACTGTCTTTACATGTAAGTAGGAAAGCAAGCCTGTTATCAAGTAAGCTTGAGTGCTCTCCGTAGTGACCTTTGCCTCCACTGTAAAATCTTGAGGGAAATGGCAAATTTTAAAACTGGAAGTCATTAACTTATGTTAATAAATGCCTTTATTCTTACAGACATCCACCCAAAAAACTCAACAGGAGGGAAATGCAAAGGTACATTAATTGTTCTGTTCACCAGGTGGCTTTCTTGATATTCAGTTTAACATAATTGTGACTGCTTAGCTTACAGCTGGCAGCACCCTGCCTACGTCTCCTGCCTTTTTGAGGTGACAGTGTCAGAGGCCCACATATAGCACAGCTCCCGTCAAAGGGAGCAAGCACACTTTGTATGGGCAATTGAGAAAAGCTTAAGAAATAATACAAGAAAACCATAATCAAGCCATACTAAGAGATTAGGAGCCAAGAAGAGGATAAAATGTTGATGTAGGCAGCTGTCATGGTGCAATTACACTGGCTCCTCCATCGAGCTTTTTGCTATTTGTGGAATGGTATGTAAATGGTGGGGAAGTGTTATTTTTGGCAGAAATTCTACTTGATATACCTGCATTCATCCCTTTTTCTAGCAAGTGAAGATCCTCCTGATGCCTTTAGGTGTGTAAGCTGTGGGCTGTTTGCTTCAGTTTTTCCTACTAAAAGTATTCTGTTCAAATACTTGTATTCTTCTTCACTGAATCCAAAACAATATCACACTGTGGCCTCTGTGAAAGAATAAGGAGGTCAACTACACTTTTTGAAAGAGATAGGTTTAAAATGGGAGTAACATTCTGCAAACATTCTCAGCTACTTTTAGAAACAAAGCAAAACGCCAATGCGTAAGCTTTCCTGGGAACTTCACCTAAATTACAAAGACCATAATGCCTTCTGAGGTAAAAGAACACCAGTTCATTTAGACAGTCTGTGTATAAATATCCCTTAGCAATATGTTTGCTGGATGTGCACTAGTTTTCCTGGAACTGAAAAGGTTTAAGCTGATGATTTTGGGGGAGGGTGGAAAAAAAGTATCATAAAGCTGTATTAAAGTAAAGCTTCATCCATCTGTTTACAGTGATACTAATTCCCCCTACAAATTACCTACAGACCTTGATTGCTCTTCATGACAAGGTATTATTATAAATAAAATTAACTTTAGTATTTCAGTGATAGCTTCTTCTTTTTGGAGAAAACTCTAGTCTACCATACTAATTACAAAGCAAGGGTCCTGTTCTGGGAGAATCCATTCATATTAGATTTAAATTTTATAAAATGTAGCAATTTTATGCTGATCAACTTGGTATTACTTACATAACATTTTTCATTCTGGACTTCAAGCATTTACAAACTTTGTATGTTCAAAAATTCACCCACTTTGGTATGTAATGCAGTGCGCATTATTTTCCTTCTAAAATGAGGGAATAGATGCAAACCACATTTAGAGTGTGTGATCTGTTTCTGCAGGTGACTTGAATATTGGGATGGGCTGATTCGCACCCAAGTGCCAGCCAGTCCAGTATGAGTTCATATTTTATCAGTGTAAGATGGTCACTCTTAGGCTATTTGTGGTTCTTTCCTTCAGAGGATGACTGGTTTAACTGAGTTTGGAAACCAGTAATGCTAAATCAACAAAGGGACTTGGAGGTGAGAGCAGGTACCACCTTCATATGGCGTCCTTTACTTTTGTGCTGTTGGAAATGTCCTAAGAGTTTGGTATGTTTTGGGTTGTGTTTTGTTGGGTTTTTTTTTGTTTTGGTTTGGTTTGGTTTTTTTTGTCATTTCAGGATTGTGACATTGTTAAAAGCACATAATTTACCCAAACTAGAACTTGAGCAAGGTAGTCAAATATGCTACTGTGTGTTTTAAAGAGTCAAAATTTACAAAAATAGCTTAAAATAGTTTGGTTTTTAATATCGTAATGATATATTGGGCAGAAACTGGTCCAACTGCAGACAAAACTTGTTTATTGTTTGGCCTTCATCTTCCTATAACATGTTTTAAATTCTGGGTTGGATTTTTATTCCTTTTCACATCTTTTTGGTTCTCAGCATAGGGTCCACCTCTTCCTAGCAGTGATAAAACAAGTGGATAAAACAAATTTAAATGGGATGAGGTAAACCACGTAAAATTTAATGTTGCTACAACTTCAAAAAAGATGCAGACGATAATCCATAATGAACTATTGAGAAGTTGCGTTCAATCCAAAATAATGTCCTGGAAAAGAAAAAAAAAAAAAGTGTTGTTGCCCGAGATGCAGAGCTCTATGTATCTTTGAGCAATCTAGGTTTATCTCTTCGAGCAATATAGTTTTATAAGGACCCTCGAGGCTGGGGGTTCAGCCAGAGAGATCTCAAGGACCTGCCGAGCAGCTCTCGCGGCTCACACAAATCTACTCATTTGAAAGAAAAACTCCTGTAGCTTTTTAAAATTATTATTATTTTAACAAAGCAGCTCCTCCTGACGAGCCAGCACCGACGCCTGCGTGCGGTGACGATGGTGCCGCGTCCCGGCAGCTACCGCACCATCCCCGCCCCGGGGCGGCCGGGAGGCGGCACGGAGTCGGTGGCAGCTCCCCCATCCCCGCCCCGGGGCGGCCGGGCCGGGAGGCGGTTCCGAGGCGGTACTGGGGCGGCACCGAGGCGGCGGAAGGCGGAAGCGCTGCGGGGAGCGCGCGGAGCCACCATGGGTACTCCGCTCCTTCTCCTCCTGCTCTTCAGCCTTCCCCTGCGGGCCGGTGGCCGCGGAGGGCTGCGGGTCTTCGTGGTCGCCCACAGCCACATGGACGTCGGCTGGATTTACACGGTGCAGGTGGGGCCCCTGCGGAGCGAGGCTGGCCGGGCGGCCGGTGGCTGCCGGGCTAGGAGTGGGCTTGTGGCCTGGTGGGGCTGAGCAGTGTGCGCTGCCCGACCTCAGTTCAGCCGCATAGGCGCCCTCAAGCTTGCAAAACTGTCCGGAGTCGTGTAGCGGCAGCGGGGTGTCTGCCTGCTCCTGGGTGAGGAGTAACCCGGGTGAGGTGCCGCTCCTGCCCTAAGTCTGACCCGGGGCCTGCACATCGCCTGGCAGTGCAGGATCGCAGCGCTCCTTCGGAGGTGGCATGGTTAGCTTGGGAGCTGTGCCCTTGAGTTTTGGGGTTGCATATGCCTGTGTTCTGCAGGATATTCCTGGTAGATTTTTTTTTTTTTTAATTTAAAGGAAAATCTTCAATCTGGTGGTCTGCTTTGGTTATGTGGCAGATTTTCTTGTCTTTTTTTTTTTTTTTCTTCAATTTTGAACCAACAGTGTGCCCTGGCAGCCACGAAGGCCAACCATGTCGTGGGTGCCTCCAGCACAGCACTGCCTAATGCTCAAAAGAGTTGATTGTCCCACTCTACTCTGCACTGGTGCAGCCTCACCTGGAGCACTGTGTGCAGTTCTGGGCAACAGAGGATAAAAAAGATATTAAGTTACTAGAGAGTGTCCAGAAGAGGCTACGAAATTGGTGAAGGATTTGGAGAGGAAGCCGTAATGAGGAACAGCTAAAGTCACTTGGTTTGTTCAGCCTGGAGAAGAGGAGACTAAGAGTAGACCTCATCACAGTTACAGCTTCCTCACAAGGGAAGGAGGAAGGGTAGGTGCCAAACTCTTCTCTTTAGTGACAAGTGACAGAACCAAAAGGAATGGCAGGGAGATGTGCTAGGAGAGGCTCAGGTTGGACATGAGGAAAATGTTCTTCACCCAGAGGGTGCTGGACACTGGAACAGGCTCCCCAGGGAGGTGTCACGGCCCCAAGCCGACAGTGTTCAAGACGAGACTGGACAATGCCCTCAGACACATGGTGTGAACTGTGGGGTTGTCATATGGAGTGATCCAATGATCCTTGTGGGTCCCTTCCAACTCAAGACATTCTACGATTCTACTAAACCGAAACCCCAGGGAAGCTTTTTGTCTTTTCTTAAGGAGGAGAGCAGGATCCCAGGTCCTGATGGCTGGGGTGGGATTGGAGCCTAGTGCTACAGCAATGTAGTAGCAAAGTCATTTTTGCTAAATAAATGAGACATAGAACAAAATAAATCAGGTGGGGTGCCAATACCTTTTATGTTTGTTAGTCACAATCCTGAATTCTTCTTCATTGGCATGCATTTCTTTTGCTTATGTGAAAGATGCTGTGGATATTTCACTCGCTAGCATGATATAGCATCAGATGTTAAAGGGTAAATAATAAAAAAGAACTAATGGCTCAGCAAGGAATCTTTGCTGGGCCTGTATTTTTTCTTCCCTTTTTGGGAAAGATGAGTGAATTTCTTCTTTAATACCTCAAACTCCTGCTCAGAAATTGCATTAAAGAACACAAAACTAGTTTTGATTTTGGATCAGTTAGTAGCTGAAGATCTCCTCTGAGAGAAGTGAAACACTGTTCTGTTTTGGTTTTTTTTTTTCTTTTGAGAAGATGCAATTGCTTGAGGCCTCAGTTCCTCTGCTGTTAAACCACAAGCATCAGCAATTCCTGTAGTCAAAAACCACGGAGACTACCCATGGATCATTTCAAATGCCTCTGTAGTAAAGTGAAACATGAAGGAAACTCTCCATGGGATACTAATGTAATCCAAACCTATTTTATGTTTTGGGATTGCTTGGTGATTAGGTTTCACTCATGACTGACAACATACTATTTTCTTTAGTTTTTAATTTCTCCATTTATATGTGAAAAATATCAGAACAGATATCAGAACACCAATCTCTTCATTGTGTGCTGGAAATTATAATATTGATGGAGAATTCCAGCATTGGATGTATAATAAAACTTCATTTTTTTTGCCTCTCAAGGCAAGCTGTCTGTTGCAATCTAATAATAACAGTGATACCATAACGTACATGAGATGTGGCATCTCACGGACGTATCTTACCATAGGTGTGAAATACACCTCACCGGTGTCTAGAATGCAGTACTAACCAATTTTTACACCATGGTAGAAATTTAAGATCTATATTTAAATAACTAAAATCTTACCTTATTATTTATATTGGGTCACTGCATGTTGTATGGAGTATCTTGTTAGCTTATAGAAGACATAAATCGGAAAGAAAAGCCTCATTGTTGCTTGCAAGTATCCTGGTTTATGAGAACAATTATTTCAATTCCCACACAGGTGACTGGGGTTAATAAACTTCGTAGAATTGGGTAATATCTTCTTGTTTAGTTCCAGTGTACTTTGCCTTGGAATAGAGACTGGCTTGCCTCATCTCCAAAATACCTCAAGAAAATATTTTCAACAAGTTACCACACAGAATATTTTGGTAACGTATTAAATTTAAAAAGGCCTTATTCAGCTCTTTAAATCTAGTGTACTCCACCTAACTATTAAGAAGTAAAATTGACCCTAGTGTTGTAATCATTGTACATATACTTGGGCTTTAGGATGTATTGTTTGTAGCCTATTGCTACAAACAATTGCCAGTGAAAAATGAAAATTCCTTAGCAATCATTGGAGTGTGTTACTGTTGAGTATTAATAAAACGTAGAAGCTATTCCCTTAGTTAAAATTTCACATTGTATTAAGCATCTAATAATTTTGATTTTAAAAAAACACTTAAGATGTGATTGAGAAATCGTTGAACAAGTACTTATTTAGGCTAGCACTACTTAAGTCATTCCTCCTACATGCAAATGTTTTCGCTTTTCTGATGACACTTCAGCATTTACAAAGATAGCTGGGTTTCGGTTATGGAAAGCAAGTGATTAGGAAAAGTTCATTTCTGATTTGGATCGCATCATCCCCTTCCTAATTCCTAAATTGAAATTCTGGATTCATATTTTACATATCATGCCCATTAGTGTTTAGGTGGGTGAGAGATCAATATGTCAATTACTTTCAGTATATATTGTGGTGTGCATTCTTAAGCAAATACCAGTAGTTTAAGTAGAAAAGTGTTAGGGTTAGTGTTAAAATAACTGTGCTATAACATGCAGATAACTTCATTACAAGAAAACGTGGCCATTGCAGGAAATTCTGGGATCTTTGTTGTTGCCTTTAGGCATTGTATATCACTTTGAAATCAAGTAAGGGACGGAAGACTGGACCTTGTCAGCGAAGTTGTTCTGGCAAACATAAGTGTACATGAAGTACCTTCATGTGCACAGCTTGAAAGTTGTGTTGTTCATTTGATATCATAGGATAGAACCTTGTGATAGGTTATTTGATGGATACAGCTGTCATGTTTGCATTTCAATAAAATCCATAGGCCTTAATTCTTCCCATTACATCAAAAAGAAAGCTTGTGTTGGTGGCTGCACATCACAGGGAAGCTATATCGTGATCGAGTCAGAGGATGATGTGGAGCAGAAGGGCCCACAGCCTGTATGTAATCAGAGACACCTTGATCTTTCTGAGCATACAAAGGAGGTGTGCAACAAATGTGAGGTTTTCGATCTCTCGTTTCGCCAGCCCAATGAGTGTTCGAAACAGCCCATTTAATATAGAAAAACAGAGTTTATTTTATCCTTTTTTTTTTTTTTTTTTTTTTTGTTTCAGGAAAGTATGCATGCTTATGCAGCAAATGTCTACTCAACTGTTGTAGAAGAGCTAATGAACGGAAAGCAGCGCAAATTTATTGCTGTGGAGCAGGAATTCTTTCGACTCTGGTGGGATGGAGTAGCCACAGATAAGCACAAGAAGGAGGTGGGTTGTACTGGAGCCGTATTTCCTGCTAACAAAGAATCCGCATTCTTTTTAGGGGGCAAAAAGAGGCAAAGTACTTCACCATTTGCTTTTTACCCAGGTCTTGTGTAAGCTGTGTCTGGATCCAGTACTTATTATGAAACGAACTTAACTCTAAAGGCAGTTGCAAGAGGGTAAAACCCCAGCTATAGATTAGAGCGGGAGGAGGTAGTAACCTTTGCACTGAAGACTCTTTACACTTCACAGTTCTTGTTTTATCAGTGACTTTCTTATTTGGGGTCCTCTGAAAGAGGCTACACCAATATCTGTTAAACATCTGAAGCTTGTAAAGTGCTGCCTGACACTGCTCACAAGAAGGAACCTTTTTTCTTTCCTGTTAAGTACTGCTCAAAAACGTACCATGTGTGAACAAGGATAATGCAGCAAGGGGGTGACTGTGGATTCAACAGCAATAACTGTTTCTTGTGTTTGTTTATTTATAAGCTCTAATGCCTTTCGGTTTTCAGAGCTTTAGTCCTAGTAAAGACATTGTGAATTTCTGTCATTTCTTCTTTTTTCTGGCACAAAACAAGCACCCTGAAATCAATGACTGGGCTGGTAGCCTAGCATTGCAGTGCCAGATGTTTAAGTTTTGGACCCTAAAACCGAAGGGTATAAAGGTGTAGCTTCCCACAGGTACTCACTAAGAACTCCATGGTCTGTTTTGTTACCAGGGTGCAGCCAACAGCAGCATATTAACTGCGGTATTTTGCATTTCAGTTTGTTTAAAGCGCTAGATATTTAAAGTGTCATGTAGAAAAAACACCTTGTACCTGTTTTTTTTTAATCTAGTCCGTCACCAAATTACTAATTTATTGTTTGGAATTTAAGTAATAGTGTACAACCTGCAGGCAGCTGAGCTTTGATTGAGAGGTTTTGCTGTGTATAGGCAGTTCCCTGTTTTTGTGGGGGCACTTTGCCCATAATTGCCTGTCGCAGGGCAATTTTCATGTCTGTTTTTAATTAGAAAACTGTATTGTAAGTCTGGGGTGGGAGAATTAAAAAAAATAGCATAGGAATTACTTTGTGCAGGAACAGAAGAGTACTCCAACTTTCTAAGGTAGGTTGATCTTATCGTATTTCAAGCATGGTGTGCTGCTGTAACCCAAAGTAAAGTCCCATGTTTCTACTATCTATTCTAGCTATTATGTGGAACCCAGAAGAGTAAATGTATATCGTATTCGACCTCAGTAGTGCAAAACTAGTACATATGATTCAGCCTTTAATTTCCTAGCCTAGTTACTGGTAATTGTTGCTTTTATGCATTTTAGTCAGTTCTCTAGTTACTTTATATTTGTTTCTCTGAAAATTAGAATTGTTAAAAACAAATTCCTCTTAAACCTGCGTCAAACATTTAATCTCTAATAATATTTAAGAGCTATGATACTTGCTGATAAGTAACGTGGTTTTAGCATTAGCAAGTTGTGAATGTTAAGCCTTCAAATTAGGTCACTCTGGTTACTACCCTGCTTTTTCCACTTGAACTCTAGCATTAATGATTTCCTATAGTACAGGCTCACTGGTTTTAATTTTGCCATTTTTTTTCTTAATTTAGTATTTTACCTGGAATACAGATTTAATTTTAGTTTATTCTGGAATATCTGTTTTGGATTAGAGCAGTAGCATTAAAAACTAGTGAAAGGTGTACCTTGGGTACTGAAGATGATTTTACAATTCAAACAAGAGAATGTATAGGAGTGAAATGTATTGCAGCGGTATGCAGCCAGATATTAACTTCTTAATCCTCAGTGCATGTTATTTCCACGTTATTTGCTTGTGTGAACTGTTCCCATTGCCTTACCCTGGCTTGGTGTCTGAGTGTTTTAACTAGGGAAAAATAACATGTGTAGCCACTTCTGTCTGGTTTGTAGGGGTGAGTAGATGTAGGGATAGTAGTAGTTGTCACAAGGACCACAGATGTGTTCTACCACTGTAGCAGCCTGCTGCTTGTAATACTGCTGTGGCTGTTTCCCAGGTTCCTCCTTCCTTTTGCCCAGTTCTGGTCAGCAAAAATGCTTGTCAGTATAGATTTGGGGTTTTTTTCCTAGGGTCAGATTAGTTAAATTTCTTGCAATATTTTTCTCATGTTTTCAGTCTCTCAGTGGTTCCACAAAACTTATATTAAATAAACATTTCCATGTCATAAAGTTT